>NW_023458560.1:14868862-14885353 GCF_013731165.1 Rhagoletis pomonella
TTGATTTGAAAACCCTTTTGGATTTTTTCACCAGAAGCCATCTCGGTGTCCTCTGAGCCCATGGTTTGTGTTTAAGAAGATCACTTTACAATTGAGTTATAAATAAATTAATATATTTTTTTCTTCGTTTTTCACTCACAACCAATGTAAAAATCCGATTGACATTTTGCTTTTTTCATTTCTGCAATAACTCTTCTTCAAGCAAATGAGCCGTTCACAATAATACATATGGCTTGATACAGGAATCAACACATAAAACAAATACAAAACGGAGAATACCAAAAGACTGCAATTATTACTACGTTTATGCGTAGGCCAATTCACGAAATCATTTAATCGATTTTGGTCAAAATTGGCTGCATAAATGCAATTTCATGAGTTCAATTATACACGAAAATTAACTATGAATTTTGGCATAATTTCATGAAATCGTGAAGTGCTTAGTAATGTTCCGATACCAGTACCTAGAAGTAAATACTCGAGTACCTCCACCAAGTACCGAGTATTTTTTGTACTTCGATGCGTGTGTATAAGTACTTCATGGGTATCGAGTACAAAATGCAAGTATTTACTTGTTTGCTAAATTTGGGAAAATCGATTGAAAAAAGTTGTTTTTATTTTGAAAAAAAAAAACCATTCAAGATGAGTCCCGCTCGATTTTGCGAGGGTTAAAACTAAATGAGCGCACGAAAGTGAAGAATAAAAGCCCTATCGAATTGGAGGAGGATGTGGCGCCAGCCTATGATTTGCGGAAGCACCGTCCAGAATTCGTTTTGAAACAGAAGAATCAAATACAAGAAATTGATCAGCTTTCTCATTGCTTAACGTCTCCTGTCTCAGCATTTTCAAGTAACCCCATTTCAAAATACCCTGGAACTGCAGATCCATAGGTCGCTGGTTCATATCCGGCTCGAAGGACCATGAATAACTCAGTAAGAGGGGACCAGTACGTTTGCATGTATGTATTTATATTAAAAAAAAGTTTTATTATATGGCAGTTGAGAAGTGCATGTGCAAAACTTTTATACATTTAATAGAGGAAATTTTTGCAAATGCAGCAGTACATAGCACGCATTTAGGCGCCTGGTGTTAGCAAACGCTATTATAAAGAAGGGAATCAAACGGCATTTTCAGCTTGTCATAAGCCTTTCATCGCTGTATCGATGGCTGAGTGGAAGATCGACCTATCTCGGCAGCCAGTTCGAAAACGCTCTATCTCAAAAAACTTTTCAAGAATGCCCTACTTCAGAATTTAATTGAAAAACAAACTATCTCAAAATTCTGGTCAAAAACGCCCTATCTCACTTCAAAATGTATTGAAAATATGCTGGGCGTTTTTGAATCGACAGCAGAGATAGGGCGTTTTTGAAACGAGTTCTGAAATATGGCGTTCTTGAAAAGTTTTTTGAGATAGAGCGTTTTCGAACTGGCTGCCGAGATAGGTCGATCTTCCACTCAGCCATCGGTATGTTATATTGTATACGGCCTTTGAACTAAAATTTCTCGTCCAAGTACTTTCGAAAACAAGTAGAATCGAGTATTTCCTAGCGATACTTTGAGTAGCATCGAGTTTTTCTCTCCGATACTTTCAATGAGTAGAGGCATCGAGTACCAAAGAACGTCACATACCAGCACCAGATCCCTACTGCTAACGGCTTCACCGGCTTCCACCATTTAGTGCTGCGACACAAATCAGGAGGTATTCTGCCAGCCACGTTTTCCAAAACTTGTTGCTCTAAAGGACTCCTCCTGAGGATGTGGTGTCTGCTCGGAGTTAGATGTATGTACCTAAGAGAAAGTGGTTAGGGGTTAGTGGTTCTTCATTGAGAGCGGCAAGCGGTATATCCGTTAGGGGTCCCGAATTCACGACGTTTTCTGCTTCACACATTACGCTATACAGTGTATGTTCCGGTAACTGCTCGTTGGTTAGTGCATGCAGCATCGCGTGCTTTACGCTACGCACTAAGCGTTCCCAGCAGCCATCGGCGTGTGGGTTCAGTGGACAGTTAAACACCGACTCGATGCCTGGATTTGCTAGTGCGTCCGCGATTTTGCCATCTTTAAACTCTTTTAGCTGTCGTTTCAGTTCGCGGTCTGCGCCTATGAAGTTCGTGCGATTATCTGACCTTATTCGGACTGGCATCCCACGTCGGCACATGAAGTTCTTTATGCACAGTAAACAAGTATCGGCACTCAGATCTCTAGCTATCTCCAGATGAACGGCGCGCGTGGTCCAGCATGCAAATAATGCGATCCACCTTTTCTCTGTTCGCGTGCCGGTCACAATCGTGAATGGCCCGATATAGTCTAGCCCCACATACGAGGACGGACGAACGAAGGACATGACAGACATCTTCTTCCTGCCTTTCGAACTTCTTCGCGAGTGTGAGGTATCCAGTATTTGCGGCGCAACTCAGCTATGATCGTGTTTTGATTCTGATGCTTCCATATGCGATGATACATGTCGACGATTAGATTGGTTACATGGTATCGTTTAGGTAATACTACGGGTTGACGAATGTGTTGAGGAACGGCATAAGCGTTTGGAAGACGACCATTCACTCAAATTATGCCAACGTCGTCCATCATTGGCGACAGTCTAAAAAGTTTACTATTTGCGTTTAATTACTTACCTCCCCACAGTAAAGTGCACTCATCGGGATATGCACTCCGCTGCGTGATACGTATGACTGGAAGTTCGGCTTCTCTAAGTTCCCTCACCGTCAACGAACCGTACAGTCTCGTACCGAAGTCCGCTGGATTTAGAGCGCCTGGAGTCCATCCCCACTCGAGTTGATTAGTAACATCTAGAATTCCATCAACCCTATGGGCTATGTAGGGCTTGTACCTTCTGTGGTCCGAAGCTATCTACGCATAACAATCTGCGAGTCTGTCCCCATCACTACACGTGACGGCTTGGTATCATGAGAACTTAACAGCATTTTCCGAAGTCGAGAAGCTAGTACTGCAGCCTGCAGTTCTAATCTTGGAATAGTCGAGAGCTTGGGAGGTGCACATTTTGTCTTTCCGGCTACCAGCGAATGCCATCGCACCTGCGTCGGCTAATACATAGAGCTCCAAAACTCCTGTTGTAAAAAAGGTAATGTAGCAGCGCGGAACTTTGATGTTGTCCACATGATGTAACATGTTTAGCCATGTCCTCCAGAGCTTTTGCGCCTCCACGGGAATTTCATCATCCCAACCAGTTCTCGCTTCGCCTTAAGTACGTATTCCGCTGCAAAGCCAAAGGGGTCGAAAACGGACATGGTGACGCGTAATAACTCGCGCTTAGTGGGGGCCCGTTTGCCTTTCAACAACTCTTCATCGACGCGACCGAAAGCGAGAACGAACTTGAGCTCATCACCCTCCGTGAACCACCGCATCCCTAAAACCCTCGGATAACCAGCATTAGATTTGTCGAAACCTTTCTGTACACCGAAGTCGTGGCCTCCGTTTAAAGCATCGTGTACCATTCGCGAATTCGATATAAACCCTTTTAAGTTGAATCCGCCTTTTTGGTGAATACATCGCACTTGATTCGGTATTCGCACAGCTTCTTCCTCGTCTGTAAAGGAATGAACGAAATTGTCCACATAATGGCATTGACGGCATCGGGAAATTCCTTGGAAAACTCAAGTGCATTTTTATTTTTTATAAATTGTACGGCACAAGGAGAACATATTGCTCCGAAAGTCATTACGCGCATGGAGTACTCTACGATTTCTACATCAGGATTCTCCCTCCTCAGAAACCTTTTTGCCGGTTGATCTTCCGCACGTACTACCACCTGATGGGAACATTCTTCGATGTCGGAACTGACGGATATGGCTTCTTGCCTAAATTTCAGAAGCACCTCTAGCATTAGTTTACCCATAACTGGACTGCTCAGCAAGTAGGAATTCAACGATAGATTAGAGCAAGAAAAAGCCTCATGTGAGATATCTTAACCTGGCGTAATCTTGAGCAGCTCATTAAGCACAACTTGTGGGAGTAGCTGTTTTTTGACTTGTTTAGCTCTGACTCCCTAGTTTCTATTGAAACAAATAGCCTGTTCCCATACTTCACGAGTTGCAAAATTTGCAGGTTTTACAGGAACAGCTGTTTTCGCCTTTGAAAAACCTTATGTGAACGTGGCGTACGGGAACGACTTTGGACTAAATCTTGCAAAACCTGCAATTCGTAGACGTTCTGAACACAGTATATACAGAAATAAACCTTTTTGAGTACTCCTCGGGGGTAAAATTTGATCAGGGTTGATAATGAGAAGGAGCATGAATTTTGTTGATTCAGAGTTGTATGCAAAATTACTGTGGTATGAAAGGGAGCGACAACCGTACTATGGCAGAGTGGCACACCCTGCAAAAATCGTTGGACCATGTAGTCTCTTTGTGGTAAATTGGAGTACTTACAAAAGTGTTCCTCTGTCATGCTGTAGCGGACCAACTCGTGTCTCTGCGCCAGCTTATTGTTTGTTATCCGATAACTGCTCGTGTTTTAACGAAATGTGATTGAAGTTGAGCATTTGAAAGCACGTTTGCATGTCTGGCTGTAGCTGAACGTGTAGAGATGCTCGCTCTTAGTTCTTAGCTCCCAGCATGTTCGGGTTCGAATGCCGTCAGAGGCAACATGTAATTTTTAATTTTTGTCTTGGTTTTTATTAATTTCGAAAAAGCATTTGAGAAATGAAGAACAAAAGCGTGTACAAACGAAAAAATATAACAACAATGCCATTGTTAATATGTTGGAGTAGTTTTGTGCTACTCTGATGTAATGCAGGGATGGAGTATATGGTCCTGCCCTAGGACATCGCAATGTTAATTGGACCATATTTTTTGTATGAATTGTGGTTAATTTTGGAGTACTCTTTGGTCTTTAGGGAGTACTCTTTACACGCATGCATGGAGTATTCGCGATTTTTGCAGGGCAAGTCATGACTATCCCCCTTATTCTAGAACCTGAATTTTCGTAATTCGTAATTCGTAGCTACCCTATGAAAAACGAAAAATCCACATGCTGCAACCCTTGCGGAAACATGTGCGGCATTGCCAGCTACCAGTTGTTTTTCGAAGATGGCTGAATGAAGGGAAAAAAGTGGAAAAGAAATAAAAAAAACACTCATCATGTGTTTGTTTATTGTAAAATTGGTTAATTTTACATATTTTGAGGAAAATTATGGGTTATGATGCATTTGCAATTATAGCAGCAGAGTAAGAGGGCGCTATGGCAATGGATTCACAAAGGTATGCGGAGCTGTCGGGGATAGTAACCATGGGCGCATCTATGTCAGCTTCTGGTTGAATTGTTGAACCACAAGCCAGAACTCCTCCTATGCCTGAAGCTCTGGTTCTCAATCCAGTTAATGCAATAACAGCTTCTTCCAAGCCATTGAAAACATGCGCTTTGTTAGGTCCACCACCTGTTGCGCTTGCTTCTGCCCTCGGCCGCGCTTAGGAGTTATAACCCTTACTAATTAGAATTCTCCTTTCTGTATTGCGGGGAAGAGGGGCTTCCGCATGTCAAAGGAATACAACATTTCTTGTGCATATCACTCCGGTTACGCCGTCCACAGTATTTTTGCGCAGAACCCACGTAAAAATTTGCAAAAAAGTGCATAGTGCAAACCGAATTTATTAATACGCTAGTGGTAGGAAATTTGAAACATTTGTCTTAAATAAAATGTGAAATGTGGACACAACAACCGAAAATCATTGTACAAATAATGGTGCATTTACATGGTAGGAATCTGTTCATAAGCCGTATGAATTTTCATATAAAAGAAGCACCAACTCTATGAAGAAATGAATGAAAGCGATATATATTTAACAATTTTGACTTGTATACTAGACAATATTTTTTTTTGTAAACAACAAATAAAAGAATTTTATTTTGTGCTAGCTTCGAAACTAGAAGCTTATTTTTTTGTTAAATGTGCTTTAAAAAGGACCTACTGCCAATAAAGCCTTGTGGATTGCTATTTTTCCATATTTGTAATGCTTCCATTTAAAAATCTTTGTGGAAAAACAGTTTTTTGTTCAGAATTGCTTGTTTACGAAACGTTTGGCATAAGTTGAAATCATAGGGATGCCGTTTTCTTCCGTTTCTCAGTGGATTTTATACTTGAATGGGCACCAAAATATGTATGCAATACTTCTACATATCTTCGTTTAAAGCACAAAACCGCGCATCAAGGAAATGCAAAACCTCGTATGGGAGGTTGCCTAAATTTTAAAAACGGTTCTCTCTTTTAAACTTAATAATTTTCTCTCCTTATGTCTAAGTCGATATTTTATTATATCGATATTTTATTATAAATGGCTAAGGGCTTGATGTCAGGAGCTTCCGATGACCAAATATCTTTTTTGGCACAAATTTCAGTTCCGAGGATTTGCAGAACCACGATACGCGCTTTTGTACTTTAAACGACGAATATGTATATCGCTTGAACAATATGTTAGTGTTTGGCCTAGCTTCTCCTCCGATATGCGGCGTGCGTGATTTTGTCACACAAAGTAAAGGACAGTTTTACGCCGACTCCGAACGGCAATTGTATTTTAATGAGAAGTTGTTTCCATGACAGAATACACTCGGAGGTTTACTATTACCAACAGAGGGGCAACCACTATTAGAAAAACTGGGCTTGAACTCAGGCTCTGCGTAATGCTCTACAGCAGCCGGCACTACTATTACATATATTGCTGGTATATTCAAAATACTATCCCGAACTTCGGAGTGTATATATGTAATATAAAAAAGAATGAGAGGTACTATAAGAAAATACACCCAAAATTCTGGAGCAAATGAAAAAATGCTCATTGAAAATAGTTCACATGTATAAATTGAAAGATATAACTTAATAGGTTACAGCGCTAAACAAAAGGAAAAGTTAGAAAAAATAACAATGCGGTTTGAAGGAAACATCAAGCCATAAAATGCTTGTTTGTTTCGTTAATACTCTGAACTTTGTAAGATATGGCACTGTATTATTTGCAGTAGTTTGCAAATAGTCACTAATGGTTCTAAAATCGCAAACATTTTCGTGGGATGTTTTTGTTTGATTTCGAATTGAAAATACATTACGATCATATTGTACCGAAATAAGTGCGGTATCCCTGCATTTTTGTAAAAGCCAGAAAGAAGCATAAACTGTATGAAATTCTATAATTTTTACTTATATGTATATTTGGCAAGTCTTTGTGTAAACAACAAAAACTACAAATTTTCATTTCTTTGCCAGCTTGGAAAATATAGGCTTATTTTTACTTAAACGTGATATAAAGCTCATTAAAATGTTCTGTAATGTCTTGTTGTAAGTTTGTTATCATAGTTCTTGGTATTTTTATTGTCCACTAAACGTGAGTGGCTTCAATTTAAAAAGTTCTAGTACAAAGAATTTCTTTGTTTTGAATTTGTTTGTTTATTGTTTTTAATTTTTAAAATTCATACTTTTGACATGTATGTGAATGGCGGAGTTGCCGCTTTCCTCCTTTTCGGTGGGTTTTTATATTAAAAAGGCATCAAAATGGGGAAAACCCCCCTTGGTATCTCTGCATCTGTTAAACTTTTTATGGGAAGATGTATGAAAATTCAACTTGCTATATTTTCATATGCTTAACAGTATCACAACAGTATGTTTACAGTATCTCCCCATAACTTTTCATATGAAAAAATTTATTATATGCATCCCACTCCATATCATTGAATTCCTCATTAGAACATGTAGTCCCTATATTTTAGCGTATCAACAGTTCATATGGCTTCATACCATGTAAATGCGCCATAACTAAACCGGACCCAAGTTTCTCGATAAGGGCAACAAAGATTTTGTTTTGCTCGTTTATATAAAGCAATGGATAAAAATATACGTATATGCGAAAGGAAAATGTATCTGTTTAAATGAACGCCACCAATATTTCTTGTAAACACACATCGATTTACATCTTTTATTTCGCCTCCGACACAGAATTGTTTTCGTACAAAATTACGCAAAAAAGCTTACTCGTTCGTTTTTAGGCAAGCCATTGTTACGAATTTCGAAAATACGATTCGGATTGTAGCATACTATTACAGAAGTTGGCTGCGTTTAATTTATGTCAAATTCAACATGCGAAGTTTGCTGCGATGAAGGCAGTGGCAGTGAATTTAGAATTTGGGCTAAACTGATGTAATCTAATATGAAACTAATACCTCTGAGTTTTTTCTTAAAGCTTATCAAACATATACATATGTATGTATATCGGGCATATTCCTATTCCCTTAAACGAAAGTACAGAACGTCCATTGCGTCACCGGCACCGTCACCGTTATACCTTGGTTATAATGCACGGGGCGAATCCTAACACATCGCGGCAAATTCGTAAGGATCTCTTGATTTTACACCTTTTCCAACAGTATTTCAGAAAAATACAAATGTTTCACAAAAGGCCAAATGAATTGAAATGAATGAAAAACTCAAATGTATTTCAGAAAAGGACAAATGTATTTCAGAAAAGCTCAAATGTATTTCAGAAAAGGCCAAATGTATTTCAGAAAAAGCCAAATGAAATTCAGAAAAACATAATTGTATTTCAGAAAAAATCAAATGATTTTCAGAAAAACGTAAATGTATTTCAGAAAGGGGCAAATGTGTTTCAGAAAAGCACAAATGTATTTCAGAAAAGCATAACTGTATTCTAAAAATATTTTTCTAAAATACATTTGTGCTTTTCTGAAATACATTTGCTCTTTTCTGAAACACATTTGCGTTTTTCTGAAAATAATTTGAACTTTTCTGATATTTTTGGAAAAGGTGTAGATGCTTCCGTTTTACATTGCGTTCAAGTGCATTACAATCGTTTGAATTCATTGCCCATACAATAGATAATTAAGTGACAGTTCACTCTGTTCCGTTACTTCCATTATAATCCAGGCATTAATGTTAGCGTCAACGGTGCTTATGCGGCAAATTACACCCTGTCCGTTCACCATTGCGTCCGCAAAATCAAAAACTCGTTGCTGCTCTTTGTAATCCAAATCCAAAAATTTTCACAAACTGAAAAATTTTAAATTCAAATATGCAAACAAAATACACAGAATAGTTGTCACTTGACGCTAACGCATAAGTAAAGTCGAAATGTGAGCTAATTTGTGCGCCACTGTCACCGCTGTTCAGCTTGTTTATGTAACTTACTTAATACGAATACACCGATTCAATTTTTTTGACAACTGACGGTGGCGGTGACGATATGCACCGAAATCAAAGCGAGACAGTCTAGCACGCTTTTCGTGTACTATTGTGTACGTGAGTGCCGTTTTTGTGTATGTGTTGTGTACATGTTTATTTATAAACGAAAGTGTTCCTTTTCTTTTGTACGTGTTTATTAATATAACTGTACTGTAATGTTTTCGGAAGGGGTTAGCTCTTACTGACAATATAGGAGTATTACATATATGAATGAATCTCCCCAAGATTTAAAGCCAACTTCAGATTCCCCTTAGAAATTCTAATTCCACCAAAATCGGGGAATTCTCCCTGGGTTGGCATCACTGCTGTAAATGTAAATAATATTTTCACTTGAGTCTCTCTGTACGTAGCTGTAGAAAGCGATACACTGAGAGGTTGCTATTCGGCTATATCGGAATCTGTTGTTTGCGTGAAATTATCGCTATAATAAAAAAAAAAATTATTAATGCTTCCAAGTATAAATTGCAGAAAGTAGTAGAAAGTCTCTGGTCAAATTGTTCACAGTAATCTAGAGACATGGATCAAATGTTGAGTCCCGGTTTCTCGATTCCTAGTATTGGAGCAACTCCACTCCATCAAATGGATGCAGACCAACAGATTGTGCCCAATCCTGTTTATCATCCAGCAGCGGACACACATGACTTGAATCATATGGGTATGCCGTCGTTACTAAATAGCGGTAATTCACCATCAACAGCTAGCAACTCTATTATGGGCGGCGGTACACATCCGACATTGCCGACAGCGCATAAACAAATGCAATCCTACCAAAGTTCCAGCTCATTGATGACAAATGGAGGCGCGCCACAAAGTCTTATGCAACCACAAACGCCAGTAAGTAACCTATAGATCAAAAGTGGACACTAGATAATTTATGTCTCCTTACAGCAAAGTTTAATGTCACCAATGGTTCCCATGAGTGAACGCGCCGATAACCTTAGTAATATACATCAAACTATGGGTCCCGCAACACCTATGACACCAATGACTCCAGGTTCCGCTGATCCTGGTATTGTACCACAACTACAGTAAGCTATTTTATGGGCATGTAACATGTACGTTTAGCTAAATTTTTATCTTATTTTAGGAATATAGTTTCAACAGTAAACCTCTGTTGCAAACTAGATTTAAAAAAAATCGCTCTTCATGCGAGAAATGCCGAGTATAATCCTAAACGTTTTGCTGCAGTAATTATGCGGATACGAGAACCTAGAACTACAGCACTGATATTTTCCTCTGGCAAGATGGTATGCACCGGTGCAAAAAGTGAGGACGACTCTCGACTAGCAGCACGGAAATATGCGCGAATCATTCAAAAGCTAGGATTTCAGGTAACTTGTGTAAATGTACAGACATATGCACATATCTTCTTTCTGTGTACATACATACACATATGCAATGTTTCTCTGTGTGTTTACAGGCAAAATTTCGTGATTTTAAAATCCAAAATATGGTTGGATCATGCGACGTGAAGTTCCCAATACGATTGGAAGGTCTAGTACTTACACATTGCAATTTCAGTTCTTATGAACCTGAGCTATTTCCTGGTCTTATTTATCGTATGGTGCGTCCTCGTATTGTGCTCCTGATATTTGTGTCTGGTAAGGTGGTGCTGACAGGAGCAAAGGTGCGCCAAGAAATATATGAAGCTTTCGATAAAATATTTCCTATTCTAAAGAAATTTAAAAAACAATCTTAACACTTCTGTTCGTTGACTATTTTCTTTCCTAAAGTTGTCATATTACTTGGCAAATACGCTCCATTACTAGATTGATTGCAGTTACACATGCAGTTTTGATGGATCAGAGAGCTATTTTCCATAACATTATATACAACTATTTATAATGTATGTGTAAGTGTTTATTGTAGTTTATTCATAAGTTGTAACTAGGTAGCTGTGGGCTTAAAAGCCTCGAAGTATAAATATGGTTTGATTTTGTACGGTCTCTAATATTTGTAAACTATTTAGCGTGACTACATATTTTCGAAATAAATTACGGAGTTCTGAAAATTACCTTTTGGTTGTATAATTTTTAGGATAAGTTCAAACGCTATCTAGGGTTGTTGTTGGTTAAATTACGAGACGGTTCTTTGCACACGTATGTTATTAATGCCATGTATGCGGATGGCATCTAGTTTCCATACTTTTCGCAACACCCCAAAGAAATTATAACTAAAAACCAATTTACGTATACAGATATAAATCGAGATTTATTAGATTACTATCATTTTGGGTATTCTATCAGTCTTGCAAAGCTCTTGCACATTGCACAGATTGCACGGTAAAAACCGGGTTTCGTATGAGACAGCTTTGCAATCCGTCCACCGCGCAAAGTCTTTGCAAGACTCTGAGAATACCCCTATTGAAAAAGGATGATTTCTTAGATTTGCAAATTACAAACACTGAGCCATCAAACCACCCAAGTTATCGAACTCAATTTTTTCTGTTATATTTTTCGTTTTAATTTTTTCATCTTGCACAGCGATGACAATCAATTTACCCTGGTGCTTCCAACCATTTTTCTTAATCCATTGTTCAAGTGTTGAGTCTGTATAAGTATATTTTGTTAAAATTGAAAACATACAAGTTTATGAATCTTACTTGCCTTCAATACCTCCCAAAAGTTCTTTTAATAAATCTTTTCTGATTGTTTGGAAAGTAATTCCCACAACATGGCATACAAATTTACGTATAGAATCGTGGAAGCCAGATATGTGGCGAAACAGGGCACGATTCAGTTCAGCCCGCTGCCAAAATAATGTAAAATCAGTACGTTCCAGTATATCTGCCAAATCAATTATGGTTTGCACAGTTCCATCTTTCATTTGCTGAGGAAGTAGCAAACATTTTGCCATAACAAAATCTGTGTGTGGCAAATTGGTCAAGCACTTAAGTAAAATTGTGTAGGTGATATCGAAGTTCAGCATATGCGGATTGAACTGGTAAAGCTTCAGTACTGCTAGATTTGCTTCCAAATCATAGGTGTTATTTTTAGCCTGATCCTCGACATAAGCTTCCAATGTCTTCAAATGATCCGGGTTATACCTGTTTGCAAATTAGATAGTATGTACAATTATTGTTTAAGGTTATGTACTCAGTTTCGGCTGCATGAATATAAGCAGCGACTTACCGCTCAATGCAACCCAACATTTCCTGGATGGTTTGACTTTGACCATTTTCCATTTTAACCATATGTGACATTTTGTATTTATAAATATTTCTTATAATTTAATGGAAAATATTACAAATCCAGCAGCGCAACACAAGCACAATTCGAAAGTTGACGTTGATGGAAAGATAAGAGAGAGTTGGAAAGTCGAAAATACATCGATGCATCGAAAATATCGACGTTTTACTACTATGTCTACTAGTCGATATATCGATGTTTTTTTAAACTGACATTTCTAGTGTATTAAACCGTCATTCCAGTTTTTCAATTGTACAAAAAATTTTGGTGACTTTGACCAAAAAATTTAAATATCTCCAAAAGGTTCCGTTAGAAATATAATTAGCTCAGTTGCAGTAATTTTTTTCAAATTTTCTACAATTTTGCTAATAACATATTTTGTTGTGAAACATTCGGCCCTATGCCCTATCGTCATCGTCGACGATCGTCAGCGCATCAGTAACATGGCAGACGATGGCCGTATCGCCACTTTTACTGACGATGACGATATTCAACATAGGGCGGAATATCTGAAAAATCTTATGCAAATCGATGATCGATGTATGCCCTTCGATGCATCGAAAAATATCGATGTACATTTCGATGCATCGAATCAAAGAAAAACATCGATGTGTTTTTGCCACTGGCATCCCTAAGAGAGAGCGCCAGCAACTGTCAGTTGACAAAACAGGTAATGCAGTGCCACGCACTGCGTTTTCATATTGTAAAAGATCTTTTGATTTGTTTACATACAGTCATGTAAAAAAGTTTGCGGAATTGTATCAGGCTGCCTGCTCAAGAAACATGAAACATGCACTTTGCACCACCACCTGTTGCTTTTGCTTCTGCCTTCGGCCGCGCTTAGAGAATCTAACCCTTACTAAGTAGAATTCCTCTTTCTATGTTGCCGGACAGGAGGGGTTTCCGAATGCCAAAAGTATACATACAATATTTCTTGTGCATATAACTACGGCTACGTCATCCACAGTATTTTCGGGCTTTTCATCGAAATTTACAAAAAAGTGCATAGTGCAAACCGAATTTATTAATAAATTTGTGGTCCGAAATTTAAAAAATTTGTTTTAAATAAAACATTGATTCTTTGGTTACCCATGTGTGTCAAAGTTTTTGGATTCGGATTATGCGTTTGGACACAACAACCGAAAATGATTGTACAAATAACTAAACCGGACCCAAGTTTCTCAATTAGGGGCAACAGAGATTCTTTTTTGTTCGTTTTTTGTTATATAAAGCATTGGATAAAAATGTATGCACATACAAGCGAAACGCAAATTTATCTGTTTAGAGAACGGCACTAATAAATAGCTGTAAATTTCTTACTCGTTCGTTTTTAGGCATGCCATTGTTACGAATTTCGAAAGTTCGAATATACGATTCGGATTGCAGCATACTATTTCTACGATTACGAGTTGCAGAATAGGGGTGTAAGTCTCTCCGGAACGGTTGCCAGACGTACTGATTTAATCAGTACAGTACTGATTTTTCAACTCTTGTACTGGTTTTATTCATTGCTTCAATCAGTACGCTAATGGCCTGATTTTTCAAAATTTGTACTGAATTTTCAAATACTTTAGGATTTTCTTAAGGTTTTCACATAACGTTGGAACTTTCTTAAACTGTACTTAAGAAAGTAAGAAGAAAATAATTTAATTATAGTTGGCATGTTTGCGATAATATTTGATATGCCCAAGAAATTAATACAACAAAAAGATCAATCGATTTATGGGCATATCGCCTGGCCGTTACGTACCAGTTGCGATAATATGATGGAGCTTGAATTATTTTAAAAGAAGGCTGGCATTCTTTTGTCGAGTGTTGTTAGTTATCTCGAAAATAACTTTCAGTTTAATAACAACAAATTTGAATATTCTATATTATTAATTATTAGTAATATTATAAGAGTTTTGCATACTAGACATAAGGTTTTTAGACTTTGTAAAAGATTTATAACAATAATATAATAATTCGGAATTTCCAGAAAAAATTCGGGTATGCAGTTTTATAGCCAATTCAAATTTAGTATAACATTGTGGAACTTTGAATTAGCGCGTTGATTTTTGAGAATTTTTTTCGCTGACGATGTTAAGCGTTTTTTCCGTACAAAGTAGGGATGTTGCGAATGTTGAATTTTAGACATCTGCGGATGCGAATGCGAATATCTAACAGCTAACATCCGCGGATTCGAATGCGGATCTCAAATGATTTTAAGAAACAATTAGAATCTAGCATAATGGCGAGATTGTTTTTTAAACAGCGCTTACAAGCCAAACCAGATGTGTCAGGTTTTTCTAAAGCTTTTTAAAAAGAATTCTTCATTCTCATTCCTCTGGCTGTTTCAGAATTTGGGGAATCGGTAACTTCATCAGCGTTTTTCGATTTTAGTTTTTGTGGTTCATTTTTAATACTTTCTTTGCGACTGGCTTGAAAAATTTGTGCCTATAGGGAGCTAAATAGGTGGATATGGAAAATAAATTATTCTGTTTTTAAAGTCGTGGCTGCCAGCCGAATCGGGTCAGAATATTGTTATTTTTTTAAAAAGCATTTGAATCTCAGATAGTTACGTAATTTTAAACTTATTAAAGGTCAGATCTAGAGTTTTTTAATTATTTTAGCATCGATTCTCTCTATAGCCAGACCAGACGTTGATCATTTCTGCTGGAAATCCCTGTTGAAGGAGCTTCTCTTTGACTTTAAATAGCAAAGAAGGGACAGTTTTACCACAGATGTTTTTAGCCAAGGATCCAATGTATATCCCCATGAAAAAATATTGCCCGACAAGTTTATTTATTTATGTTTTTAAAAGTTTTGCTAAAAATAAACTCCCCAAAGAGCCCCATTTGAAATTATTGACACGAATTTCTGTAACATCAAAAGCAAATCATGAAAATTTGGTTGAGAATTTTTGGGCTTAATTATATACAATAACGAAGTGGCAGTGGCAGTGGCAGTTTTTCGAAATCAGCTGTTTTTTAGAAAGTGTGGCGTCCAATGAAGCGACTCACAATACAGCAGTGGCAGCTGGCAGTACTGCTCAGTTTAGCGCAATTTCTAAATTCACTGCCACTGCCTTCATCGCAGCAAACTTCGCATGCTGAATTTGACATAAATAAAATGCAGCCAACTTCTGTTCATGTCACTGAAGCCTAAAAGACAACAACAAAAAAGTAAACAAACAAAAGGGAATGTCGAAAAAAGCTGTCACTGACAACGCCGTATTGTATTTGCTGCGGCAGTGACTGCCAATATTAGCAGTAACAGCTGATTTTAAAAACTGTCACTGCCACTGCGCTAATATATTTTGGCCTTTACAGTGTACACTTTCTTCTTTTGTGGCTAGTGTTTTTTTTAAGATTCGTCCAAAAAAAAATCATAATAAAGAAAGAAACCAATGCAGGTATTTAAAGCACAGAAAAAAAAATTGTTAAAAAGACTATGTTCTCTTTGACGTACGTCAAAGGTCAAGTACAAGTTGAACTTGTATGACTGGCCATTGAAAGCGCGGTTATATAGCTTAAGAATAAATATGTTTAAATACATTTTTATTAAAGTTGATAAATATGACATTTGACCAGTTATGTTACACAAATACTCCCACGGCCACAGGCAAAAATATTGGCTACAACTTGTCATTATGTTTGCCATATATATGTTTTGTCGGAGCACTTGCACAACATTCGCATTCGCAAAAGCTCCGCATTGATTATTGCGAATGCGAAAGCGAATGCGAATGTTAAAATTAATGCGGAAGTTCCGCGGTTGCGACTGCGAATGCGAATATTCGCAATAACCCTGATACAAAGTATATTCGATTTTTTTTTGTATAGAAGAAAACGCTTAACATCGTCAGCGAAAAAAAAATCTCAAAAATCAACGAGATTTTGGAGCTACTTCAAACTTGCACAATTGTATATTAAAGTTGAATACTTGAACTTCGTCGAATTATTATAAATCTTGTACGAAGTCTAAGAGTACAACTAAAGAATAACCTTTTCCGGCGTTTCACGCTATTCAGGCTTTCAGCTACACAATTCAGCTATTGCTGAAAGCCTGAAAAGCGCCGACCGCCCATAATGCTTTGTTGTG
>NW_023458560.1:14885363-14916594 GCF_013731165.1 Rhagoletis pomonella
ATGAAGCCTTCGGCATAGCCGAAGACAGCGCTGCTCTTACTTGTTTTTATTTGTAGTTCAGACATTTTCTTGAAAAAACTCCAAATCAGTTAATTGCTTTAAATATTCAGATAGTGCAATGGGGTATAGTCGCTTGAGACCCACCACTTAAAAAAAGTTTAACCAATGCCTCGCTTAACTCCCCCCAATCGGTGACGTCCCTCGCTTTTAAATAACGTTAACGATTTACGGATATGTAGCTGATCGACATCGCCGCGGTACAGAACATAGTAGTTCGTGGTACCAGACACCAGCAACGAAACATAAACAAAGCCACTTCGATATCCCCTGATCAAAGAACGAGAAACCAAATTGATCATCAGATACGTTTCGAGTGTTCTATCCGAGAGCCAAACATCGACTCGGATCACACTACATCGTTGCAGCTAAGGTCCGCATGCGCCTCTGCGCAATAATGGACGTGCACCAGGTAATGCGACGAAAGTGCGACGTCGAGAACCCTCCTACGACCCCCGTTGCTCCGTCACAAGCGCTCCTTGGACTGCCTTCGGTCTACACGTGGCCAGAACGATTTAGCCATATTGCATTCCAAGATCTTCGCATAGAGCTTGCTGAGCTAACTAAATGTCCATTTGTCCAGGGGTGGATCACATCAGATTAGGGGAACACCCAGACTTTCTCAAGGGTTCCCTGTCCTGTCAGCTCATCGACCATGCCATTTCCACCGATTTCGCTGTGACCCGCAACCCAAATGAGCTTAACACCGTAGTAATACGGCACCATTTTTGAATGAACTATCAGAGAGCCAAGAGCTTTGATAGCTGCTAGGCTTTCGGCATAGATATTCACCTTCCTGAAAGGTGATAGACTAGAGAGCAACCAATCCGAAGCTTCGTGTATGGCGGCTACCTATACTGGAAAAAGTTACAGTGATCCGGTTGTATTTAAACTGTTTGTATACATATGCAGAGTTGCGAAGCATTGTAACCAAATACATTCACATTTTGAATATTAATTATAACAGTGATCATCTTTCGGAATTTTCCATTTTTAAAACACCAATGCGCTGATTGCTCTAGCGATGCGTTTAGATAACATTTCGGATGCGTTTTGGGAAAGGTGGGAATCTGAGATACCGAAATCTTATCTTTTTGAATTGGGATAACGCTGGACTTCTGGGCATAAAGAGAGTAGTAATTCAAACCTATTAGAGAGATACAGTTACACCTTATCGCCATAATCATGCAAGCGAGCATGGCAGAAGGTGGCGAAAATGTCATTTATAAAAATACTAAACAACAGAGGACCCAAGATGGACCCCTGTGGAACACCTGAATACATCTGCACAAATGTAGAAAAGTTGTTTCTGACTTTTATTTTCTGAAACCTTTCACTTAAATAGCTCTTTATAAGTTTAACTGCAGTTTCACTAAAGCTAAAATATTTAACCAGTTTTTTCCATAACAAATTGTGATTAACAGGATCAAAAGCCTTGGAAAAATCTAGGATGCAAAGTAATGTTATGTGACCTTGATCAAATGGATTGCGTATATCGTCATTGTCAACATTTTGTAGTTCGCAAAGCAATCGACGTTTTGGAAGTCAGCCATACCTCCACCTAACCTCCCATTCAGTTTCGATCCATCCGATACTATACCGCTCCTAGTCCTAGTCTAGAAAATGAAAAACGTGGAGCGCATGCAATACAAAGCATTCGATTTAATTGACAATAGTCAAACTACATAACGTAGACCTAAAATTTCTACAGCGAAAGTAGAACTTTGAAATCGATTTTAAGCGGTCGTTATTCATATACCCACATACATACATTCATATATTACTTTTCATATCAATTCAAGTGTATTACATGCGCCCCACGCTTTTCATTTTCAATTTCATAGATTGTTTATAATGACTTTTGCTAAAATTTCAAAATCAAAAGTTATCAAAACAAATTCTATGGGACTGAGAAGTATTATTTTCTACTTTTTAGTCCATTTATAAAAGCGTTGTATATTAAAAAGTTTTTTTTATATTATTTATTTTCTACTTTTTAGTCCTGTCTGAATAAAATTTTGCAATAGATATCATATATATAAATAGGCAATCATGTTTCCTTTACACCCCTTTTACGGCTAAACTATACTTCTAAAGTATAAACAGTTATATATCATTAGAAAGGTATTTTGATGCTGATGTGCAGGCAATTTTTAAAATTTCAAATCAGTTTAAAATAGAGCGAAAAAATCAATTCAAAAGTCACACCAATACCAATGCACACATGTACATGGTTGGGGCGGAAATGCCCCCTAAATGTATGCTTTAATATTGATAGCGAGTTAAAGAAACGTGCTAAGCAGCAGTTCAGGAATAAAATGTATGTATGTATGTACATGAATAGATTAGACTCAAACAAGGAAGAAGGTAAAGTTGAGTATGGAGAAGAAGAAAGTGATAAATACAGAAATTAAAATAAAAGTAAAGAAGCCTAGATATAAAGACAAAGAGGAAGGAAAATTTAAATACCTAACCTAATAACAATGGTGGTGGTGAATATGTAAATGAAGAAAAGAATGGACATATTTAGATCAGGATAAAGGAAAAGATAAAGATGAAGACCAAGACGACGAAGATGAAGATGAAGATGAAGATGAAACACACCACAACTTAACCCCCACACCGTAATTCACCACACTTCAACTCTCTCACCACACCTTAACTCACCACACCTCAACACTCCACACACCTAAATTCACCACACCTTAATTCACCACACCTCAACTCACCACACGTTAACCCCCCACACCTAAATCCACCACACCGTAATTCACCACACCTCAACTTTCTCACCACACCTTAACTCACCACACCTCAACTCACCACATCTTAACTCCCCACACCTAAATTCACCACACCTAAACTCACCACAGATAAATTCACCACACCTAAACTCACCGCACCTCTTAAGCCCACCACACCTGAATTCACAGCGCCGTAACTCCCACACCCAATTCCACCACATCGCAAACCACCACACCCAATTTCCCCACATGACATGATATCACTTTATGTGGCATCAATGACATTGCTTTAATATTGTACTGAATTAAAGAAATCTGCTAAGCAGCAGTTTAGAAATCAGATTTACGAAGATTAAGATTCATGCAAGGAAGAAGGTAAAGTTGAATATGTAGAAGAAGAAAGGGATAAAGGCAAAGATTAGAATAAAAGTAAGGAAACCTAAATACAAACGAAGGTGGATATGAAGATGAAGATGAAGATGAAGATAAGGATAAAAATCATAACCCCTTAACTTTAACTCATCTTAACTTAAAAACTTACTCCACCTGAGCTCACCACACATTAATTCACCACACTTTAACTCCCCACACCTAAATTCACCACACCTTAACCCCCGCACCTAAATCCACCACACCTAAATCCACCACCCTTAATTCACCACACCTCAACTTTCTCACCACACCTTAACTCACCTCAACTCACCACACCTTAATTCACCACACCTCAACTTTCTCACCATAACTTAACTCACCACACCTGAATCCACCACACCTAAATTCACCACACCGTAACTCCTACACCCAATTCCACCACACTGCAGCTCACCACACCCAATTTCACCACATGACATGATATCACTTGATGTGGCATCAAAGGCAACATCATTTGGCATAAAATGAACCAAAATAAATAAGATTTAGATAGAGGTGAAAAAAGGGATAAAAAGGAAATACAACTGAAGAGTGTGCGATGTTATATTGTGGTGTGTTATGCTTCATATGTTATGTTATTTATTCTTATGTTATGGTTATGTTATGTTATACCAAGTACTAAGCTAAACTCCCCTTTACTTAACCCATTCCAACTAATGTTATTTTAGCTCATTCAACTTTCATAAACTATCCTTAATTTTATCGGTTGAATTTCAACCGCTGGGCGGACACTAGTTAAAATAATTCAACGATATTAATAGAAAGGTGCACACACATGCCTTTACATATGTATGTACATACAAACGAGCACCAATTAATTTTATATAAAAAAATGGCGTGTCGACTATTTCCGCTGTAGCAAACGTAGTACATAGGGCGACATCTAGATGTCATCTACCTCGCCCTATTCACTACAGCTGTCGCCCTATGCACTACTTCACTACAGATGTCGCCCTATGCACTATGCTTTTTTATAGGAGCTTTTCAAAGCAAAGCTTTATGGTGTCGGACACACAACATTGAAAGTTTCTGGAACACAACATTGAAAGTTTCTGGAACACAACATTGCAAGTTGATAAAAGCGTTGTAATTAGCTTAATTATAGTTTCATAAAGCTAATGAACTACTTTCGGCGAGCGCTTGTCAGAAAAGCTTGCTGTCAAGGATCTGACTCAAGTATTTCAACCTGCCAGGGAGCCTTCGTGGAAGATCGCCCATTGAGGGAAGACGGCTAATCGGTACTTTATATGTACCGCCTGGTAAAAAGAAAAAGCTCCGTTTCGCTAGAGTTCACAATATCGGACAAAATGCATAACGATGGACGCATTATACTTATGGTGTTTTTGTTTCTGCACAAAAATATAATTTTTCGTGTTCGATGCTATAATTAAGGCAAACTGTTGAGAAATTTTGTGTTCACTCGAGTAAGAAAAAATCTCTCCCCAGGATGAAAATAAGATGCTTAAAACGACAATATTATTAAATGCGTGAGCTAGACGAGAATAAAAATATAAACCTGTCAAACATATTGTGAAAAAAAGCGAAAACACCATTAAACTTAGTAAATCGTTTGATTTTGAAAAAATATGAAACACCAAGCCCGCAGCTAAGAGCCCAACTCTCAACAAAGTTCAGGTAACCCTGCATAAGTTCGAATAGTGTTGCCACAAACTTTCCCATTGGTATCAGTGCTACATCAGCAGCATTGGCCACGACCCGACATTAACTTTTCTCCAGAGCCACTAACATGTCGTTGACGACAACAACCCAAAGCAGCGGCGAAAGAACTTCCCCTTGAGGGCACTGGAACATCTGTGGATTGAGGCGCTGCCCCCACTCTTCCGCAACAGTTCTGTTGCAAATCATGCGATAAATAAACTTTACAAGGTCGTCTCAGGCAAGACGCTGTTTAAAGCCCACTCGCTATCAAGGAAGCCATCAACCGCGATTTACTTCTGAGAAAAACACTGCTCAATATTGTCAACGACCGTGTGTAGGACCGTTTCAACGGACCTCCCTTAGAGTAGGCATGCTAATTTAACGACACACGCTCTCTTAGCAGACACTCACTCCTGCTAAACAAGAAACTCTTTATCAACTGGATACACGATGTAGACAGACAGAGGTGGCACATTAAGCAGTACCGCTACTTTATTCTTTTCGAATTCGACGGAGCTGTTCGTGTGACGTCATCATACAAATGCCTGCGCTAAGTTTTTTCTCTCCTTCACATCCCTTACTCGTTGCTATCGTGACGTCATCAGCGGAGGAGTGTGCAATCTTTCATTCTATCGTTCTTGGCAGTGGGAATCGATCTTCCAATCTGTTCTTTCCACTGCGATTGAAGTGGTTGGGTACTACCACCTACGCAGGAAAAACTGGTATATCGAAGAGTTCCATGTTGCAGCTGCAAAGAAATACGCAGCATACCAAGCCACCCTGTAGCCAAAAGCTACGCGAGCGATACTGGGAGAAGAGGAGGAAGGAGAGCCGATAGACAGAAGAAGCGAGAAGGAGAAAGGCATGGGGCATGGGTAACATATGTTCAGAGTATACTTGGAAAATGGGGGGAATATTTATTAACGCTTTTGAATGGCGACACAGATGGCGCATTTGATGAAGAATAATCCGGTCCAATGTAAAGGGACGAAGTCCCCTCCTTCCAGTCAACCAATATGCGATGAGGACAGCCATAATGCGGCTTCGAAATAACAAAAGGCCCTGAAGCAGACGGTGCGAAGAGCTGGTTAAATACTTGCTCGAGGATTCGAATCTCAGTGCACTTTACCCAATCCATAAGAAAAGAGATCCCGAGGATACTGTGTAAAAGACTAAAATTCTTCATGAACTAACTGATCGGACGTTATCGTTGGGGATTCAGATCTGGAATCTCCGCCATCGACCAAATTTTAACAGACCGTCAAATGCTGGAGAAGACAATAGCCGCCTGTACAACACAAAGTATACATTTAGGCTTCCCGGAAAAGTAATAATGGTAAGTAGACTGAAGTTCAGTTAAACCTTCGGCTTCCGATTTGGGAAGCACCACACGAGGTTTCAGATGAAGCTGTTCACTCTCGCGCGACTTTTTCAAATTGATGTTGGTGAGCGCAATAAAAAGCAAAGCTGCTGTTGTATGCTGATGATATTGAATCTTGGAAATAGGTGCTGGTGGTCATCGAGGATAAGACAAAATAGTCTCCGCGTTTTGAGACACACGTCACTCTTGGCAGGTATAGCTTTGAAGTAGTGAAGGACTTTGTCTACCTAGCATCCAGTATAAATACCATAAATAATGACAGCCTGGAGACCAACCTAAGTATAATTCTTGCAACAGGTTTTACATATGACTCGATAGGCAATGGAAAAACAGAGCCCTCTCTCGACGAACAAAAACTACGCTCTACAAGTCATGTCAATTTTTTTATGTCACATATAAGAAACATAGACGTTGTCGAAGAAAGATTTGACATTTTTTGGATACTTTAGAGGGAACTGTTATAAGCAAGTTCTATGGCCCTGTTGGCGTATGCCACGGTTACAAAAAATGGTGGAATGACGAACTGTACGAGCTGTTTAGCTACATGGACATAGTTAACCGCATGAAAATACAATAATTTCTCCAGCATGGGCACATCGAACGCATGGATGACCAGGGTCCTGTGAAAATATTCTTTTACTGAGCACCCACTGGTGGACAGCTAAAGCAAATACGCCCACAAAAAACATTGAAAGGACCAAGTGCAGGAGCACCTGTCTGCATTCAGGACTAACAACTGGCGCAACTTCACAAAGGAGAGAGGCAATTGGCGAAGTTTTTCAGTCTCAGCCGAAACCGACAAACGGTTGTAGTAAAAGAAGAAGAAAAATAAAAGCATAGGCACATATGCATACTACAAACATACTTACATACATAAAAAAGCGCAATCGCAATATCTGCATCTTCGGCCATATAACCTAATGGCATATGACTTTTGTGAGGGTTTTTTATGTAAATATGTACAATTAACCGATTTCAACGCCAAACGCTTGCAACTGACAGGATAACGAGATTCTTGAGTGGTTGACGCATTCAAGTGCAGCGTTGGAGTGTTAATTGGAAAGTATTTCACACCCCTGCGGCAGTCATTGCTACGCGCTTCATAGTCTAAGTACGTAAGTATAGCCACTAACGCGTCTTTTCATGGCATGAAATCAGATATAAACGAGAAAGCAGGAATCAATTTTGGATTTTAATTGTGCGAGTACTTAGTTAGTAAAAGTAAATCGTGCACAATGAAAGGGGGGTGTAAGGGAAAATTGAGTGAATTTAAGTGGAAAGGACAGCTGGGAAAATATTCTGCATACATACATATAATAAACTTAGAGCTACATAAATACATATACATGAATATACATATGTAGTATGTAAGTAGTTGAGTTTGTTAGACATTCGCTCGTATTCTGGTAAGTAAGTACATATGTACATATGTATGTATAGGAAATATGAAGGTATGGTAAAAACAAAGTATATTAAAAAGGCCGATTGTTTGCTTAAATTGTAAATTGATGGTGCGTAAGTAATAATTTTATATGTAGCTAAATCCAACGTTGATACTTTTATATTTTAATCTCTCCAAAAAAACGTAGCAACAGACGTAAAGCCTTATGATCATACCAAATCGTTTGAGAACCAAAAGCAGGAAATTACAAAACACACGCTTGCGAAAATCCTCGGCTCAAACGATCAAATGCGCATCAACGCAGTTTTTTAATTCATTGTATTGTTCATATTTTTACTTTTGCCCTGTTCAAAGATGTTGGTTGTAATGCGAGGCAAAAAACTTGAAAAGGAGCAAAAAGATCAGTAAACAAAAGACAGCAATATTTCGCTACACCAGCTTATCCTGGTTGATCCATGTTTTACAAAGTGGCACCGGCGCGGCATGCGATCCCGTTAGTGGGACATCAGTGGAACAAGCAAAGGTGAAAGAGACTTACTTAAGTACATTCACACACACATACATAGATATGCACATACATACATACAAATATAAAAGTTGAGAAACAATTATTGGTAGCTCAAACAAAGAATATTGAAAACAATAA
Source organism: Rhagoletis pomonella (assembly GCF_013731165.1). Classification (NCBI taxonomy): domain Eukaryota; kingdom Metazoa; phylum Arthropoda; class Insecta; order Diptera; family Tephritidae; genus Rhagoletis; species Rhagoletis pomonella. The sequence continues at coordinate 14,893,685 of NW_023458560.1, forward strand.
AAAAATGTTTAACGGTCAATTGAAACTGATTTCGGCCAATGTAGATCAAGCGTAAAATTTTTCTCTCGTTTCTGTTTGTACACCTCATTTGGTTTTTGGAGTTGAGCTGCATTGTATTTGTCCATACTGCATATGTACATACACTAATATATATGTACAAATGTACACACAGAAAAATGACCAGTAGCTATAGAGATCATTATCAGCTGGTACACGGTAGCGTTAACATGTGGGATAACAAAGGATTTAAATAATTGCACTTTTCCACTTCAGTTGGGTTCAGAATGCACTCAGGCTGGAAAATGCGGCGTGAGTTTGGTGTTGGATAAATTGGTCAGCAATTGTATGCAAACATAAAAATAATATAACTTAGAACGAAGAGACCATAGCAAAAAAAAGTTAATTGTATATGCAAAAGTACATACATATGTATGTAGTAATAAACCAGGTAAGGAGCACTTAAGAACTTATGGTTATGTGAATATTTACATCCGGATTCATAAATAACTATGTATTCGATTATTTGACCATAAGCAAAATAACTAAAGAAAGAAGAAAAAAACGTGGAATGGAAGTGGAACGAGGAGAGCCGATCTGTCAGCGGCGGATTTACGGGAGGTTTTCGGGTTTAAATGTATTCAAGCTTCAAACACCTACATGACTAAGAAATAAATAAGCTAATTCGCTACGATATTCTAGATTTTTTTTTCAAACTCTTCCAGTATTTCATTTACAGAAAAAGGTACAGTTTGTCAAGAAAGTGTTTTTGCATATCACAAAATCCAGATTCTGCACATTTCTTTGACCAAAACAAGCGATTCACATTTAATGCAGATATCCCTTCAAAATTGTCAATAAAGTAGACAAAAAACAGATGCAGAAACAAAACAAGTGCTAAACTCATTTGTTAAGAAAGTGGTTCTACATATCCATTACTACATCGTTCGCTGAGCTGGTTTGATGTAACGTTATCTCACTGAGCTGTTACTCGTTTGTTTGTCGTCAGTCTGTCAGAAAGTGATCGTTGAAGGTATTTGTTGAGCGAACTATCAATAACTATTTCAAGCTAAAAAAAATCAAATTGCCTGGCAAAAAGATATCATTTGACGTGACTTAGTTGATTTATTATAATTACACTATCGGAAAGAGTGTTCAAGAGTGGTCGGAAATGCTTTTGGTATCGCGGGAAACTGTCTATAATATAATAAATCGTGCAGAGAAAGAAAACAGGCTGGAGCCAAAACCCGCAACTGGAAGACCATGGAAAATATCGGAGCGAGTCCCGCATATTTCGACAAGAACTCATGCTAAAGAGCTCAAAGACGAGTGTGAAGCTGAAGTTTCTCATGAAACAGCCCGGCAAGCTCTAAAAAGGTACAGTTTCATGTCACGAAAAGCTGGAAAGAAGCCTTTGCTACCAGCGCAGCACATTGAAAAGCGTTTGTCTTTCACTAGAACGTACCCTGTTCAACCAGATAGCTTCTGCGATGATGTAATTAATATTCTGCGATGAGACCAAAATAATGCTGGATGGACCGAATAGAGTGTGGCGAAAGACGTTAAAAGCACTGGAAAGGCGGAATATAATATCAACAATAAAATTTGGTAAATTTTCAGTCATGGTGTGGGGATGTATATCCAGAAAAGGAGTGGGGGATTTGGTTTTTGTGGAGAATAAAATTTTACCAAGACAATGATCCAAAACTCAAGGTTCATATGGTGAGGATGTTGCTCCTTTTTAACTGCAGCAAAGTATTGGTCTAGCATAGAGCCCGGATATAAATCCAATCGAAAATTTATAGGCATATTTGAAAAACCAAGTGGCAAAAAGGCACCCAAAAAGTCAAGAAGAGCTTAATAACGTAATTTTAGAAGAATGGCGTAAGATACTTCAGAACTATGATGCTCAAAAACTAATTTATTCTATGAGAACCAGACTTCAATGCTCGTGGGGGTTACACAAAGTATTGACTCACATAATGTTTTGAAAATCGTACAACATCAAGCTATTTTCTGCAAAAGTAAAAACAATTTCTTCACAGCTGTAATTTGAAGTTATTTCCGTTTTGGCTTTGTATTCTAATGTTTCTTTAAACTGAATAGCTGAACTTTCTACTATCGGCTTACAAATTGTTTATTTTAATAAAATAACACCAAAGATTGAAAGTAAACAATGAAGAAAATACGATTTTCTTAAACATTATGTAGAGCTTCGCTAGATGTCAAATACATACATCAAAATGGATATTCAATGAAGTTCATTCAAGCGTTCTTGATCATTTGTACTTCGCAAGAATGATTCCATTATTTTGGATCAACAGCCAAAATACACAATATCGTCTTCACGTTTTCGAAAGCCTTTTGATTGATGATTTAATTTAATTTTTAAACTAACTTATAATAAGATTACAATGATTGACAATAAAATTAACTTTAATGTGAAACAAAGCGTAGATTGCTTCTTAGATTTTTATAGTTCTGTTATCGGCAATATTCAATATATACTGACTACTACACTGACAATGAAAAGTGAGAACAATTGCTGCTAAATCCTCTGCATATTCTACCTTTGACACTCCCATTTTTTAGTTGTTGAGTAAGATGCTGCAAGAAACATTTACCACTATGACAAAATTTGTACTTTTCTTGCCTTCCGCGAAACTTCGTTATTAACAGCTCTATCTTGTACATCGTATATACTTACAAGTATGGAATCCCATGCCCCTTTTTAACCGACTTCCAAAAAAGGAGGAGGTTATCAGTTCGTCGGAATATTTTTTATTTTATTTTTTTTTTTTTTATGTATGTTACCGCATAACTTTGGACCACGTCAACCGATTTTGATTCTTTTTGCATCGGAGAGGTAGTGTCTCAGAGGTGGTCCCATACTAATCTGGTTGAGATCCGATCAGTGGATCATGAGATATATATACAGTATTGGGCATATCTATAGCACCCCCCTTTCAAAGCGATATTGTTTGCCACTTATGTTTAGTTATTTGTTTTTAAGAATTTTCAATTAAAATACAGTTCATTCTCTAACAAAACCCATATAAATCCATGTTTTAAACGTTTTAAAAGACTGCAAAAAAGCGCAACAAACTTTCCCTTAAATTTCAAACTTTTTTCTCAGAAGCTCTATAATTTTTTTGAGTACACAGTTTTATAGCGCATTAAATTTTAGTCCAATAATGTGCAAGTTTCAAGTCGCTAAAGATTACCGTTGATTTTTTAGAATTTTTTTTCTCTCATTTGCTTCCATATAACGACTAAACACAATTTATTTTTATATGGCAGAAACCCGCAACATCCTCGGTGAAAAAAATTCTAAAAAATCAACGGTAATTTTTAGCTACTTGAAACTTGCACATTATTAGACTAAAATTGAATGGGCTATAAAACTGCGTATTCAAAATAATTCTACCGCTTCTGAGAAAAAAGTTTGAAATTTGGGTCAAAATTTGTTGCACTTTTTGCGGTCTTTTAAAAAGCTTTAAACTTGAGTTTATGTGAGTTTTGTGAGAGAATGAACTGTATTTTAATTGAAAATTCTTAAAAATAAATAAATAAACATGAGTGGCAAACAATATGACTTTGAAATGGGGGTGCTATTGTATTGGCCAATACTGTATATATTTTTTTTTTATATGGGAGTTGAAGTCGGTTTTTTTTTTTTCTAAAAATTACTTGTTGTCTATTCTCTTCTAACAACGGATGTGTCTGCCAAACAGCGGACGTGCCTGCCAAACTGAAAAGCTTGATGGCGGCCGTATTTGACAGGCACGTTCGATGATGCGAACGGGATTGAAATGAAAGAAATGGAAGATGGATGACATGAGAATGAAAGAATTATGAAATAGCAGAATGTCGAACCAAAACAAATTTCAACAAGTAAGAAAGTCTAAGTTCGGGCGGAGCCGAACATTAAATACCCGGCGCAAGTATTAAATATATGTTTTTTCACCCTTCCGCTAGATGGTAAGCCGAGGTGTACCAATTTTGAGTAAATTAGCGTCCTTCAATTTCGAAATATTGAAGTTTCAAGCATTTCTTAAATTTATCGTTATATGAGAATCGGCCGTTATTTTAGTCCGATTTCAATAATTTTCAACGTTTTGCTTACACGTGGCAAGTACAATAACCATACCGAGTTTGGTACAAATTGGTAGAACGGTTACCGATATACTTATATGTGATCATAAGTGGGCGGTGCCACGCCCATTTTCCAAAATTTTACCATAAACGTATTTCTTGGTAAAGAATTGTTGCAAGCATCAATTTTGAATAAATTAGCTTCAATATTTAATGTTTTATCGAAGATTTTGTATTTCTCTAAATTACCGTTATATGGGATGTGGGCGTGGTTATTGTCCGATTTTAAAAAGTTCCGGCGGTTTTTTATGCTGTACCAAGGCCAACAACTGTGCCAAGTTTGGAAGAAATTGGTGCAGCGGTTACCAAGATATACACATGTAACCATAAGTGGGCGTGGCTACCCCCATTTTCCAAAAATTTATAATATTCTTATTTTTCGTCTAAAAATTATTGTAAATATCAATTTTGAGTGAATTATCTTCAGTAGTTACTAAAATATCGCAGTTTTCGTATTTCTGGAAATTACCGTTATATGGGGCGTGGTTAAAGTCCGATTTCGCCCATTTTCAATACCAACCTACCTTGGATTAAGGGAAACGTACATACCAAATTTCGTTGAGATATCTCAATTTTTGCTCGAGTTATCGTGTACACGGACAGACGGACAGACGGACAGACAGACATGGCTTAATCGATTTCTTTATTCATCCTGATCATTTATGTATACATTTGTCTATATCTATCTCGATTCGTTTTGGCTGTTACAAACAACCGTTATGTGAACAAAATTAATATACCCTTGTGCACAAGTGCGCTCGGGTATAAAAATCTGACAATGCGAATGGCGTCAAAATGAAAGATATGCAAAATAGCGAAATGTCGAAAAAATAGATGACAGGCACATGTTCAAGGGTTTCGTGCAACAAAAAGAGTTGTTGTGTTGCGCCATTCAATATTAAAAAAATTTTAATGTGGTTAAATACGCTATTTTATTAAGTTTAAAAAACTACATATTTCGCCAGCCAAAAAAAAAACAAGGTTCATAGAATACAAGGTTACGACATCAGCCATGGACGCCATCTTGATGATGAATTTTTGGAGTTGCCAGATTCCTAAAAAAATATCTTATAAAAATACGCTATTTTAGTCAAAAATACATCAAGTTTTATTTCAAATATGTGTAACCCTGATATTTACCGTTTGACAATTTGCGTTGAAGTTTGTGCGTCTTTGAGTTTATTTAAATTATTAAAAATTTAAGTGCGCCGTTTTTGATTGCAAAAATTACACTGAAAAAGGTAATTAAGGTTTTACCGTATGTCTAAAGATGAAATGCAATTTCGGTAGCGAAATTTTGCCAATGCTATGAACGCTTTTTATTTAAAAATGCGCGAGTGCGTTCTGCCCACTTTCAAGAAAAAAATCACCAGCAAATTTCAATAAGCATTCCATTTACATTTCATTTGTCACTATTGTACAAATATTATTATGTTAATCCAGTTTCACGTAAAGTTATAACATTTTATGTTGTTTCCATGGGAAGATCCACCATGACAAAAAAAAAATAAAAGTCTTATATCTAACGTATTTACGGACCGATTTGTCTGATTTTTAAAATATATACTGGCTATGTAAGTAGAATCATGCTTGCGTAAAATGGTCTTCCTAGGTGGCGCCCAGGTCGAGATATTTCGAAAAACCGTATTTATAGTCCGATTTGGTTCGAATTTGGCGTATGTAGTTGAAACATAATAATTCGCCCTGAATTGGCGCTGAAGTCAAAATATAAAGTATATTCTACATAAAATATATGTTTTATTTGCGTAAAAAATTCATTTAAAAGCAATATTAACAAAAATATAACGATGACGTTTCACACTTAGGGTTGTAAAAGAAAATTGAAACAAGTTGCATTAATTCAAAAAACTCTGAAAACAACTAGAATTGCTCCAAATCATATTAAAATAAGTTTCATGAAAATAGCCATCCACGATTCGCAGAGTTTTGCGATTTTGTAAGAAAAGAAAAAATCAACTTCCATTTTTTGTCACGTAACGACACTCTGTTTAAATGCTTATATTTCAGGACCAAGCGGCTCGATTGTTTTATTTTTCGGTTAAATATAGAGCTAATTACGTGCTATACAATGGCCCAAAAAAGTTAAAGAAAACAAATGGTATTCCTTTTTTGTATCACATTGAAACGTACGACTGTCACGTATGCGACGTATGGAAATACCCATATGCTATACGGCAACTATATTTTCTGCCATTTGTGTACTCTCTTTCTTCGTAAAATATTTCAGCCAATCAGAACTCACTTCGTAACTACGTCATTGGAGGAAAACAAATTTTTGACAGCACCATGTCGTAACCTTCTATTTTATCAAGAATGATAGAATACAAGATTGCGCCGATCAGAGAGGATTTTTGAGAATAACTTTTGTGTGACGTCACACTGGTGCAATTGCGAGAGAGAAATGCCAAAACGTGAGCAAGAATGGAAGAAGAAGAAAAAATGTTGCAAGGAAAACGTAAACAAGTTGCACCAGTGTGACGTCATGCAAACAACGATTCTGTCAAATTCGTTAAGAGAGGAATAGCGGTCCGAGATCGGCGCAACCTTTGTATTCTCTCAATCGTGCTATTTTATGAACCTTGAAAAAAAAATCGAATTGTTTACATTTTAAGAATTTGGGTATAAGATTTAACTTAGCTTTTTGTCCACCTATCTCTTTTTCTGTTTATTATTTTCCATTTTTTCTTTTCCTTAATACTCATTTGACTGAGTTTCAATTACACCCAGCAAAAATCAAAATATTTTATAAGAAATTTGTTGACCGTTTTACAACAGCATTTATAGATTTTTGTGTTTAAATTGAAAAGATTTCCTCTTTTGCGCACTTCTCTCATGCTTTTTATCGTAGTTATTATTCTGTTGACATCTAAATTGCCACACATTTTATGTCGTTGCCAATACATTGTTTTCCTCTGTGAACTTTTATAACTACATTCATAAAAATATTACTTTAGGGCGCAATCTTCTTTTCTATAATTATTGTACCGCTACTTTGAATTTCTAAATTTTGACAATTCTGAATGAAACCTCAGAAACTTTAAATACACTAAAATTCACTAATACCCACTTCCGCAAAAATCACATTTTTTCGTATTTTCCTCGTTAAGAGTTATTCTAAATCATATTTAAATTGCCGTTTACAAATATTTTTCAATTTATAAACCTTTTTTAAGCTACTTTATTTTTTATGAATAAGGCTATTAGAAATTAGCACAATTAAAACACGTTCCTTATGCAAAAATTTATTATTAAGAAAATTGGCTGTTCTCACATTTTAACTTTGTTTACTTTTTGTACAGATATGTCATCGCCGCCAGGACGGCTCAATCTTGTATTCTATCTTCCTTGTCAAATATGCATTTAGATCTAACTGTCATACTACTATTAATGGTAACCATGAATATTCATTAAACTCGTTTCAAATTCGTAATAAAAGTAGTTTACATACTCCTAGTATAAATATATTTTTTAATATAAACTAGCTTTTTTAATTCTAAAATAAATCAACAATCTCAAGATTTATAAAAAATTTCTCTTCAAAAAATACCTTCCAAGGCATCCCTGTTGATATCATAATTCAAATGCAAATTAGAATAGAAATTTTGATGCAAAAGATTTTCCGCGATATTCATCATACAAATTTATCATCTTACTTGTACGTATGTCGCTCTGGAAAGAAATATATTTTAATTTATATGTTTTCTTAAAAATAAATGCAAATTTACCTATTTTTTCCACCGGCAGGCACGAATATGGTATTCAAAACAGAAACAATGACAACGAATTTTACACACATTGTTGTATTTTTAGCGCAAAACGATAAGTTTCACAAATATTTTAAATTATTGCCTGAAACATACACATTTAGCGTTATTATTGGAAACGCAAGACTTGGCATGCACTTTTAATTTCTTATTTAATCAATTCAAATGAATAAAAACACATTTTTCTAAAATATTTTTCTGAAACTTGAATGTAACGCTGTGTGGAGAATGAGAGATTTAAAAATCAGGTGATCTCAGCTGTTTTCGAATGTAAACAAACAAAATGGCGCTTTCCATACTTGTAAGCCTATACAATGATTCTGTATCAGTGAAAAAATTTTTGTTACAGTTTTGATACAGAAAAATATATGAAAAATTTCCATTTTTCGGTTACAAAAGTTTTGTCATCGATACAGAGTTGAGCTGTAAGTAGGAATATAAAAATCATCAAAAAGTAGCAAACCCCCATGATAAAAAAACAGGAAGGTAAAACCGCTGAGAGGATTTTTTAAAACTCTTGACGTTTGCAAGCAATTTAATTTTAAAATTTTACACACAAACTCACACAAAATAATAAATAACAACTTTGAACAAATCACTTTTTTACTCCCAATTTTATATGATTTTAAAATTGTTGGCAAACTTAAAAAAAAAATAAAAAATCATGGCCCACGAATTGAACGGTTTTACCATGATACAAACAAAGAAGGTAGTTTTACTTTGAAATTTGTTGACATAAACTGTGCTTATGACGTTTATACTTTTCGTAAATTGCTCTCTGCCACCTCAACAAATTATTGTTTTGGAAATTTCATTATTTTTTTAAAAGATTTTTTTTATGCATTCAAAAATAACAACACGCAAGGTAAGTTTACTTAATTCATCGTATTAGCATAGCTGTTAATAAGTGAGTATTCATTTAAAATACCTTAATGTACCTTACCGCAAAAAAATTTGGCATTATATGTAGTGTTCCATGAGATATTATTATAGATATTAGGATGTTGCTTTAATTTTGATCCTTTTTAGAGGACATATTAACAAAGGAATAGTTAAAAGGTAGCTTATCGTCAATGACAGCACTATGGAAGCATAAACTTAGAGGGAGGTAAAAAAATTTACAAGTTCTTAGAGCTCCTCGTTATAGTTTACAGACAGATAAACTACTCGCTCTACTGCTGCCTCAGTCCCGAGGCTGAAAATTTTCTGCGAAAAGCTGTTGGAACAAGCAAACAACACCTTGGAGAAGTTACCACGCACGTGGCCATCCCGAAATATGCAGCTAATCGTACTAAATAATGATGAAAATAATTGCATAAACAAATAGATTATCCATGTGCATTACGCAATGTAATAGGAGTATTTTACTAGCCCTCCGTTTTATAATTAATTTTAGAAATAAACTACTAAAAGCTCGCTATAAAATGATTCTCAAAATATATTCCTTGAAATAATTTTGGAATAATTTTTTTTTTAAAGTAAAAAACCACTTTTTAGTTTCTTCAAAGAATATGGTAGCTTCAATTTAAAAGAAAACGTCAAAAGCACAGTTTACGTCAAATGGGAGCAATGGCGGATAAGAAGAAGAAGTGAAACTACCTTTAAATATTTGTATCATGGGTTTTACCTTACTATGTTTTTATCAAGCAAACCCAAGGCATAACAAGGTGGAAGTGACATTTCTCTCTTTTGAACTGCGACTAAAATGTCAACTCTTAACCCTATACTATTCAAAATGTTAATTCTTTTAATATAAATTTTCAATTGTGGCTGTGCGATTGATTTTAAATACATAATAAAATGAAAAGGAATTACGGGCGGTATGTTGTGTTTGACAAGAGCCAGGACAACAAACTTGTGCGTTATTTAAAACTCGGAAGTATCAATGCTTCATTAGTAGACTCTTCACGTGTGCGCGAAGACCATTTTAGTGCCAGAGACTTTATTTGTTGCCCATCGCAGCCGGGTATTTGTAAGCAGACGCGTTTGTTCCCAGGTGCAGGAATTATTATACCGAATATGAAGAGATAATCTTCCATTCATATACATGGATAGACCAAATTTCAAATGGTGGTCTAATAAAACCTAAACCGGAATTCCTTGTTGACATAAAGAAACTGAAATTAACTTTTAATAAATTTAATGGAAAGGAAATTTCGAATTGCAAAAATTTAATAGCTGAATTATTGAAGTTAAGTTCTGATGTAAATTTAGAATAATCAGACCTTAAAAACGTTGGGCTAGTAAAAGCAAGAAAATTGCCAAAATGGGTTTATAGATGAGTGTGTTTCACTTAGTGTGTAATTTTGTGTAAGTATGAATTTCCACATTTACATTAAAACGAAAATGCAATACCTAAAATGAAGCTGATTCTAATGAGATTTTAAAACTTTTCATATCTACAAAAACTTTCATTTCAAAGATATTAACCCGCAGTTATAGTCAAAATAAAGTCGACTCTAAAGTTAAAAGCCGCTTTTTTTTGACAGATATCCCATTGAAAGTTATGTCAAAAAGCTGCTTTTAACTTTAGGAGCGACTTTATTTTGACTATAGCTACGTGCCGTTGAGTTTTATCAAATATGGTAAATGCATAACAAAGGGTTAATTTCTTTGTTTACATTCTTTGACATTACAGTCAGCTATGAGAGAGCTCGACTGAATTGTCACTTCTACCTTGTTGAATATGCCTTGAGCAAACCCCAACTTTTAAAATCTGCTTTATCACTCATACTTAGAATCATGATACAATAACTTTTAGAAGGTAGTTTCACTTCAAAATTTTTGACATAAACCGTGTCTGTGACAAACACGCAATGTGGCCACTGCTACGATATAGAACTTGGGGATTATCGCTTGTTATTTTAGATATTTTTTAACAGAACATGTAAAGATTAATATGTTTCATAACTGATCACTTAATTTTTAATATAAATATACGTATTTTATACATACATTTTTGCCACTGCTAATCACATGAATAAAAATCATAAAAATGAAAATATAACAGCAATATTTCTTGTTTATAATGGATTAGATCCATCGCACACCACGGACTTTATCGGCCGCCAATTTAAATGTGCTCGCTAGTCTTTCCATTGCACTACAACTTATTGGTCAGAGCGATTAAGCTGGTGTAATGTGCGCACCTCCATACATCTTCATGTACATATTTCAAGCGAGCCCTATCATTTAAATAGGCGGCCGTTAAAGTCTGTGGTGTGCGGTGGCTCTTATAGCTGAGTCCTTACATCCATTCCGTGTGTTGCAATATCCATGAAAGCAGCAGTTAATTTTTTATGAAGAAAATTATTACAAAATATGCGAAAATTTCTCTACTTATATGTTTGGCTTTTCTTTGTTTTATTTTTCCAACGTCAAAAGCTGGATTTTTTTTTTGAAAAAGTTGGTACAACAAAAAATGCGAAACACGTTTTCTGTCAGATAGCTAACATGGCGGATAAGAAGAAGTGAAACTACCTTCTAAAAATTATTGTATCATGCTTAGAATTTTATTTTCCTTGAATAATTAATTTGCATTTATGTAAACTCAACATATTTTTATGTTTTTGCTTCTTGGTGTAATTTCGAAAATTCATAACTTCCTAGACCTTTGAGACTCCATAACGGAAAGGATTTGTTTTTGTACTTTTGTTGAATTTGGTTTGGTTGAAATAAGTTGAAGAATATCGATTGTAATTTTTTAAATTAAAAATCAACGCTATTAAAAAAAACATTTTGTAAGAAAAGGTAAGCCCTCTAATTGATAGCTCGATCATTACCTTTTCAAGATACATCAGATTTGTAATCTTTCATTTAGTTATCCGAATATCCGGTTAGTCTCAGATAATTTTGTTATTCGGATATCCGGATATTCAGTTAATATCCGTAAACGGCATTTAAAGGGCTTCGTAAAATTTGTCTCAACATTTATGAATCTTTCACGTTGCTAAATTATTAATAGAACATTTCGTTTGTATTTACACAAACAATTGTTATTTTGTAGTTAATTTTTAGATTCGAATATCCTTATAACCGCATATTTAAACACTACATATTTGAATTCCCACACTTTTGGATAGTCAAAAAATCCGGAAAGAACTCTCAATCCTAGTGAGTAGTCTTTCGACATTTGTACAAAGCTGAATTTTGTAAGAAAATTAGTTAGGGCCTGTCTACATTAAGATAGGTTAGGCTATCTTGTTTGTTCCAGATTAGGGACGCGTATGGACCTTTAGGAGATTTTCCTTTCTGATGCCACGAAAATTTGAATGGAGTCCATAACTTAGTCGGCGAAAAGCCGCGAGTCGATTACGAAATTACTGATGTTAGGAAATGCGAACTAAAATGTTTCCAACTTACATAGCTTCACAAAGGTTGGGCAGGCTAACACGAACTGTTTAGGTGGTCCCACCTTATCTTATCTGACATTCTGACAGCTGCTACAGGAGGGATCAGGTAAGATTCTCAACCTTTTCACGTGCATTCCAATCGCACAGTGGCCTATCAGAACACCCTCCACCAGTGAGAGTTGAGGATTTGCAAGCGTTAGGAGTTCCTTTGCCCGCCCTCGAACCACACTAAGCCAGACGGATTTTGCAATTGCGCTTGTCCTAGTTTTCGCGCAGGGCTCGCTGAATGGTCAGAGGTGTCCCTAACCGGTGATAAAGTATCGCTTTTTTTGCCACACAGTTAGCCGCAATGGACTTTATATTAAGATAACTAACTATATGTGTATGTATGAACATGTTTATTTAACTAATATACAAATAATGTACATAAATAATAATAGGAATAATAGTACATACATATACATATGCCTCTTCTGAACTACTCGTATTTATTTTTCTTCGGAAATAATTCCTCTGCGCTTCTTGTACTACTTACGAAGAATGTTTGTTTGCAAAGAACCCCTTGGTGTAGCTACTCTTTGCACTTTTGTTTTCAGGATGTGTCCGCTTGCCGTGAGTTGAAATGTGTTGTTCGTACATAAAATCCTCTGATCGTTTTGATAGCTGCTCGATCTTGAAAAATAAATCAAACCTAAGGCTAAGTGTGCAAAGAAGTATACAATAAATACGAAGGCATGTATGTATGTATTTATATACATATGTATAAACTATTCCCCAAACTTACTACACTTGGTCCCCATTAATCGTTTGTTATTTTTTTTGCCGCTGGAAGAGTTGTGTGCAAAGAGTTAAAATAAACAAATATTTGATTTACAACCAAAACAATGCAAAATTCTATTGTGTTCAAGCCGAAAATGTGATGTTTAAATGCACATATGTATGTATGTAAGTGTTTCGTGTTTAATGCCGCTGAACTACAAAAGGAAAATGAAAAAGTGTCTTGCATTGTAATTACAAATTTACAGTATATTCCGCTTAGCTGCATTTACTTTCACTGCATGATTTGGTGCACTTAAGCGAAATGTGTCAGCATTAGAGCGGTTAAAATATATTTTCGGCATAGTAAATATTAGGTGCAGTAGTAAAGACAATAGTCAGTCGTTGAGTCTTGTCATGCACATGCGGTTACAACGTCTTAGGGCCAGTTTCTGAATATCTGGTTAACACTAAGGGCTCTCTATCGTTGGTTAACACTAATCCCAAGTTAAACATCGTTACTGACATTATCGACTACCTGTCATATGCATGGAGTCGGATAACGATGTATAACCGGGCGCTTAGGGCCGTTTTCACCAACTCTGGTTAACACTAATTCAAGTTATCGACTTGATCGACTCCATAAAATTTAACGATGTTTAACCTCTAGTTCACCACAAATTGAGAATCTGGCCCGTAAACAAGATTTAGGGTGCGTTTGTTCAATGTCTGTTTTTCACTATCTACCAAATTAACATCATTATCGACGTTTCGTGTGACCGATAAAGCACTTCTTGTGTTTAATCGGAGCTTCTACATCCGATTTGTATTAACCGGCCATTGAACAAACGGCCCGTAGGGCCACTTACTCAATGTCTGGGTACCTCTAACTACAGGATAAACATTGGCCCCTATTATTAGTTGCATTCGATCGATGGTGCTGATCGAACGAGTTTTCATTTGGTATTATGAAGCTCATTCGATGAACTCTAGCGCTTTTGTGAACTTCGCTCGTTTAGGTTATTCACAATAGCATATTTTTCACCGCTGAGAAGCTTCGTTTACAAATCGAGCAAACTAAATAGTGTACTTACACATACATATGTATGTAAATTTGTGCAATTTAAAATAAAGTAAAAAAAAAGAAGGCGAGTTAAAAAAAAATTTGGTAAAAATTAGTGCAACAGAGTTCTGTTTATATTTATAAAATTCCGACTGTCTAAAGACCGTTTGTAGACCTACTGTCCGCTACACAAAACCTGCTGCAGCAACGCTCTCGAGCCGAATCTATTTAAAATGTTTTAAAACTATCAACAGCTCTACCGATTTTGCTCTCAGAGATCGTGCCAACTGAGTATTGGGATTTTCTTTCATAAGTGAAAACCACCAAAGGAGTTTGTGTTTAGTATTCACGACGTTAGATCTGCATGAAATTAATAAAAATTATTTTAAAATTAGTGTCAAGCCGCCAAAGAGTAAGAAAACAAACGCAAAATCATACATTTTTCACAATTTTCTAGCACTTCGCTACATCATCGAAAGCAAAATTCTGTTCGACAGAAAATTCGATACTCAACCAAAATTTCGACACGGTTGCATAGCTCATAATACGAATTTCACATTCGATCTTCGATATTCGATAATCAGCAAAGAACGAAAAACTAATACATGGAATTTAATGAGGTTTTCAGCCATACAGTTCTAAAGGTCAAACTTAAAATATAGGGGAAAAATAATTAAAGAGTTGCCACCTATTTCAAAATTGCAGTTTAAGTAAATTGATAAGACAAAGTAAATATTGCAATATCGCTGTCAAAATAAAGAGGTTTAAGAAGGCTTGCAGCCAAAAATATTTTTGTGGAAGGTTTGAAATTTTAATTTTATTTAATTTATAAGATAAAATAAAGAGGTTTAGGAAAGTTTATCGCCAAAAATTGTTTAGAGGATGGTTGCCACCTGTTTGAAAATTTGTATTCAGTTAAAGTAATAAGATAAGGTAAATACATACAAAATTAATACAGTTTGGAACGAATTTCCGTCATCCCTTGTCAAATTTGGTTTGTTTTTTCGTTCCGACACTGAAGATGGCACAACGTCGAAATCGGTTTGTCTCCAAACCAAATTTGACAAGGGATGAAGGAAATTCGTTCCAAAATACATAAATAACCCACCCTGTCGGAAACAACAACAACCAAAAAGGAATTAATACATCTTTGAAGAAAGTGCACGATATGTAGAACCGAGTTCTAAGGTTATAAATTACATTTACAGGATTAAATACCTTCGAAAATATATTAACTAACACCCTTATTCACAAAAAAATAAAGAATGTTTCTTTCATCGAAAATTTGTTGGAAAATCTCACTTTAAAAAGCTCTTCAAATCTATTTTATTTTACAACGCTTTTTTTATATACTCTTATTTTTTATAGACAGTGAAGCACGCCGGGTATTTGCTAGTTGTGTCAATAAAAATAGCCTACATAATAAAGTACATATTATATAGTATTTTATTACTAAATATAAAAAGGCACCAATACATGATTCGCCCGGGCGCCTAAGTGGTTAAGACCAGCTCTGGTCGAAACTGAGTGCAACTCAAAAGTTCTATGTTAATGGCTGTTTGTGTTAAAGGAAATAAACCAGAATAAATTTTAAAAGAGAGTTGTTGTACGATTAAGTTTCATCTTCCCGCATGATCTATAGTCTGATGCGACCAACATATTTTTTTAAATACGTGAATAAATAAAACTGGCGTTGGCTGACATCTGGAGAAATACTTCAAATAAGTCTGCCTATTATATTTCGGGTTATTCAAGAAAGAATAATTGCAATAAGAGAAGATAGCGCGAAAAACGCTTAAAGCTCCTAAATCTCCAAAATAATTACCAGAACGCTATGGCGCTCAGGGAAACTGTCTGGCTGACAAGATTGGCACCGAAATAGATTCTACTCATTGTAGGGCTACTAATCGCTAGAGATCACTTTCTTTATTTTGTTGGGCTTAACGGTATTACATGTGGGGATTTCCTTCATTTTTTTAACCGACTTCCAAAAAAGGGGGGGGTTTTCATTTTTTCGGAATCTTATTTTTTTTTTTTTTTTTTTATGTATGTTACCGCATAACTTTGGACCACGTCAACCGATTTCGATAATTCTTTTTGCATCGGAAAGGTAGTGTCTCAGAGGTGGTCCCATACTAATCTGGTTGAGATCCGATCAGTGGATCATGAGATATATATATATATATTTTTTTTTATATGGGAGTTGAAGTCGTTTTTTTTTTTGCTAAAAATTACTTGTTATTTTTTCAATAGTTTGGGTGCGTCTTGATATTGTTACACCAATGTAGGCAAAAGTATTTTCATGGGAGAAATACACTCTAAGTTTTGCCATTTCCATGGACCAGAGATCGAACCTAGATCCTACGGAGTGGTAGTAAGCACCTCTAACCACTCAGCCATAGCGGTAGTCACTTTTTTGATGGGTTGCAAAATTCTAAGCATTAATCATATATCACATCGTCTGGAAACTGCTTTACCGATTATTTTCTTTCCATTCTACACACAAACGCAAGCGAATTTAGTGCTCCCCTCCATTTTTGGCATTGTTCCGAAGTGCAATGTCAACCAGCTTGTGGTAAATCTGTAACCGACTGCCAGAAATTACTCAATATTTTATTAAGTGTACAGAAGACGGCTAAAGTCGTTAATAGAATTTTGAGTTTTGGCTGCATGTCGCCATAACCATTTGCTTGCTGCATACATGGGGAGACATTTCAGGCAAATGTATGTACATATGTGCAGTATGTGGGATTGCATACATTTCATTCAAGCTGATTGGAGTGCCAAGAGCGCCTGCGGCGTAGATAGCAATTCTTGTTAAATGCAAACAAATGAAGAAAAAAACAACAGCAAAAAATGTCAAAAACGTTACTTCACGGAAATCGATTCATAGCTAATAAAAAGTGATTTGTGGAGGTGACAAGAGTTTCTACCATTTCCGCTTAAGGGCAGGTTCACTCGAATTTCAGTTCGCCTCTCCACCCACTCAAAGGACTTTCATATTTGACTTTGGGTCATATGTGTGTATATTGACCTTTTTCGTAATTCCCTTAACCCACAATTATGTGAGTGTGTGGTGCCACAATCACACTCATGCATACATATAATATTCTGTAGCCATAAAGTTTGCACTTATGTGACCAGAGTAAAGCATCTAAGTGGGTGGCACCATGAATTCGGCAGTTGTAGAAATTCTACGATAAGCTTAAAAGTTTTCTCGATTTTGTGTGTACGCTGGTTTTTTTGTTGATCACTTTTTTGCTTTTGTGTGCTTTCTTACTGTTTTATTCCATTTAAACTTTTGTTTTCATACCAAAGGCGATTTTTCTAAGTACTTTTTATTTAGTGAGGGTTTAGTATTATTTCACTTTCATTGTTTTTTTTTTTTTTAACAGCAGTGCAACGCAGCGCACTTTTGGTGGTACTTTTTGTTTTAGTTACTAGATTGAATTTTAAATAAAAATGAAATTAACTTGGGTATTTGTAAATGGATTTTTCGCTACCTCTCAAGTCCAACGAGACTGCCAAATAAATCACTGTAGTTGGAATCGGTTGGGTGTGTGTGAAAGCGAGCAGGTCTAGTAGAATTTGTTTCCACTTTTCTTTGTTTACATTGCAACATTTTTTTTAAGCTTTTTTCGATTTTGCATTGGATTGGCGAATCGCTCTGATTTCTGTTCGATTGGCAATGCTGAGTAAACATGGCGGAATAAAAGGTTTTTCTACTTGACGATTTGCGGTACGCGTTTCAATTCGGTTTGATTTGATTCATTGCCAGTAATCAGAATCAGCATGGAATGTTGATTTTTTCCTTATGCTGATTCTAAGGAGCAGGAAAGAAAGTAGTGAGTACAAAAACTGGAATAATGGCGAAGGAAAATGTAAAACCACTTTTTATTCCTTTTATAGCGTTTTATTTACAGACAAAATGAGAAAAGTTTACTATAAAAAGAATCGAAAATTGATTTCATCGGTAAATCGCAAGAAGGTCGAATAATAAACTATTGAAACTGGTACGTCCTTCCATTCGACTCGTAACGTGAATGAGAGAAGAGCTTATCCAAAGCTGTAAAACTTTTTATGCAGAATTTTGATAATTTTAGCCATACTCGAGGGGAAAGCATCCTTTGTTTGGGCTGTAATAAAAAAAAATAAAAAAAAATTAACTAACTACATTTCACGCTTTGCACTCCTTACTTCAAGCGTCGGATAACTCTGCGGTATTTGCAGGATATCTCGAAAACTATTCACTGAATATAATTGTGATTTTCTGCAACTATTTTCGAATTATCATCTTAAACTGCTTAATCTGTATAAGATTAATAATCTGTTCTAGGTCTGACAAATATGTAGGTACACTGAGTTCTAAAATACAAATATTCAATGATTTGCATATGCAAGCAAATATGTACATACATATATTATACTCTTTTCTATGGCTAAAATCCGCCTCATTTAAGTTCTTACTGAATAATTTGAAGAAGAAACTTGCCTTGTTTGGGCTAACAGCGGAAATAAGCCATTCATGAAAATGCATAAGGTATACAAACATACAGTGTGTCGTCGGAAGTATCCTTTCAAGATTGAGTAGTAATGAAAAATATGTAATTTTCAAGGAAAGATTCGAAGAATTTTCCTCCCTCTGGTTTATAAAAACATTCAATTTAGTGATACAATTAAAACGTATTTCATTTTAAATTCAATTCGAAGCTTTTCAAGCCTTCTTTATTCGGAATATTATATCAAAAAGCCTGATTCCAAACGAATAGTTAGATGAATTTTTCTGAATAAGACTTTGCCTTAGTTTATTCTGGGTTTTTGTCGAAAGTCCTTCGTTAAAACACTCATAACGATCCTTCCATTGTACTCGTGGGCTCCCTTGCTTTCCTTGTCCACCCATGGGTGCGGAGTAGAAAGATTTTTTCACCGGTGCGTCCATGCTTACAACATGCTCAAGCCAGCGCAATCGTTCTATTTTTATATGCTTCACTGCACCTTATGTATGATATTCGTATTGTAATATTTCATTTATTTTATCAATTTAATTGAATACAATTTTTCAAACAGGTCAACCCTCGTCAAAAATAGTTTCGGCAGTAAACCTTCCTAAACCACTTCAGTTTGATACCCGTATTTCAATATTCAATTTATTTAATCGAATTAAAATTTTTAAACAGGTAGCAACCTTCAACAAAAATAAGCCTTCTTAAAACTCTTTCTTTTGACAGCCATATTGCAATATCTACTTTATCATGTCAATTTAATTAAACTGCAATTTTTAAACAGGTGGCCATTCTTTATTTTTTTTCTTTCTATGCTTTAAGTTAGACCTCTAGCAATGCATCGGTGAAAAAGTGTCAGGTAACAAGATCAATGGAAATAAGGTCAATTAACACTATTTCGCATCCTTCATATCATCGTCGGAAAAGTTTTTTTTTATCTTTTTTACAGACATTGTACCAAAGATTGAGTTCTAGATCATAGATCTGTTGAAAATGCTTCGCGTTCTTTTGTTTTTTTCACTGGAACATTTAAGCTCTACCCAGAATTACAGCAGACGACGGTGAAATCCGTCAGAGTAAACACAATTGCGGCGCACGACGGCTTCCGCCAGTTGTCATTTTGATTTGAAAATGATCATTAAATTAAATATTTTTTCGGTACGTGCCTGTATTTACATAGATTTTCTGGAAATATGGATGAAAACATTGGCATTAAATTAAATATTTTTTTGGTACGTGCCTGTATGTACATAGATTTTCTGGAAATATGGATGAAAACATTGGCAAAGTTGTGAAAATAATAAAAACTAGTGAACCCGCATGGCGTTGAAACGCCCAAAATTGAATTAAAAAAATCTAAAAAATATTCTAAATGTTAATCAGAGTTATAAGCGATTCGAGTGCCATATTTCATCTAAATGCCCTTCAGCCGTTTCTGAGTGAAGAGAGGTCTCGCATAGTTTCGGTTTTTAATATCTCCAAAATTTGAAATCACCCTGTACCGATAAAAAAGTTCCAACTTCAAAAAAAAAACAAAATCTTAACCAATTTATACAGCCACCTCTCATTCTTGAAATTAGAAAGAACGGTGCAAATCTAGTGACCTTCACAAAAAATTCCCTCTCGTATAATATACGTATATACTTAGTTAGATAAGTACGACTTTTCGAAAAGGTGGCAAGCTTAATAAAAGACATTTATTTATTTCATCGATTTTTGTTTTAATTTTTCATAAAACTGTGTATAAGTTGACTAAATTCGACTATTCAAACAGATGGAAATCCTTTTCAAACGTATTTTCTAGCTAAAGTCTTTTTCAGTCTCTTTCTCTGGTGACACAAATTTCAATTAACTGATGAATTAATTTGAATTTGATTTTTCAAAAAGAGGTCAGAAAAGGCTTGAAAAGGCTTTATTCAAACACATTTCGATTGATATCTATCTCTTGATAATTCATCTTTTTTACAAAATAATTTCAATGTAACTTCTTAAACAGGTGGCAACTCTTTTACAACATTATAAATGTTCCCGGAATTGACACCCGTATTTTAATATTTCATGTAATTTGTATATAAGTTAATCAAATTCGACTTGTCCAACAGGCGGCAAACCTCGTAAAAAGTATTTTCAAGCTAAAATATTCCTAAATTTTCTTCACCTAACATGGCACACGTATTTCAAATAAATTTCTTATAAGCTAATTAAATTCGACTTTTTAAACATGTGGCAGCCCTCTCCAGACGTAGTTTCAAGCTATAATCTTCTTAAATTACCCTCGAATGACATTGTGGTACATATTTTAATTAACTGATTAATTAAGTTGAATTTAATTTTTTAAACATGTGGCAATAAATATAGTTCAGAAATAAAGCCTTGTCAAACCCATTTTGATTGATACCAATATTTTAATCATTTACTTAGCTTATTAAATAATTTAAATTTAACTTTTTAAACAGATGGCATCCCTCTGTAAACACCTCAAAAATATTGTTAGTGTTGAAACTAAAGATTTCTTAACACTCTTTTGTTTGATATGTTTTAATACTTTGTTGTGTATAAGCTAACTGAAATGGACTTTTGAAACAGGTCTACAGGATTAGGTCTACAAAAGTACCGAAATTGGTTGTGAAAAGGGTACGTTTTCGGCTATTTTTCTGAAAAATTTCTGATTCAATTTTACGTTGACAAAACGTTCTGGGGAACTACGCCTAAGAGCGAAATGCACCTTTGCTGCAAGCTAATTGTGTTGTTTATGAGGGTTTATGAAGGTAATTTTAATAAAAATCAAAATTTTTGATTTTCTGGCCGCCATGTTGAAGTTTGATCAAACGTTGTGTATGGAAAGGCTAAAGAATTTGCCCGCACCACTAGTATACTCTAGTCACTAGCGGCACCCCAGGCATACGCTCGCGGCACCCCAGGGTGCCACTACACCCACTTTGGCAAATCCTGATCTATGTAGAGGGGAAGCGCTTTCATTTGACATCTCACTTTTTGTAATTCAACGCAAGGATCTTATAAGTTTTTAGACATGTGGCAACCCTATAGAAATGCTAAGCTCTAAAGATAATACCTTTAGTGTATGAAATGGAATGGGGTCACCAATTTAGTGTATCTGGACTTACAACGCGATTAATTCTGACGTCTGATCAGCGCGAAGGTCCAACGAAGAAGAGAACAAAAAAGAAATTGCGAATAAACTCGCTGGTGATTTTAATGCTGCCGGATCGTTGCGAATTTAATTAATTTTAATAATTTTCTTTAAATGTGCAATGCTGCCACATACCCCTATCGATATATCGAAGGAACTTATAAGTTTTTAGACAGGTAGCAACCCTATAGAAATGCTAAGCTCTAAAGATAACACCCCTATCGATACAAAATAAAACAAGATCTCATCCAAATCCGTTCAGTAGATTTCGAAATTAGCGCGGTCAAAAAATGTTGGCTTTGCTTTATACTACTACTCAAAAAAATTAAAGTGAACGGTGAAGATCTTATAGTTTTTAAACAGGTGGCAACCATACTCAGAAAAATAATACATTATTATAGATCTAGAGGCTAAGTCTTTTCATTTGACAGTGACGGTGCACAACTGATGCCTAGCTGTATCGGACTTCTACCACATTGTGTTCGAAAAATATCTTGATATGGAAGGAACTGCTTGACACTGTCAAGGAAAAAATTGCCCAAAACTCAACGGCGTTTTTAGCAACTTCAATCTTGCACTTTATTATACTAAAATAATTTTTGTTTAGATTCTAATTAAAATGTTTGCAATTTAGGTGAAACCTTGCAGAATCTTTTTAATTTTTGTACAAAGTTTGATATCTACCACATTTTTTCCAGATTCAACCACACAAATTTTTTTTCAAGTCCGATCACTGATGCCTAGGCTTATTAGGATTGAATATAGAGTAATTTTCTTAACACGTGGCAATCCTATTCAAAAAATAAGACATTCGTGCTTTTCGAGAGGCCAATCTCTTTCATTTGACACCTAATTTTATTCGGTATTCTCGAGAAAAGACCAAATCTGACGGGTTTGGACACAAAGGATCGGTTGTTCAATGTCTGATTAACCTCAATCGGAGGTAGAAACTCCTCTTCAATGCGGCGACTGCTTTATCCATCACATGTTATATATGTAAATGATGTCGAAAACGTTGAATACGATGTTTAACTTGAAGGTAGTGATAACGAGACATTGAACAACGGGCCCTAAGCGATACTATTTATCTGTTTTTTCTTAATTTGAAAACGCGGAGCTTGTTTTTTTAAATTGCCATTTTTCGAATAA
>NW_023458560.1:14931594-14956901 GCF_013731165.1 Rhagoletis pomonella
GGCTTCATTGGCCTCAACAGCCGCTTGAAGGTATTTTGAGCTTACAAGTACATAGTATGTACGAGTATGCTTTTACATTGTCTATGTTTTACAGTTATTTTTTCCACAGCGCACCACCCGCCGTCGCATTTGCGTATCTATCGTTTTTTTTTTTAACATATTTTTTACTTAGCATTCGAATCGTTAAAAGGATTTAAGGAATGAGTGAATTACGCATAAATACGCAATGAAGCGCAAAAGATGATTTTTTATGGCTTATTATGGGTTAGGACGGGGTAGGTGTTTCTAAAGGTTAGGAGATTTACAGATGTTGATTTGCTTAATACGACAGGAAAATATTGTATGTATATTTATGGCATTCATATATATTTTTAAGCGCAAAGGCTCGTAAGTTACTTTTCATATTGTGTCAAAGCTAGAGGCAGCTTTTAAAATTATCCTGTCATAGATTTATACTCACTCAAGCAAAACGAAAACGAGTGAGGTTTTACTTAACATAAACATACGAACATGTAAAATATGCTTAAAATGTTTGAAAATTTAAATCAGCGCTAAAATATTCAAACGCCAAAAATTATTTTTTACTTTTTGAGCTCTGTAAAATCAACAAAAAATATTTGGTATGTACATATGTGTGTATATGCGTAAATGAAATCATAAAAAGCTCTGAAAAAAAAACCAAAACATTGCAAACATGAATGCATTTATGCCGCTGCTTTTCGGAGAGTTTTTACTTGATACTACTCCTCTTACCGAAAAATATCGCGTTACACGAATGAAGCACAAAAAAAAAATAACTTTTTTCATTTACAACATTTTAATTTGCCCTTTTCTACCCCTAACTTACTCGAGCCTTGCGCGTTTTTTCTCTCAACTCTTTCACAGTTGCGTACCCGAACTTCTATCCAAATTACATGCATGCCGCCGCGGTGGCTCATGTGGCTGCAGCGCAAATGCAGGCGCATGTCAGCGGTCATGGTGCTGCGGCGGCCGCCTTGGCCGCACACACACATCCCCACCATGCGCATCATCTGCATCATCCTCATCACCCGCATCATCATGTGGCGCATCATTTGGGACATGGTCCACCGCCGAAACGAAAGCGTCGTCATCGCACAATTTTCACCGAGGAACAATTGGAGCAGCTGGAGGCGACTTTCGATAAGACACATTATCCCGATGTGGTGTTGCGCGAGCAGTTAGCACTGAAGGTCGATCTGAAGGAGGAGCGTGTGGAGGTGAGTTTTCTATGTATTTCTACATTATACATTTTTATTTATTTATATACATATGTACATAAATATATATATATCAAGAATGATAGAATACAAGATTGCGCTGATAGGCGAGGAGGAGAGAGGATTTTTGAGAATAACTTTTGTGTGACGTCACACTGGTGCAATTGCGAGAGAGAAATGCCAAAACGTGAGCAAGAATGGAAGAAGAAGAAAAAATGTTGAAAGGAAAACGTAAACAAGTTGCACAAGTGTGACGTCATACAAACAACGATTCTGTTAAATTCACTGAGAGAGGAATAGCGGTACCGTGATTGGCGCAACCTCTATTTCTCTTAATCGTGTATATATATATGAACTTATGCACAGCTTCGCTTCGTTGAAAGCTCTGTATTTGTTAGAGCCTGTAAAATTGTATGCATATCTAGGTCGTAAATTCTACAGCAACTGTGAAGAGCGTAGGCGTTTCCTCTTCGAGGCGATAAGGACTTTTGAAAAATTTCATACAAGTTGACGACTCCTTGTCTTTGCTTTTTTGTTTAGCAGACAAAAGTCAGCTGCATATATTTATCTCAACACATGATTTGGTTATAGTTACATTACTTTGTTATATGTAGTTAGCAAATCATGTGTTGAGCGAAATATATTTAGCTGCCTTTTTTCTGGATGCATCTAGTTTATTAGGATTAGGGTTCTATGACCTCAAATTCAGCTTCCTCAAGGAGCGAATACAAGTATCGTCCTCTTATGTCCACTTCACTTAGAGAAGAGTCAGCTAAATATATTTCTCTCAGTACAATAACCAAATAATATAACTGTCACCAAGTTATGTGATGAGAGAAACATAAATATTTAAACTCTTTTCTCAGTCTAGTTTGGCACGCTCTGGCGAATATTACAATATCTCATTTTTGAAATTATTTATGAGAGAGATCTCTGGGGAGCAAATATTATTTTCATAATTTTTGTAGAAAGGCTGAAGTTTAGATTTGTTGCATAAAGAGCTATACTTTTACATAAATATAATGAACTTTAAAAAAAGGTAAATAAAAGTAGTCAAAACTGGTAAAAATCTTGATGTGCTATCTTTTGTCGCGGGGTGTATGTATATCTGCATAAGGAATTCTGTGTAAAAATATCCCACGCCAATATTTAATTACTTTTAAATAATATGATTTTTAAGTGAAGGTGTGCGAGTAAAGATGAAAGATGACTGCGTATGGTGCTATGGGTCGTATACGTTACATACGCAACTACGGCTATATGAGCATGAGTGGTTATTTTACTTTTTGTAGTAGGTATCTATATATATTTTTTAAGTTTTCGCGATGGAATCTTAATCTTTACACAAAACTGAAGATAGTGAATTTTCTAAGATCGGCGTAACTCCATCTTGTACTTTTTTAGTTTTCATAAATGTTCGCAAGTTTATTTCTAGCTAAAATTGTGCTATGTTTTCACGTTTTCGGGCGCGAATTCCAGATTCCAGCGATTTAGACGAAATCAAGAACCGAGACAGGCCTGGTAGAACTTTCAGTGGTCATATTGGTTTTTAAGGTTTAAAAAACCTTAGACAATTTTCATACGGGTTATGCAAAAACATAAATGCTTTTAGTGCTTTTATTCCTTACGCAAGATTTTCACTGGAAATTTAAATGGCTTAGTTGAAAATTAAATTATTTATATCTGTTAAAAAATAATAAAATTTATCTGCCCTTCAAACACATATTCTCAGAACGAAATTTGTGTTTGAAGGGCAGAAAAATTATGCTACTTGAGAAAACGGCCCTTGGTCTTTTTCGTAAGAAAAATTTTAAATGGTACATATTTTCCTTTCAGTTTTTTTATTTTCAATGGCTAATGGAATTTCGTCATTCATATGTCAGCAAGTTATGGGATATTGACGATAGAAACCCAGACGAAAACGAATGTTGAATTGGAAAATTATTGGTATTAGCTTAGGCTTGGAAGGCATTAGTTTAACTCAAGCGAGCCACTGGCTGAGTACATAAGTACATACATACATCCATATTACCTATAAGCTTGTCCAGAAATTCGTGCAAATTGGGAATAACATCCTCGGACCGTTCGAGACCCAATGAGGCTTTAGGCAGTATAACTTTTTGTGCGACGCTAAAACGGCCCCGTGTGCGTATGCACACGCAAACTACATCGTCGGCCTCTGCACCATCCTCATAAACAAAGCATTTAAGAAAAATATGCAACAGAGGTTGGCGTTGAAGGAAAGCAAAATTAAAAAAAAAAAACGTATGCATCGCGACTACAGAGGCGATGGAGACCATGCCCTACGGACGCCCTCGGTACTATTCCATACAAACCGATTTTCTGTGGACCTTCACATAATGCATACCACATCACTACTGGGTGTATGAAAAGAAATAACGATCGGGAAGAGAAGACTGGGTATCGATTGCATGCGACCTGAAGTATAATTTCACAGGCCTTTCAGGCCCGTCGAGAGCCGACTAAGATGGGAACTTAATATCTCTGCCTGGATACATCAGCAGGCGTTTTCTCTGAATCCCTGGGGTTAGGAAGATCAATCCATTTGGCCCATTTCGCAAGGGTTTTTCAGACGTTGGCATCTTTTACAACAAGGTCGAAACTGATCAAAGAGCGTAAGGCTCAGTAAAAAGTCAGATAGATATAGATTTAGTAATCGCATTGGCTGCGTAAGAGTTAGCCAGAGAGGGTTCCACGTAGGCCTGGATCGAAACTCGGTCTCACCCCTAATTGGAACCATATAAGGATAAATCTTTCTCAACAATCTTCAGAAATCGTATACCCAGACCCAGCGATTCTTACTGGCAATCGCCTATAACGACTTCTGTAGAAACTGCAGGCATGAAAATGAACAGGAAACAGTCGAGCACCTTTTTTGCAAATTTCAAGCCTTAATGAGAAGCAGGAATACGATATTAGGAGCATGTCTGATATTTTTGATGGGATTTGTACTTCTGATTTACCTACATATACGTATATGTATATATGTACTTGTGTATGGATCGAAGTGTGCATATGGGTGCTTGTACTTAAATCCTTCATTGTTCATAAGTTGTATTTAAATATACAAGGCTCATAATACATACATATACATCTGTATGTATGTAACTGCACATGTTTGTGAACGAAATAATTTCCAACGTTGGATTGCTGACTAAATTCCGCGCGAAACCAATTGAGTGCAGTCATTTGAGAAAATCACTCTGTTTACTTAGTTGTTCGCTTTAATTGAGAGGCTTCCGACCACAAAAACAATAATAAGCATAACAATAACAATGGCAAGAGAAATCCATATCACAAAGGAGTCGATAAACGCCAACCGTCCATACGCACACACGTAGCTTTGTGAACGCAATGCAGGATATTCATACAAATTCTCGTAAAAAGGAAGTAAGCGGACATCAAAATCACAAATTATCATTTCACTTAATTTCAATATGTAATGTGGTGTGGTTGTTTGACTCGGCGTAACTCACAGAGATCGCATTTTGATTTGCAATGTAAATAAAGTCGTTTGCCGGCTGTTGGACATGGTTTCGGAAGCGTTTAAGGATGCGCAGGATATGCTCACATACACCTACATACATACACGAACAATCAAATAGACAGGAATACACACACACACACGCACGGGAGCATGCTAATAGAGTATAGTTGAAATCAAGCTGCGAGGAATATTCGTAGTTGCCAAGTAAGCGAAAAAGAAAAATAAAAACCAACAACAGTAATAGCAACCATATTAGCTTGGTACGGGCGTAACAAAAATTATACCCGCGGGGATAGCTTATCGTTGCCGCAGTACAAACATCTGTACGTACATATGTATGTATGCAAGTGTGTAAGTAGTGCTTGAGTGAGGTGGGAAGTGGCGTGTTGCGATGCGGTTTTTGTGCGTTCAACAACCCCTAAGTGAGATGTATTTATTTTTAAACCGTAAAAATTTATGCAAACCTTCCGAAATTTTGCTTTAAGCATTTTTGTTATTTTTCTTATTGTTGCTGATTGATATATGTATGTATGCTGTTGTTATTTGAAGAAAATCCCACAAATGGATTTGGAAAACAAATCAACGTTCATCATAGACATAACAGTGCGAGAATGCGTTCCACCACACCACTCTGCTTAGAAGTCCTCAATGCTCTTGTTGTTGTTATTGTGTTATTTGATAGATCCATTAATATAACGATTTGTCAACAAATTAACGAACATGAGCCGAGTTGACAATGCAATTTGTATTGTATAACGGCATGTATGCATGTATTTATGTATTTTAAATGACAATTAAGCCACCATACGTTTTAACGCTGTGCGCACAGTTTGGGGGGTGGTATGATTGCGGCATATGATATTGCATTTGTAGGGTTTTGCAAACAGATTGTAAGGCTTGTTAGCAATAGTTACTCTTAAGTAGATGTTCATGTATGTATGTAGATTAGGGTGGTCTTTAAAAACCAAATGTACGATTTTTTCAGTCTCACCCCCTCAATCGGTAATACCACGGTAATAGATATCACATATAAATTTGGGACCCAATTGGAGACCGTTAGATCGGATAGAAACTAAAAAAAATTAAATACATTTTTTTTTTCATCTAATTCCCAAAATCGATACTACTATAGGAGAAGATAACACATACAAATTTTGGCCCCGATTGAAGTCGGTTAATGCGTGTCTCAAAGGGGTCAAAGTTCAGGTTACCCTATGAAGACGTCTTAACCCATTCCAATCGTGACCAAAATTTTATATGTGATATCTTCGACTGTGGAAGATCCATTTTATGTATTTCTGAATTTCTATAGAGGAATCTGAACCCAGTGCGACACGCCTTAACGGTCTCCAATTGGGACCAAAATTTATATTTGATATCTATGAACATGGTATTATCGATTGAGGGAGTGAGACTGAATAAAATCGTTCATTTGATTTTTAAGGACCACCCTAATGTAGATAAATATGTATATACCCACATATATACAACCATATGTATCTACCAACTCCCCAAGCCAAAGGGGTTTGATTTGCATTTGTCTGGCTTTCACATTCTACTCAGTAATAACTGCATACATATGTATGTACTAATGTACAGAGTGGTTGAGTGAGGGGATTTCCTTGAGCTCTGTTGGCTTGTCAACACATTTGTGGACATTTGTGAGGTAATTAGGATTATTAGTTAGCTAAAGCATGAGTATTAGTTGAATATCTATTAGGTGTGTATCTTGATTTATATTATGCATACATACTTATGAGGTATGTATATACAGGTTTAAGGTTAATGTTTAAATATACGCCGCAAGGCATTTTAACGCTTTCATCAATGTAAGCATTGTGACGGAAAAGGCGTGGGATGTTCAAAGGAAATCTGTCAAGTGCGAGAATAATACTTCCGTTAAGTGTTATTTGACCGCAGGCTAACAGCAGCTGACGCACTATCGGCGCTAGGTTTGTCACTTCGATTTCATAGGAAGAGTGGGGGGTTCCGAGCGTTTTTAAAGCTGTGATAAGAGTTGGGTTTTAAATTTATTTGTTTTAGCAACGAATATTTCCTTTCGATTTGCGGAGCGTGTCACTTTGATGCAGGTGGTTGATAAGTTTGCAGAGAGCGCGGTTAGCATCCGTTGTGTTTTGTTAACAACATATCCGGTTCATATCAGTTAGTTTCGCTATGCGGGTATTCGGTTAATATCCCTTAATTTTGCTATTCGGATATTTGATTATTATCCGTATATTCGGATTATCAGATATTCCAATAGTCGAATAGCCGGATTACCCCCTATCTGCAATTTAAATAAAAGTGAGTTTCTAATATTAAAATTCATCTTACACTTAACTGTCATGGATGAAGTTAATGTGGTGTTTTTATATTGCGTGCTAGAAGAATTCGCTATTGAACTAGATCGCCCTCACCCGCTTCGCAGAGTGCATGAAATTTCTGCGTGCTAGATTAGGTGTAATTTATTGCAATGAAACCCTACATACTGAAACTATGTTAAAAAATTGAGATTTAAAATCTTTTTAACTATCTTAAAAATATTTTCAAACTTAAATTTTTTTAAATCTCTCTCTTTTGATGCTTTTCAATTATACCTTGAATTTATCTTTTTAAAGAGTTGGCAAAATCTTTCGTCTGGCACTCTTATTGTGATGCATACATATATGTGTTTATAAATTATAGGAATTAATCCAACTTGAATTTAAATTTTCAAGCAACGGAAAGAATTTGGTCCTAGCTGTGTAGGTGGTGCTCTGGCGACATCAGAAGGCACCCAGTCTCTATCCGGAGGGCAGCGTTCTGACACGTCTGTAGCTTCGTTCACTACGTCCAACTAGTCCCCGGCGACCACACAGGTGCAGCATAATTTAGAACCGACCGGCCAATTGTCTTTTATGTTGCCAACAACGTTTCTTTGTCTTTGCCCCAGGTGCTGCCGGCGAGCCCCTTCAGGACCATGTTGCGGCCCTGTACTTTGTTGACAACTGCAGTTGTGTGCGCGGAGAAGGAGAGCAGGCTATCAAAGGTTAAACCTTAAGATTTTCAGGTTGTTCACCGTCGGAATTGGTGTGCCATCGACGTGAATACCTAGTTCAACCCTGACCTCCTTCGTTCAGCGGGTGACGGGGGTGGCCATTGATTTTGTTGGGGGGAGTGTTAGGCCCTTTGAAGTGAAGAAGGGAGAATGTTCGGAGAGATAGCCGTTTACTTTTGAGCAGTAGTGGCTGAGGGTGCTTCGAGATATAGAACTTAAACAATAAGGGGGAGAGGACATCACCATGTGGAACCCTTTGTTTAACTCTTCTAGGGTTTGGGGTTTGATCTCTGAAGACTGTCGGCCACTCATATAATTTGACGACCACCGTTTGAATCCCTGTGGGAGAGAGGAAGCCTCAATATCTTCTGGTACAATGGAATCACAAACGGTAACGGCTTCCGCCACGGGTTTATGGGTGGGTGTTTATGGCGTTAAGTGCTGTTGTTTACATGTTTCTGTGTCAGCTTACTCACACCAGAGGCGAAGTTGCAGGTTTTCATCCGAGTTCTACAAGAATACTTATTAAAAGATTTTCGCCATGAGCTTAAGATGTAGTAAAAAGATAATTGTAATATAAGCAGTACATCAAAATATAAATTTATTAATAAATATGTTCCTTTTGTGCGTAAAATAAGTCAGTCAAACTATTTGTATTCAAATCCATTTAAATCTTTATAATTAGGGTGTTAATAAGGTTAATTAGATGCATTATCGATGTTTCAACAATTACCTGAATTAAAAAAAGAAATCCAAATCTATGGCCTATGCGATAGTTTAAATAATTTCTTAAGTAGACAAACTATAAGGAGGCATGCATCTCTCGCATACATATCTACAGCGGCGGGCAAAAATTGATGAATGGTGTTTCGTTTTTAATATTTTCAATATTTTTCAAACTAAAATTTGTTTGATATTTTTTATAAAAATATGGTTCATGCTTGAACAAATACTATATAAATCACATTTTCAAACTTTACACAGAACTTAGAAAAATTTCACAAATTTTCATCTTATTTTTAGTGAATTTTTAGAAATTTTTTGGCTATGCGGTTAACAAGCTTATAAAATTCTAGTAGCATTGATTTTTAATAATTTTGTTTTTTTCTTGATGGTTTTTACGGGATTTTTCATATAAATATCGAAATTTAGGACAACTGGCGTTGACTTTTTATTTTGTATTTTTTTTTGCAGACGGTCTTGCGCATATTCTTCCATAAGAAATTCATGTTTATATGGAAAAAAGTGCAAAACGCTGTCAACAAAAAAAAATATATATATATATATTAAAAATCAATGCGATTTTTCGCCGCTCAAACCTTGCACTTGTTTTACTAGAATTGTATAAGCTTTTCAACTGCATACCCGAACAATTTCTAAAAATTCTGACTAAAAAGCTCGAAATTTAGATACAAATTTGTGGTATTTTTCTAAGTTTTGTATAAAGTTTGAAAGTGTGATTTATAGTTTTTGATAAAGCATGTACAATATTTTTATAAAAAAAATATCAAAAAAATTTTAGCTTGAAAAGCATTGTAAATATTAAAAACGAAACACCATTCATACATTTTTGACCGCCACTGTATGTACATATGTACATGCGTGCGTACTATAGTAAACTCTTTGTAATAATAGAGGAGGAAACGTAGCAACGAAATGACTTGACGTTTTCTCACCGCCAGCGTTCAAGTTGTGGCTACTGTTTGGCCCTCTTTGCAGTCAAAAGAATGCACAATATCACTAATCTCACAACAGCATTGTTTGCTTTGATCTTCGCGTTCTTACGCATACACGTACATACATGAAAAATGCACACCTTTGACAGCGATCGTGAAGAATCTTTATTTAAATTAAAATAAACTCTTTAACTGCTGCAAATTGGAAATGCGGAAAAAAACTGTGTTCCTCAAATTTCAAGATTTTTCTCTTGCTCTTTACAGCAGACTTTTGATAATATCTCAAATTGAACTAATATTTACTCTTTCCTAGCCCACACAGTAGCACTAATATTTACAATATTTTTCACCTTTTTGAATGCATAATTATGATTGTGTGTGTAGCTGAAGATTGATTGTTCAACAATGCAAAGGCCTATTGATATTTGTGCGCTCGAACTCAGTTTGAAAAAAATAAATAAATTTTTTTCCATAGATAAATATTTGCGCAGTGCTTCAGTATGCCAGCAACCACAAAGCAGCAACAACTAAAATGCGCCACTGTTTTTTTACCTTTTCAAAATCAACATCCAAATCACCTCAATCACTTGAACGACAGGATTAGTTGAATTTGAATTGCTGTGCTTGATTGACGACAAATGACTTTAGAGGATTTCACTTTTATTTTAGTTATTTTAGTAGAGAAATGTTAAAATGGCAGCTTTGATGTTTTCTGTGTGGCCACGCAATTGTTTTTGAACAGGTTCATACATCAAATGAACAAAGGACAAATTTAAAATTAATAATAAAATACTAGTAAACCCACATGGCGTTAAAACGTCCAAAATTTAATTTCAAAATCTAAAAAGTATTCCAAATGTTAGTCGGAGTTATAAGCGATCCGCGTGCCCATTGTTCATCTAAATCCGTACAGCCGCTTCTCAGTGAAGAGAGGTCTCGCATAGTGCAGATTTTTAATTTCATCAAATTACAAATAGCACTATACCGACAAAAAAGTTCTTAATTAAAAAACTTAAACTTTATCGCACATTCACAGGCTACGGTCTTTAATTTGACCCATCATTTTTTAAATTCGAAAGAACGGTGCACTTAGTTGCATCAATATGACTTGGCGAAAAGGTGGCCCGCCTAATGAAAGATATTTTCAAACTAAAGCTTTCATAAATCTCTACAGATTGACACACCCATATTTCAATATTTCATAAAACTTGTGCGTAAGTTAACTAAATTCGACTTTTCAAATAGGTGGCAGCCCTCTTCAAAGGTATTTTAAAGCTAAAACCTTATTAACTCTCCTTCGTGTGGCATTGCGATACGTATTTTAATTAACTGATGAATTAAGTTGAATTTGATTTTTCAAACATGTGGCAACCCCGTTAAATATTGTTCAGAAATAAAGATTACTCAAACCCTCTACGATTGACAGCTACATATATTTTAATAATTCATTTATCTTATTAAATAATTTTTAAACAGGTGGCAACCATCTTCCAAAACTTCACAAATTTAGATTTATTTTGACTTTTTCTTTTGACATTTCAAATAACTTGTGCATATAAATATAAGTTAACTAGATTCGACATTTCAAGCAGGTGGCAACCCTCTTCATAATATTTTGAAACTATCACCTTCTGAAACCCTTTCGTTTGGCACCCATATGGTGGTACATATTTCTCTTACCTAATTTCCTTATTTCAAATTGAATTTGAAGTTCTAAACAGGTGGCTACCCTCCTATAGTTAACTTGTTTCCTTTCGATAACATTTCGACTGGATGCCCATTTTGTAATAATTGATTTATTTTTTTAATAAATTGAATATAATTTTTTAAACGATGGCAAGTCTTTCCAGGAAAGTAAAGCTATGCGGCAAATCTGCAGTCCAAGCCTTTTAATTTGATACCTCATTTTGGAACGAACGGTGCAAATGTGATGGCATTAATTATTAAATAATTTGAATTTGATTGTTCAACAGATGGCTACTCTTTTCCAAAAAATAAAACCAGTTTGCACATCTACAGGCCAAGCGCTTTAGTTTGACACCAAATCTTTGAAAATCGAGCGAACGGTACAGATCTTTTGTCCTGGACAAGACATTTTTGGCGGTGTAGCCAAAAGTACTTGAGATAGTTGTATATTATAGCTCTGATGCAAGTAAAAGCATAGACACACGGCAACGTTGATCCGGATTAACAGCGCAATTAATCTGATCAGAATTGTACCTTGATAGACGGCAGTAAGTAGTAGCCGCGAGGTCGTAGATTTGAATCCCACGGCTAGTACAATATTGATTTAATTTTTTTTATTCATTCAATTATAACTTCTATATTTTTTTTAAGTTGTATTTAGTTAGTGGTCTTTGACTTTTTAAGTAAAATTAAACTCTAAAAATTTGAACTAGCTAATAATAAAATGAAAAATGTGAAATAAAATAAAACAAACGAAATTAAAATAAAGTAAAATTAAATATATTAATCAAATAAAATTAAAAAAAATTTAAGTAACAATAAAAACACAATTTTTTAGCAGTCGCTCACCACTCGGCTACCGCGGATGAAGTTGTTGGCTGCTTTGTTTGTGGTAATGCAGTCACCGTATTAATTCAAATAAGTTCTTGTTCAATTTCAATTGGATTCCTATCTGAACTGGTATGGTGACTGCATTACCGATAAAAAGGTAAATGTTCATGCTAGTTTTGCCCTTTCTCTGTATTCTACATTCTCTGAGTTTCGGTCGGTGTTGTCATCGAATATTCCCTTGATCCGAGTTAAGTTTGGGAATTAACCCTAGGCCTTAATTCGGATCAACTACAGTTAATTCCGGAGATAATTCCGAGTTAACGAGTTGATCCGGATCAACGCTGCCGTCTGTTTATGCTTTAACTCTATTATGGAAAGACGTGTCGAGGTGAGCATCCTGCAGCGGTACACATATGACTCTAAAGCCCCAAAAGGCATTGGAGCAGGCGGCTACGGCTATTTTTTTAGCCATGAGTACTTTGTGTGAGATTAACTTACGTAAAAATTACCGTCAACATTTTTATAGATAAGTATTGCAATCATAACATCTATAAATATTTCTAGTTAAAGATGCCTTTTGAATGGTAGGTACGCTCGCATAACAAATTTCATAAAAAACAGAATTTTTCTAAAAAAATCGATAGAAGTCGCGTAAAAAATACGTACATCTAAACAGGAATGAATAAAATGACACACGAATGCTTAATCTCAAATAACTCTAAAATCTTTGGTAGGCAAACTAACTGGCGGATTGACTGACGGCTTCGTGATTGCTAAGGCATGCCAGCTTAATATAAAGAAATTATCTGAAAGTAAATATGTATATGTATGTACTTTAGTATGTGCAAACCTGCTGCCTACTCTCTATAAGCTGGTGCAATACAAGTAATTAACATATTAAAGTGAGTGAGTGATGGCAAGCAAAGGTGTTCTCACACAGGCTAGCTGCTAAGAGCTCATATATATGTATGTACATACATACTATGTATATTTCAATATTTACATAAAACGAACGCACATTTCAGTAGCTCCTACTTTAGGCCTTTCAAGACCCTTGAAGTAATTGCTTATACGAGTACGTAACAATCATTTACATATCTATAAATTTGAAGGAATTGTTTATATGCGGTAGCCGTTTAGCTACTGTTTAGCATAATTTAACTAAAGCAAAAGTGTTGCCACTTCAGTCAGAAAACAGAGAAAGAAACCATAGCTCAACGGTGTTTCCAACAGAGAGGCAAATGGACAACCTCTGTGAGAGGCACAAGCATTTGCCCGCAAAGCACACACGGTGAGGCTAGTGTGTATTAAAAAGATTTTTACTCCTTTATTTGTATAATGATTGGTGTATGCATACATATAGACTATACCCTGTAATAAAATTACGAGGTAGCCTGGCTAAGCGTCAAGTCCGCAATAAAAATGTGTGTACTGTTCCCGAACTAATTCAAAATGGACTCAGAGCCAGTCAGTCTAACATCGTCAAACGGGAGTTAAAATTGCGGGTAAGATATTTGCGAGCTTCAGTTTAAATATTGAAGAAAAGAGTATGAATTTCAATTAAAAATAAATGAATTCTTCTTCTTTCTTTATGGCGCTGTAACCGCCTAAGCTATTTTGGCCGAGTCCAAAATAGCACGCCAGTCATTTATCTTCTGTGCCAACTGACACCAATTGGAAATGTGAAGCTAAGTCTTTCTAACGCAGAGGAGGCCTTCTTGTTCCTCTGTTACTAGCATAAATGAATTAAATATCCAAAAATGGAATACTTTTTCTTACAAAAATGTGGAGGCATTAATTTGAGATATATGGAGTACCAGCACCGATCCTTTTTGAGCTAATTCAGCACTAGTTTGGAACCAGTCCGATTTGATGTAGGGTATATTTGTAAGTAGGTACTTACGTATAAAAGTAGTGACACTGCGAGTTAAGGAAATGACATAAGTGGCAATAATTATTGAAAATCTCCTATTGAAGTATGTATTGAAACAACAGTCTGAAGTAATACACAGTTCTACAGACAATAATGTCATTAATTGCACATACATATGTAGATACAACGATGCAAGTGCCAATCGAAAAAGTTTACGTACATACACCGCATTTTATTTAATGAAAAGCTGGACATGAATCCAAATGGGTATATATTTTATAGTAGATTTATAGCGTTTTCCTTTCTCAATGAAGTGTCCTTAAAAACTAATCGCAAATTATTTCATTAATTTTAATAAAATTATAAAACTCAATTCCATTGTAAATCAAAAATTGTCTATAAAGAATGATTATTGAAAAATGTGAATCAAAATCTCAGTATCAAATTCAGTGGCAGTTTTCATCAAACAAGTATTTACAACGACTTATTCCGATCAGAATAGGGATTTAGTCGTATATGTACATGCGCTGTTAAATCGGCTATATGTCCCCATTATCATCGGTAAATTTGTGTCAAAATATGTTGACAAATTTTTATGGCAAAATATGACATAGTGAAAACCTGGATTTGCGCATTAACAAGGGCAGAAAATGATGCAATTTTGTTGGGCGAGAGGGCAACATGTTGAGAAAAGAACAAACACAGCGCAGAGTAAATGCAACATTCAGGCAGGTTCTGCAATTCCCTTCCGAGTGAATTTCAATCCCTTTCAATATGAATTCAAAGTGTTTTTGGCTGGAATTCAGTCGGAAGTGTATTACAGAACCTGCTTAATTATTTCGAGAGAAGACTTTATTAGGCTCCATTATAGTTTCATTAACAGCAAATAAGTAAAAAAAAAAATAGAAAAAGACATACAAGTCTTGTATGTTACATAAAAAAATTTTACTTACATTTTAGAGCAAACTTAACATTCTGTAGGTAATCTTTTTTATTGTATTAAAATGGCGTATACTTTCTGAGAATGGATTCGCTACAATGCAATATTTCAACAAAGGAGACCCTGAAATTCGTTTACTAGCGCCAAACTAACTAAACATGAGAACCAAGCCTTTATTAAAAGCACGTGACAGCGAGTAAATGCACGTAAATCTCTTAGATATGAAATTTCTTTGCTTTAATGATTTTTCCAAAATATCGTTTCCTTAAAATTCCGGATCGGCTTTCGGTTGAAAAGATTTTAAACTTTTTATTAAATAATAAGCAGTGTACGTAAACTTTTCTGATTGACTGTATATCCATAATTCCATGCTGGTGCTCGGTCTCAGTTGTGCTTGCCGATTATCATTTAGCCACTCAATTTGCCTTCTGTTGACAACGAAAATTCCAATTTATTGCTAAGTCATTTTGAATTTGTTGTTACGAGGAAATATGCAAATTAACTTGAGAGATTTTTCTTAAGATTGTTGAATATTTGCATATGTAGTTGTATTATTATTGTCGAAGCATTGTTTTGTTGTGGAATTTTAGTTATCTTATTTGCTTGTTTTGATTCCATAAATCATTGTTATTGTTATTTACACATCGAGTATTTTAAAATTATAAATCCTTAATAGCACAAAAAAATTAATTAATATTATTTTGTTGCGGATAGTTAATGAAGGGGTGAGGGTCGTTTGAAAGTTCAAAGGAAGATATATTAAATCTACCCATATGAGTCCGATCAGGCGAATGAATTGAGACTGTGAGTATCGTGAAAATATTTTAGTAAAAAGGATCAGTTAATGAAAATGGTTTGAATCCAAATAAATCTAGCAACTTTTTATTGTATACACAAAATAGTTACAGCACTTTTTTTAAAACATTAACTTTTAAGCAACTTTTGAAATTAAACGGAAGTAACCATGTCTACAAATTAGATAAGTGGGACTAGGCCAAGATAGAAGATCTTAACTTTGAGGAAAACTAATCAATACAGGTATAACTCGGTTAACACGGCAGTTATGTGCCTGGAAAATGCCATGTTATGCCCAACAAGAAACCGAAAGAAAAAGGAAAGTACGAAAGTACGCAAGGTCGAAACCCCAAAATTTTTCAGACGTTTTTTTGAATTGAAATCAAAAAATATTATCAACAACAACATTTTTATTTCTCTTATTAAACACCTTATTATTAAATGAAAACCGTCATAAAAGTATAGTAAGGTGAAACCACTACAATCCAAATAGCCCTGGCAACGCCTTGAGAGCCTCCTGTCTGTGTCCCTGTCTGTGAAAACTGAACGAAGCAAGATATGGGAAAGCGCATTGGCCGTAATGCCGCAGAAATATTGGTGCTAAAATCTGCTGCACAGAGCGTGACATTTGAGTCAAAGCTTTCGAAGTAAGCATATCGTAAAATAAAGGGAATTAAAAAAAGCGAAAAAGTACAAAAAACTAAGCAGTTAAATTTTATTAAAACAATCAAATATATTATCGAAATGCATTACTTGGAAAAGGGATTAAATCAAATTCAGTGAAAGGAAAAATGTGATATTAAAAATTTTGTCCGAGATAGTTTTTTGGTTGTTTTTTGCAGGCGTTGGGTACAGGTTTTTTTGCATTTTTTTTGTCGTTGTTTATGGTGTTTTATATAATTTTCTACAAAATTTTACTAACTTTCTTTGTAAAGTTATCAATCGCTGAAAAATATCTTAGAAAACCTAGAAGAGCTCGAAGGAAGATAATAAACTTGATTAGCGGGTATTTCGGGTATTCATCGAACCACCAGAAGAGCGGATAAGAAGTGGTGAAGGTGCAAGTGATAATGGTTACGGTGGCACTCCATTCCCACAACTGCTGGTTCTACGTACTGGAATGAATCAAGTTTTTCCCGACCAAAGGCTGTAGTTTCGGCAACCTAACACGATTTTTCCTCGATTGTACAACACCTTGCAGCCGGGTTGCTCCACATCCTTCTTCGGCCGGGCATTGTGAGCAACCCTGGGCCAGAAACCTATTTCTTCTTGTTTGCCAGAGTCAAGGTGAAGTCATCTAAGAACTGCTCAGGCCTTAGGTCACAAAGGGAATGGGCAAACAATTCCTGTGGGAGGCTTAACCAGCAGCTATTTGTTAATAAGACAGAACAAGATATACCGAAATGTGCCTTCAGTCTGCAACGAACTCCAGAGGAAGATCGTAGAGATAACCGTCTTTATGTTTCAGCATGGCATACTTAAAGATGCGGTTCAAGAAACTAAGTTGCACATTTCCGGCGGCTACAATGTCCTCCGTAGAGATCGGGAGGGAGACAATGGAAGACGTCTAGCGTTCATCCTGTATCACACTGTGCAGTATCGTGTCATCGAAGAAGGTGTAACCCCAGGAACCCTAGAATCTCAGGACATAACTTTCCGGGTGGACGATAAGGAGCTCGAAATATTTAATATTGAGATATATAGGGACAAGCCTTAAACAAAACTTAGAAAACGAGTTGCTGCAAGGAGAAGAGTTGCATTTCCTTTAAAAGTTTTAAGTGGTGCACTTTTTCGTACTTACAGGAGGATATATTTTTTAATAGCATGGTTCTGTTAACATTTCCTAAAAAAAACTCCCAAGAGGGGCTAAAGTCACATAATTTTGGAAAGGGATCAAAAATCAAAATTTTCAAAAAGTCGGGTCGTAGGGTATTGCAGCCTAAAAAGGGTCAAATTGCCCCTTTAGTTGCACAACGGCAACACTGGATGTAAGTATTAACTTCAGTTTTCAAAATATCGGAGTTTTCGTATTTCTCAAATTTACGTACCAATGTTATTAAGTGCACCGATTTTGGTAGAATATAATGAATCGGTTATCGAGATAC
The DNA here is from genome assembly GCF_013731165.1 of Rhagoletis pomonella. Classification (NCBI taxonomy): domain Eukaryota; kingdom Metazoa; phylum Arthropoda; class Insecta; order Diptera; family Tephritidae; genus Rhagoletis; species Rhagoletis pomonella. The sequence goes on from NW_023458560.1 coordinate 14,949,284, forward strand.
ACATTTGTGATCATAAGTGGGTGGTGCCTCGCCCATTACCTAAAAATCTATAAAAATCTAGTTTTTTGCTCATCGATTTTGAGTGACCGTTTGAGTTTAGAACGTGGTCGCTGTGGTGTAATGGTTAGGCCTGGGATCGAGCCCAATTTCCGACTAACATCAAAAACAAAAGAAACGTCCACATATTGATAATATTTATAGCTTTGTGTTATTTAATTTTAATAATTTCTGTATAAAAATATAGTTCACCGTTGACAATAACCATATATGTGTGTAAATCCAAATTTCACACTTTGTACAAAAAAATAATTAAGCAAATCAACAAAGATTTATCAAAGTTACACATATCTTATTCGGAAAGCTGCAACTAACTTCAGTGCCAACTTAATTTTGATTACATATGAATACGCCCCCATTGTAATTCTCAATCAACTAATTTGTGCTACTTAACTTCCTAAAACGACTTTCCTGTACTTCTGCAAGCAATCGGCTTATATGTAGATATCTAAAAATTATTGCCACGTTTCTCGACTTAACGCTTTATTCTACATGCATGCTTTTAAAATCGTGCCCCGAAAATACAATACAAAGAAAAAATTAAATTTTCACTTAGGCAAGTGTAAATTTATGCACTCACTCTGGAACGATGCTGTGCGTCACCAATTGCTAATACGAGTACAATAACAACATTACCCCAATTTGGCAATATTTTGTCTACAAATTGCACACCCTGACGGTTTAAAATTCGAAAAGAAATGTAAAAGCTGGGTTCATAGCCTGTCAGGTATAAATACTAACTTGAGGGCATAATTTTAAGTAACTCTACAAAAATGTTTACGCGCCGCAAGAAAAACAAACAACAGCAACTCCATGAGGATGCTGGCTAAAATCACACCCTGATGCATAGGAAAAATTATGCTGTATATATATATACTACTACACAGCGAGGGGTGTTTAAGCAGAATATCTGTACATGAGGGTGTGTGTATATTTATTGCACAAAGTGGTCCACAATAAGCAGAAATTATGAAAATAATAATTTTGGCTGTAAGTGGCATTTATTGTGAAACCACAATGTGTGGCTCAAGTGCTTACACGATGCCGAATTATTGGTGAGGGTGTTAAATGTGTTCGCCGAGTTGGTGGTGGTTTGCGCCGCCCAACAACAAACACTCTCTCGGATTTGTGTTTGTACAAGGCGAGGTCGAGGTTGAGGTTGAGGACAATAAATTGCCGTTGGCCACTTGTTACTGCATTTAAAATCAACGAAAATCTGCTGATTCCAACTCATTGCCATTTAATTTCATTTAATTCATACAAAAATAAACAAAATTTTTAATTTTCTCATTAATAGTAACGAGTTTTCTGCGGTGGTGTAGTAGAGTCGGTATATAAGTAAACAGTTTATTTAATTAATACACTTTGTCATATTCTCATAAATAAGTACTTTTATGTAAATGTGTGCGTTTTATAAATTAATTAAAATGTAATGTACATATTATTGATTTTTATATATGTACATATTTAGGTACTTCTCTGTTTGGTGCATAAAAGATATTAAATTTTTCTTAGAAACCCTTAAGAGAACTATTTTATGCCCATATAAAAAGTAAAAAGAGGTAATACAAAACCTCAGTAGCATTCTTAACAAATAGCCTGCATGGTGGTCCCGATGCCGCCATTGAATAGAGATTAGGCGCTATCTTCAAAAGGACATCCAACATAAACACGAATGCGGCAATAGAAACTGATTGCTGCTAATTGTTGTCCTTTTGTCGGCCTACTTAAGGCATAATACTCTCTGCAAAAAAATCTCGAGAATGACATGTAACAATAAAAATGGGTAGCACTGGCAACAATAACATTTAATAACAACAAAGTAAAAAAGAAAATGTGCCGAAGGTGTGCACACAATACTTACTTAAGTAACGGCGATGATTGTGCACTTTGTCAAGCACACTAATACTCGTTGTTTGGGGAGTACAAAGTTCTGTTTGTGGATACTGGATCCTTATTGTGCAGCACAAATGCCATAGATTGTGTTTTAATATGTGAGCGCGTTTAGTCCTTTTAAAAACACAAATAGCTATGCACATTGTCTTTTAAAGAGGGTTAAAAGAAGAAGTAAAAATCGGGAGCAGGAGAAAGTAGCTCGAAGTACGAATGATGTACTCGTACATAGGTGCAAACATATACATAAGCACTTAAAATATTAAGCAGTTAAAGTATGGAAAAGAGAAATGTTTTAGAGTTACAGTTTAACTTTTTGTGAAGAATGACCGTTCACTTTCCTTAACCCTTAACGCTTCATATTGCTTGAAAAATTGTTAAAAAATTTGATTTCAAAAATACGCAAAATCATAGCCTTTTTCCTTTACTTTTCTAAATAAAATGAACTAACGTAATCTCATTATTAAACTTAAAATAAAGAGCGTGTCATACGTGGCTATATTTCCAACTTTTCCATGCAATTCGCTGTCAAATTGAGAAGGAGAAATTTTATTACATCGCGTGAACAGCCAGAAAGACATTTCTGTCACATTTCGGCAATCAGTTTCAGATATTAAAGTTGCAAGGTGTATATGTAACAAAAGGAGCGCAAATCGATTTCGGAAATATGTTTCAACTTGCTCGTACTGCCCCAGCAATTTTTATTTCTGCTGCAAGTGTTGTCAAACTAATCGAGTGCTGCCGTGTGACACTGATCGCGTGTTTTGTGAGAAATAATAACGGATAATTTAAAAAAAATATCAGAAATGCTTTTAATTAATTATTTTGCAGAATTTAATTGCTTAGTTATTAATAAAAAATTTATCTACAAATTGAAAATGAAGTTGATTATAAACAAAAGAAATAAAAAGCGACTGGTAAAGCGGATCACGGTTGCATTTTAATATCGAGAAAGATTGCTAGAAATTCAATCGCTGTGTAAATAGCTAAAAGGCGCTTTCAGAAATTTTCCCTCCAATTCGTCTTTCGGAATTAAAAAACCTCTTTCGAAAGACTACTTACATTCAAGGTCTTACTGCTCATGCAACTGCTCTCTGAAATTTCATAATTTTACAGCGATTTCGAAATATATTGCATTGCCAGTCTGACGCCCTCTTAAAAACCCTAAAATGAGCACGGCTAATTCGTGTATATAGATCAGTACTCGGCAAACTCTCTGAGTTTTTCCATGTATTCATGCATTCAGCCTCACTCGTTGAGTCGTTGATCTAGATCGGTGATGGGCACCGCCTTGCCCGCGGGAAAAGCTCTTTTAAGACTTGTATACATTTTGTATGGGCGCGTGCAGAGTAAAAGCTTTCTCTGTCCATCGCTGATCTAGATACATACTTATTAAAGTTCTTAAGCTTTTAGTGATTAGGGATCATTTGACCAAATTTCTGTATTTCCACGGACCTCCAATTCTTTGAAGATAATATATAGTAAGTGTAAATAAATAAAGGGAGTTATATCTATAAAAAAACGCATTCAATTGTTTAAACCCATCAATAGTTTACTCGTTTGATAAAAATTTTACACAGATATGTATGAATATTGTTTAAGTGCAATTTTTGTAACAGCATATCCTTTACTAACCTCTGAGTCCTTGGTTCAGTACTACTTAAACCCAAACGCATGTCGGCATCTAACTTATTTCGGTACTTGTTTTTAATTATAAGTACCAGGTTGACCGAGCTTTGCTCGGAGTAAAAATACTTATTAAAGTTTTCAACGTTTGGATATCAAATAGTGGTCATTTTGATAGCTTTAAAAAAATACGTTGGATATTTATTAATTAAGTAAATTTCGTACTTTAAAATTTAGGTGGCAACCCTATTTAGAAATACGCTGGAAGGAATACTACATATCTTAAGCGTATATGTACTGCGTCTACATACAAAAAATATTCTGATTGAAATCAACAAAATAAAAATTGGCATTTCATAGAAGTATGGCAACCCTGATCGGAAATATTTTCGGACCACGGTTTTCAACAATACCCTTTCATTTGATATCAATATTAATAATAATAAGTGGCAACCTAACATTATTATCCCAAGGGATAACACTTTGTATATAGGGAAAGCATTGTTTAAGGACCTTCTCTTGCTACCCATGAATGGTAATATTTTACCTTTTTTTTTAATCAAAAAATTAAATAAATGTGGGATTCAAAATAGGTGGCAATCCTATTAAACAAATTTCTGAATTAGGGATTTTTAAAATACCTTCCATTTGAAAGCCATATTATGATATTTTAATTAATTTGTAACTAATTTCGAATCGGTAGCAACCTTGTACGAGTCTTCTCGGAGATAATACCTATTTATATAACCTTAAAATGCAAAACATCATTATCCGTGTACAATATTTTATCAAAATAGTTAGAGCTGTTTTCAAGAATCCTATGGATATACATATATACATACATGGTATGTAGTACCAGCTTGATTGAGATTTGCTCGAAGTGGATATATTTTTTTAAAGTTTTCAAGGTTTGAGTATCGAATACGGGTTAGCTAGATAGCTTTTAAAATTAATATTTTGAAAAAGTTAAAAAATATTGGCATTTGATTTCTTATGAAAAGTGTAAATTTCATACTTTGAAATTAGGTGGCAACTCAATTTGGATGAAGAGTACCTACATATGTTGAGCCGTTACAAAAGAGTGCTTATTGAAATTAACAAAATACATTTTTGTATAAAAATATATGCAATCCTAATCGCAAATATTTTCGGACTAATTCTCTTTCATTTTATGCCCATATTGCGTTGTTTTAGTTAAATTTTTTTTTTAGAATCAAAAATAAGTGGCAAACATTCTATAATATCTTAAGGGATAACAATTAGTATATAAGCAAATCTTATTTAAGAGCCTTCTTTTAGTATTCATGAATAGTAATATTGTACCTTTATTTTATAAACAAAAAATTAAATAAATGTGGGAATCAAAATAGGTTTAATTAAAATCGTAAGAGCCGTTTTCGAGAAACCTATGGATATATATGTATATATACATATATACAAGAATTGCTCGTTTAATGTAATATTAAGATTATTTATCACAAGATAATTATCAGAAGCGCCGAGAACCCCTGCTCGCATACATATATCGATGGAAACCAACTTAGGTAACGTAAGCCATTTTCTCAAATTATTGGCTCAGAAAAAAGTCAGCTAAATATATTCCTCTCAACACATGATTTGGCAAATATTATAATTTTATAAATAAATCAATTTATACTTTCAATACATATTTTCAGGATTTCTGTAAGGTAATTGAATAACAGCGATATGTGCTGAAGATTAGGACCCTGACTGGTTTGAAAGGAGTTTGGAGTGAAGTTTTTGATAATACTATGCTATGTCTATTCAGGCTATCAATTTTAAATTGAAATACTGCAAATGATTTGACCACTGCAAAGTTAAGTTGCTACGAATATTACGCTCTAAATACTTTTCACTTCATCGCTCATCGTACTTCTCTCCAGCTTTTCGAGTACTTTTTAATTTTGTGAAATAAACTGAATTCTAAAATATTAGGAAATAATTATTGTGGAATATTTGAGTGATATTTCTTTAAGGCAAATTATCAACATCTTATCGCAATGGCAGTCTCGAATATTTTAACACACGATTCATTGACCAAGAACAAATTTGCCTCCTACTATTAAAAAAAAAATGTATATATACATATTTTGAATATCAATTTTCAACTATTTTGCATTAAAGTATTTCAGCATTTTCTAGTACACACGCATTCTTGTGAGTGCAGTGTGTTGGCTTTTTTGTTGCAGCCTTTTCGACTTTGAGTCCTAATTAAACTGGATGTGTGTATGTGTAGGAATTGCTATTCTACGTGTAATTTTCCTAGCAAATTATTGTACTTGCTTGTGTCTGAGAAGCTGGTGACATGACAGCTGCCAAGATTAGCCAAGCGCAAAGTTGTGACAGCTTGCAGCAGGCAGCATGTAGCCGAAGAGGCAATGCATTTTACTTTGGTGCGCCACTTTTGCAATGCTGAACATTGCAGGCAGAAAAGGATGCACACACACACACACATACATATGTACCTATCCATGTGTAAGTGCGTACATACCCTGCAGGAAATGTATCTAACTATAAACTAACTTTAAGTTGATTAGGAAGGAACTATAAGTCACTTATTGTCTGTATATTTTCTTTCACGAAAGCTAACTATATTTCTATGGCGATGGCCGCGAAATAGTCAAGGGTGGTTACCTCTGCATTTGATGTAACTAACGTGTAACTAACTACTTTTGGGCATAAAATATCAATAGGAAAACATTTTTTTTTTTTAATTTACTTTATTTATTTTATAACATTTCATATTTGTTTACATATTCTGCTGTAGGTGGTCCCATATTCGAACTCCGTCAGACATAACTTAAAAATGATAATATGAAATTTCGATATTCCTTTTATTTGTCCTCAATTCGAAAAAGTATTTGCGAAATGCAGGATATTTAAATAGAAACGCGTTCAAAGAAAACAATCTCGAGCTTTACTCCTGCATTACTTGTCCACTTGTTTCAAGTTAGCTTTTTGTAGCTAACTACAAGTTATATATTTTATAGAAATCTCGCAAAAAGCTAACTACGAGTAGGTTATTTTTTATCAATTCATACTTTTTTTTTCTGCAGGGTATGAGCCACATTGGCACTTGTTTGCGTAAAAAGCCTAAAATGCTAAAATATAGTCAAAACATTGCCAGCATTTTTTTCTTTGGTATTGCTGCTGCTACTGGTTAGCTTTTTGCGCTGCAATGGTTAGATTGGAGGCAGTCATGTATGCATTTCTCTTCTGTTTTGGTTGCAATATCGGTGCAGCAGCAACTTTAATCCATAGCACCGCTTGTGAGGTAGTGCTGGTATGTGTGTGTGCCTATGTCGGCTAGAAATGGTGCCAATTTGCGCTGATGCTGCAGAAATTGCCACATATGCACCCACACACATACATATGTATGTATGTATGCATATGCATTCGTGTGGGCAGATTGAAGCTCAGTTTGTTTTTCGGCCCCAAATCTCTAGGCCGAAAATCGACGTGGTGGTGTTGCAAGCAGCTTCACTGAATTTTTATTAAAACAACTTTCCGGTAAAATCGGCAAAAGTGTACGAGTGCTTGCGCGGGTGCGTGTGTGTGTGTGTATGTGTTGGGGAACGTATGGTGATTATGTTTGCTTGTTTGCATGCGACCTATGTATGCACATCCATATGTATGCATGTATGTATGTAGATATATCGCTGACGAATCGAATGGTTTGGGTGTTGATATTGTTGTTGCACTGCGGCGCTAGTTGCTTGCTTACTTTTTGCTGTGGCGTGTAGTTAATTAAAAATCAACCGCTGCTGGGTGTGTTTGTTTAATGGATTTCATGCACGTTGCCACTGCCGCTACTGTCAGCATTGCCGACGTCGACCCGCTTGGCCGCATCACCGCCTTTGCGCATACAAAACTTAGCGGCGTATGGTATCAGCGATTTATACGCTTTAGCATTGTAAAATCCCTCTATGTACATACAATATGAAAAATTGTTGTTGCAATACACCTTTGCACACACACATATGTATGTACATATGTATGTACATGCACATAAGGCCATATT
>NW_023458560.1:14961901-14975222 GCF_013731165.1 Rhagoletis pomonella
AAATAAGACGTTTCTCTGCTGCAGCAAATGTTTTTATAGGGCACTTTAAAACACGTTACCTCTCAAGGGCTAGGGATGGGGGTTCTTACAGGTCATTGTGCGTTTAGTATTCATGCTGTGAGACTAGGAATTTCAACTGATCCGTTTGCGCCAGCTGACAAGAGGGAGATGAAGTGGAATCATCTCCACACTTTTTTTAGACTGTCCAGCCTTCGCGAGGCTAAGATGGTAGCATTTTGGCTCGCACTTCTGAACAACCACTGAGCTCTCAGGGCTCGAAATTAGCCGTATTCGAAATTTCGTAATCGGCTCGCGGCGTTAACTTACCCCAGCCTAGGCTGTACTTCTTTGAGCTATGAAATAGTTGGTCACATTAGGTATAGGTATCTTTAACTTTGCGGCCTATTTTTTTTTTTATTTGCACTTCTGTTCGTCTGTGAAAGTATTTAAAGAAAACCAGTCAACTTTCAAATTGATTTAGATGAAAGCATCCACAATTTTCAACAAAATATTTGATGTAACCATTATTATTTTTCCGATGACCCTGCAAATATGAAAGGGCATGCATGAAAATAATGTATCTGGTAAAAAAATATAGCTGTCTTTACATACATATGTATGCATGTATCTATGCACTAGCATGGTTGTATGTGTAAATATTAAAATTTCATTTTATTGTATGACGCCCGCAGCGCCCATGGCTGCCATAAAGCGCTTAAAATTTCTGTTTATTTAATTTGAAAAATTGAGTTTGGATATTTTGCACCACTAAGCCAACATTTTCATAACAATGGCCGCTTACCGCTATTTCAAAACATACACGCAGATACAATGGTTCACATGCAAATTTACATACATACCTACATTGATATACATATATAAGTATGTACATTAGGGTGGTAAAAAATAAATAAAAATGCAGTCATAATTTTTATGCTCTCACCCCTTAGGATTGTTCTATACCCATATCAAAAAATATTTAGAGGTAGCTCAAAGCGCGTATTTTATATGGTGGAAAAGAACAACTTTTCGTAGAAATGGTATAGAATTCTTCAAAATCTCTGAAAAGTGGTTTTTTCCCATACAAAATACATGAAAAACTTTGAGCGCTTTGAGCGACCTCTAAATATATTTTTTGATTTCAAAATAAAGAGGGGTACAAGGATTTTTTCTCGGTATATAACAATCCTAGGTAGTGAGAGCATACATATCCCGACTTTACTTTTTCTCATGCATTTTTGGACCAGCCTAATGAACATAACACATGTACATACATACATATATGTATATGCATAGACATGATGACGGTTTAGGAGCGCTTACTTAGTACTTGTACATACATACATATCAACAATTGTGTGTGTGTGCTTTGGTGTGCTTGTTAGCCATTAGCCTGCGGTTATTAAAATTTTGCTTTAGTCATGTATTTTTTATGCAGTCACTAATACAATATATGTGTGCACATACTATAATGGAAAAGTTGAAACAATGCATTGGCAACAGCCGTAAGTGAAGGAGTGTGAAATGTAATGATAAAAAAATGCGAAAATTCTGTTGATTGGAAAAATTATGGGATTAGTGCGCGACGTCAGACTGGACCTGAAAAGCTGATCGGTTTAATATGTTATGACTGCGTCTTTTTTTGTTAGATATTTTTTCTAAATACATACATAGCTATGTATGCACATATGGCAAGAGGACAATATGTATATACGCTTTTTTTGCTTGTTTGAATAGTTAATTTTTAATGAAGCAATAACAAACACATACATATGCACATAGTATGCTCTTTTTCTATATATTCATATATGTATAAAAACCTAAATATTAACTAAGTAATTTCAAAAATCAACTAAAACTGGGTATTTAAATATTACCGATTTTAATTAGCCGCAAAATTTTATAATTAATGTTTGTGTTTGTTTCTTTTTTAGTGAAGAGCAGTATTCAATGAAAAAGCGCTATTTTAAGTGAAACTAACTGCAATACAGTATTTAATAATGTAATAAATATAATTAGCATTTTTGTGGTATTTAAAATATTTACATAGTTTAGAGGTAAAATCCGCGAAAGTTTGTTGATACAATATTGCAAATTGTTTATTTGTGGTAATTATTTAGTGTGTGACCCACCGCCGCTTATAATGTATAGAATATCATATATGCATATCTTATTACTAGATATCGGTGGTCGCTGTAATACACATTTATTTATGTACATACATATGTCGATTATGATTGAGTCCGACATTCATATTAACTAAGCCGTCCATATAACTAGAGTTTCTGGCAATGAGACAAACGAAATTTTAGAAACTATTTTTCCAGTATTTTTTTTTTTGGTGATGATTAACAACTAATTTGTTCTACTAAAATTTTATTTTTACTCAAACAATTTACCAAAACTCTGAAAAGGACGTAGAAAACTAAGAGACACCTTGGAGATTCATTTATTGTGGGTACATTAAAATTTTTACGTTGCATGTTATTATGTTTGATCAAACGTGGGAATACATGGCGTATGAGTAACAAAATTTCCGGTCAGATAAGAAATAAACCATGTAGTTTAACAATCGATTACGGGAAAGTGATTAGATTAAAAATATTTACTGTCGAATTTAAAGATAGGACATTCCGTAATTTTAATTAAACAGTATAATTTTCTGAGCAGTATAATTTTATGCTTTAGGGAATTCTATCCACCTCAAGTACTAGGTTGACTGCTCTATTAACGTTTTTTTCTGAATTTTCTAAGATGAATTGTACGTACTGCGAACACTTCGATTCCCTTACGAGATTTCAGAGGAAAATCGATAAAAAACTATAATACATAATTTGTTTTGTTAATTTTTTTTTTAACATGAATTCACAAGTAATAATACTGGGCAATAAAATTTTACGGCGGAGCCTTTAATACCCGATTACTATAGGATTTTTTCCTTAGATTAAGAATCTGTCCTTAAAACTATTCAGTTGGCTCTTATTTTCGCGATATTTGGGATCGAAATCATAAAAAAGCAATTTTAAATTTTTGGAACTATAGTAGTGGAATAATAGTGCAATGAAGAAGCTTCTGAACTGCATAAAGAGAAAATAAAATCTTGTCCTTCCCCGGTGAAAAATATGTTTGATGTTACACTCACCCCTGCCTAGTTCACGTGTTTCATAATATTTTCGGTTTAAACAACCATCTGAATTTCAGGGCAATCATCTCCCCTGACAAAGCATTTTAAGAAAAAAACACAAAATTTTCTCACCCTTTGCTTTAATTTAGAGTCGAACATGAAAAGAGAAAGGGGCAATGAAAAGGCGACATTTTTTGTTAGAAACGAAATTGCCATAACTTAAACTAATTTTTACCAATACAAAATATGGTGAACGCAAAATGAAATATTCTCGTATTTTGTCATGACATCCATACGGATTTTTTTAAAGTTGTCTTATTGTAGGTGCTAATAAACCTTTATAGGCTCCATAGATGGTGCGCCAGACTCGCGAGTCATTTGTCATACCAGAGTCATAACGGTGTATATATATATATATATATATATATATTTATTTTCACAAACACATCCAAACCGACTCGCAAGTCAGACGCACCGTGCATGCCGCCCATAAGTTTGCAAGTCTAATCGTGAAAATAAATATATGTTAATTACACCGACATAACTTTGAATGACTCAACTGTATGTAGTCGCAAAGTGAGTCCACACGTACACAGATGACTGGAGAGTCAGACGCGCACCATCTATGGCACCTTAAATAACGAAATCATAAAATATGTGCCCAGATTTGTTTATAGGTGGAATTTTTTTCTTTGAATGCGCGTATGACCACAATGTACATAATTTCAACATACTTGCCTAATTACTCCAATCCTTCAAACATTTTCGAAACATTTTTAAAATATAAATTTGTATCCTAAGAGAAACCTAGTTCAAAATTTAAGTGAATTTGATAAAAAAAAATAAGTACTCTTGAAAGCAAGGTGTTTAAACCTTACTATTGAGGAATCTAATTTTTACCTTTGGAGCTAAATGACCAATATTTCAGCTTTCATTTTGTGCTATTCAAAATCCACGTCTATGTACATATACCTTTCTACAGAAGTTAAAAATTACGTATGTATAAACAAAATCAAAAATCATTAATGAAACATATTTCAAATAACTAATCTTAAATCTACAATCCATGTATGTGTTTGTTGTAGACATGCATGTAGTATTTTTATACATTAGGGTGGTCCTTAAATGTAGGAAGCAAATTTAGATGTCAGATTTCCTAAGCCCCAACCACTGCGTTGATGCTACTATTGCCGAATGAGGGGGTGAGACTGGAAAAATCATCCATTTGATTTTAAGGACACCCTAATGTACATACATATATGTATATATTCTTGCCACTTTTGAAATTAAAATGGCTCGAAGGCACATTAGTGTACGCAAAAACACCTGCATTAAAAGTTATTTATCCTATATATTTGTTCTTGTAGGCGCATCGTAGATACTATTGCATAGAAAATATTTGCATTTTTAATCTCATCCAACAGGCAGCTAACAAGTTAGCTTGCGGCTAATACATTGAAAATTAACATAATATGTATGCGAATACAAATGGTACATATGTAAATGTAAATACTACAATTCACATGCATCCATACAAATTATAAATGTACATGCGTACATCTTAAAAGCTAAGAGGGGTGTTGTACTCATTGTATTGTTACTACTCTTACATAAACATGTGCTTACATTTATACTAAATATCATTTCTGTATGTACAAGTATCAGCTTGTACGCATGCATGCATCGAATATTATGCATCTATTGCTACTCTAATTTTATTTGTGTGTACATATTTAGTTATGCATGTATGTATATTTATGTCGCTCTTGCACTAATTTGACAAATACGAATTGACAACTGTGACTAAGAATTTTTATATCAAATTTTGATTAGAGTAAATTATATTATTAGTCTGCAATTCGCATATAAATGTATGTACATACATACATACATGTATATTTGAACGATCTCAACACCACCATCAATGCTGCTGTGCCTTGCTTTAGCTTCTTGTCAACAGTAGATATGTTTGTACGTAGAAACATATGCACTCGCTTTGATGTCATCAAAGGTTGCCTAGGTGTTCATGGTATTTTGCCTCTTGATGAATTTCACTATACTCGCGCTCATCTTTGTATACATGTATGCATATGTTTTTATACATAGTATGATGCTGACGATTGAATATAGTGGTTGGTCAAAAATATTCGAAGGATTTGGATTTTACGGTAAACGTCACTTTAAATTAGAATTAAAAAGTTTGCGAAACCAAGCAAAAGTGATTTAATTTTTGTAAATTTCTCACACGCATACATACATATTTTACTGTTGCTACATATTTTTTAACCGACTTAAAAAAAAGGTGGAGGTTATCTATTCGTCGGAATATTTTTTTAATGTATGTTACCGTATAACTTTGGACCACGTTAACCGATTTCTATAATTCCTTTTTAAAGGAAAGGTGGTACCTCAGAGGTGGTCTCATACTTATTTGGTTTAGATCCGATCATTGGAACATGAAGAAATCAGGGGTATTCTTAAATTTTTATATGAGAATTAAAGTCGATTTTGTCTTTTGCTTAAAACTTACTTGTATTATATTGAAATGAAGAATAGCTCCTTTTGAAATGAAGAATACGCCTAACAGAACTCCAAGGCAGATCGATGAAGGTCCTTAGGCCAATGAGGCCATGTGCAGCACCATTCCTTGCGGGAATATCTAGCACTTCTTTGCCAATGACTCCGCTATTTCTTTGTAAATGAGATAAACCCAGTTCCTGGATGCCATGTTGTATTCATATATGTAGATTGTGATTGAGCGCGATATACATATTAACTAAGCCATCCACTTAACTAGACCTCATGGCTATGGGGCAACAAAAATTATATTTGGAAACTTTTTTGCAGTATTTTTTTTTTTGTAGGGATTAAAACCTAACTGGTTCAACTAAGATTTAATTTACCCTGAAAAATTTACTCAAATTCAGCAAAGAACGTAGAAAACTAAGGAACAGCAGAAGAAATGACTCCTCGGAAATTTGAAGAGTCTTCTTCATAGTGAAAGAAATTCGCACAGAAAGTACTTAACGGATTCTACCTTTTGCTCTTACTTCGCTGCGACTAATCACTTTTGAGTAATCAGAACCAACTCCTGGCCAAGGTGCTATCCTTTGACTTTATTTATTTTGCATATTTTGTATCAGCCATTTTAATCATTATTTGACATACAAAATTTTAAGCTCAAGATTTTATGGCGCTTAACACGTCTTGTAAATCCCCTATATGTGTACACCCTTACGAACACTGCAAATATTTACAGCTGTTAAATGTGCATTGCAATCTTAAAACGAAAATAATTTCACCCTACCAAAAGTAAAGGTATTCACTAGCAAACAAAAATGTCTTTAACTTAATATTTAACAGCGCAATATTTCAGCAATACAGTCTTCATATGCCCTTTTCCTCTTCGAAATGGTGTAAATGGTCGTTGGCAATCTCAATGAAACTGAGTTCGGCGAACAAAATATCGGTTTGTTGATTTCATAGCTATTTTTAAACAATATACTAGTATACATATATATTTTTCTAAAAAAAATATACTCCACTGCACTTGAATTCGTCAGCTTCAAAAATAAATACAATGTACATATTTTTGAACTGCATTTACACAGAATGTATTTATGCGCACAGCAACAATAACAACAACATAAACAAAATTGATAAAATACCAACTAGTAACCTAAGAATAACAACAGCGGTAAACATTTTTGTGTTTCACAATTAAAAGTTAGAAAAATACGGGCAACACTTTTGTTGATTTTAAATTATTTTCTTTACTCTTTCGAGGATGGGAGCCCAACTGCCTGAAGTGTTGTTATCCGGAGGTAAATAAGTAACATGCAGCTCACAGTTGGCGGTTTGGGGTTGAGTTCGCATTGATGTGCTAAGAGATAACAACGAATCAGGTGGCAAATAAGGGCCAAACTCAGCAACATTTAATTCAACAAACCGAAATGCGCACAACTACAAACAAAATAAATAACACACTTACATACACCTACATACTGATGTACAAAATGGTCAATGTGGCTGCAACCACCCACCGACTAGTGAGCGTGCTATAGCTCCACCCACACAGCAGTGAATTCGAGTACGCTGAGGAGCGTTGGGAGCGAGCAAACAAATAATAGAGGAATACTCAACTTGCGCCAATCAACAAGCACGCTTTCACATTGCTTGCCTGCATCATTTCGAAATTGTATACACTAAGAAGTGTATGTGCGTGTTTGTGTGTTAATTTGCAGTACTTAACCCTTAAGTTATTTACTCAACATTGTTTTATTTAAACAAATACAAGAAAAAAAGTGAAATGGCCTTTTTGATACAGCAAGCAAGCAGAAAAGTTAATCCAAATTTCGCCAAATGCCAATTAATTGAATGAGCAAACTCGCTCTACCTTAGAGGGCCTAGTTAAATGAGCGGAAATCAGGCGAAAAGTTAAATCCCCCTACTTTCCATTACTACTTTTAAAACTCTTGCTTTGTATATACGAGTCCATACACTGGCAGATGAAGATTTCAGCCAAGTCCCTTTTGCCATTTTCTGCAGCCCATCTTTTGCTGGTTGGTTATTGGCTTTTTTTCGTTGCGTGTTTTCCTTGCCCGTCACCCTGTTGGCCTTTTGCAGCGCCTTTGTCTTAATTAAAAGACCAATTTGCAACTTCCGCACGAACGCTTCCAGAAAACTTTCTCCAACGCGGGTGGGCGTACTAAGATGACTTGTTTCTACGTTGCGCATGGCAACACAGCAAAGATGAATGCAAAGTAAAAGTAAGAACCCCACCAGCCAAAGAAGACTGAATTACGCACAAAAAAAAAAAAAAAAAAAAAAAAAACAAAGCACAAGGCAAAAGCCAATGTAAGAAAAATTAATTACAATTATAATAAACCGCCTAATTAGGCAGGAAGCAAATGAAAGTGCGCGAAAAGAAGCTCTAAAGAAAGTTAACTGTAATTTAAATATTACAAAAGTATCGCGCCAGTGAGGGAAGCATGGAGGGAATAAATATGGGAATGGGTGTTGGTTTTGGTGTTGCTACTAACAGTCAGGCATAAAAGGTCAAGCTTAGCTGTGTATAAGCAGCAAATCCACATCAAGCAAACTTAGCAACAGCTACATAAAAGTGGAAAATTAAAATAACTTCAACAAAAGTCTCTTAGAATTGCTTCTAAAAATATTGTATAAGACGTAGTGCAGATGTACGTCAAGGATTCAAAGATAAAGCGGCAAGAATGGAAGCCAAACCAGTGATGGCGGTTCAGTAACAATAAAAAGATGTGAAAAAAATACGCACGAAAATTGAAATGTAAAAAGTATGCAAACAAATAAATACGTAAAAATCCGTGATATTCTCATAGAAATATGTATGTAAGTACTTTTTGTACGCGTTTTATTTTTACAAAGCACAAAATGCAAAACGTCACGCGGATTTCATGCATAACCGCAGAGAGCACGTGATTTTTTTCCGTTTGCTTTTTTCTTGATTTTTATGTATGTATGTTTATTTCTTTTTCTATTAGCATAAAAAGTTGCCTTATAAAAAGTTAATTTGAAAAACGGATGAAAGTGTTTTTGAAGCCTTAGAGAAACGCAAAAGAATTGTAGAGTGTAGTGGTGAAAAAAAAGCAAATAATATTCATACATGTCTGCAAAGATACAGACATAGGTATGTATTTACATACTAGCATAGAATAAATGCAAATGCATATCTATAGCATTCATATGTTACGTATACGCATCGTAAGCCGCGGTTGCTAGGACGACTAACCGTCAAAGCGCTGTGATTATATCGTCAGATTATTTATAGATATACAAACTTAGAGAAATAGTTTTTACTGCCAGTTTCAACAAACTAATGCAAGTGAAAAATGATTTTTTATTTGGATTTAATATAAAAACTGACAAAAGGGGAACAATTATTTAAATTGCTGGAAAAACCGGCGGTTATTCTGATACATATATGTATGCATGTACATTAGACTGTCCCAAAAAGTTGTTTCTTTAACGCATACTCCCTCATCTTATTGGTTTTCTCTTAAAAACTATCCGAATACAATTTTATGCAATTCGGACCACGGCACCTCTAGTAGCACACTGGTGTATAAATTGGTGTACATTTATGAATTTTGTACCGAAATTCACAAATGTACACCAAGTTATACACCAATGTGCTACTTGAGAGCTCGCGGCGACTTGCAGTCAAAGTTATTAGAATAAGCTTTGTGTGGTTCGCGTGTTTTGTAATTTACTCATTTTGCTTCTATATAAGATGATATTACTATACTACCTACGGAAATAGTATTTAGTATAATATTTAGTAAATCTGCGTTTTTAGTTTTTTTTAGCAGGTAGCCAAGATTTTTTCCAAACGACCATAAATTATAATATTTTGCCAAAGTTTACACAAAATTGGGGTATATGGGTATCAATTGAAAGAAGAATTCGAAGCAAGATCAACTATAACTTTCGTTCTCAGTTATCCTTTTGCAACATATCAAAAATTAGCTTTAAAAATATTATCCTTCAAGATTTTTAATTTTTAATGTCTTTTGAAAAATACTAATTTTATTTATATTTTATAATTATATATAAGGATATTAAAGGATAAAACTTGCAAAAGATATTTTCCATTACTTAATTTTTTCGATGGTCTTAGGAGATATCCTGTTGTCCTATTAAAAATTTAAAGATGAAGATTTACTATAAATGCGGTCAAATATTGAAACATGGACGATTAATTTATTCCAGTTATTTACTAAAACTGCAACTAAAAGTCGGCTCGGGTTACCGTTATCCTAGGCCATAAAATTTCATATACATATATGCTATTTAGGCTAAAAAGCAGAATTATGGAGGGTATTTATGTACATCAAGATTTGCTAACCAATTTTTTCCATATATTCTTGGGACAGTCTAATGTACATATGTCGAAATTTTATGCAGAATCATGTGGCGTTTTAAGTTTTTCGATCTGCAAAAAAAAACTATAACTGAAAAATAATTTTTATTTCTCAAAGAGAAAGTAACGCTCAGAAAACAAGCTTTATTTTCGATAAAAAAACTAAAAACTTATCCTGAGTTTCGCCCGAAAAAATTCACCCGAAAATTTTTCGTCCGCTCATAGTAAATACATGGAAAATAAATGTGAGAAGTGAACCGGTTCGGGGAAACTGAAACTCATGATAAGGCTGATTATTTTTGATGAAAAATATAAAACCCAAAAACAATGATTTTTTTTTATAAAAAAAAAAATTTAACTCAAATTTAATTTTTGGTAAAAAATAAAGCTCCTTATATGATTTGTATTTCTGAAAAATACAATAAAATATTAGTTTATCCTGCTTCTATTAAAAATGTTATTATTTTTATTAAAATTATTATTAAATTCATCAAAAATAATATCTTCATAATTTCATGCGGCAAGTCAATCCACCATTACACGGAATCAGTGTACGGACTTCAAAAAAATTATTAGATTTTACAATCAAAAATGGTAGAAGTTTGTAGATTTTTTTTTAAGACACAATATCAAATATTCTTAGAACAAAATGGCGAATTTATAACCGACCGTGTTACCTGAGCAGCTGGATTTTCGCCTCGGTGATTCTTAATGACAAAATTATGTATTTATTGTACATTTGTTTTAATTCTTACTGGCATTGTGTGTACAATTTTTATTTTAGTACTCCTGCTATCACTTTGCATGAATTCGCCTTGGGACAAATTGTATTTCTATATCAAACAATAAAAAATGTATTTCACGTCAATAAAATATTCAACAAAAAACCTATACATAAAACTGGCCCGAATAGCGGCATCCGTGATCGAAGGAAACTCTAAAGGCGAATTCATAAGATGATAGCGGCAGGACAAAAACAAAAAGACGACACTAACAAATTATAGGCACAATGACAATCAGAATACAACAATCATACAACAAACACATCATTTTGACAATCAGTACAATTCACCTTGAAATCAGCTGCTCTAATACCCCAACCTTATTTGAATTTGCCTTGATTCGAATCGAATGAAATAAAATTATAGCTGTTTTCACTCCTCTACAATTTGCTTTGAATTGAAAAGCAAACTTCTACTGAATGCCGTTATCTCAAAAACATGATTCAATAATTAAAGGTTTGCTCATTATTGACAGTCGAGTTTTGACACTCCCTTAACTCCCTTACAAACGCTTTGCACACACACACGAACTGACACACAGTGTCTTGCTAAGGGAGCCGATTTTGTCAAAAGGTAATGAGAAAACTGTTTTCTGAGAAAACCTTTTATTATTAAATCATGTCTCAAAAAGAAATCTCGAATCGAATTTTATTCGATCACCGGCAATGTATTAATTTAAAGGAGGCTCAAACTATTACTCAACGCTACAAAATTTTTTATTCAAATTAGATTTGAAATGGTTGAAGTTTGCACACTATTCGTTTGGCGGTCTCCCACTCAAACCTAAAATAAAAAATAAAAATAAAAAAATAATTTTTTACTAATATTTTGATCGGATAATCGGCTGATAAAAATGCTTTCTAAAGCAGACGTAGAAAACTAAAACGGAGCCCCTCTAAGAAGTAAAAGTTATAACAATTTTAATATTCGTGCTCGCGGTAAAAATGAAGATTTTGAATCTCTTCACAGACCTCAAACAGGCTCACTAACACTACGATTTGGTGGAGTTGTAGCATAATTGGCCAAATAAAATTTTAGGCGGGTACACTTGAGGAATTTTTACCCTTATCCAGTGATGTTGTGAAAAATTCAAAGATTTAATTGGGAACAAAATTGCAGCTGATCACTGCTGAAAAGGGTTGAATAGCATAAAAGGGCGTTGCAAAAAGAGGTGTTGGCCTAAATTAAGTTTCTGTGGCAAAGTTTTAGGCATAGTTGATAGCCAATAACCGAATTAGTTTGAAATAGTAGGCCGGATTCTTCAAAAATATGTGTAAAATTTAGAAAGCTTTAGATAACCGGTATTAAATTAATAAACCTGCACTTATCTAAATTTAAGTTTCAAAATTTACCGCCTCTCAAAGTCAAGGGGTGGCTTATATATATCCATACCAATTAGCTATGAACTTACATATATAATGAACGCATATGCCTTTGCAGGAAAGATACTTTGGATATCGTCTATCGGGCATCTGCCCAAGGACAATAGATTCTTTAATTCATTTGGGTTTAAGATATTCTCTAGTATATTTGACGTTCAGTGCGATGCAATTGAATATCCTTTTCCACAGAATATTCTCCGTGTAAGTCCGATTTTAAAATTTTATGCAAATTTAACAAATATGAAAAATAATATATGTGCTATTCTGCAAGTTTCAAGTTCTTACAGAATACCGTTAATTTTTTGTATTTTCTTTAGTTAACGGTGCTGCCCATTTTCTTCCATATAAGAATTTTGTCGAACACACTTTGTATAAAAAATCGTAAATGGACTACAAAACTGCATATTCGAAATTTTTCTAAAAATATTATTAACTTATTCACTGCAGGTCATTAGGACAGCGCACCAATTTGGGACTTTCTTTTTCTTTTTTAAATTTGCAGAAAATTTTTAAATCGGATTTACACTAGAATATGCTATAAAAAATTAATGAATATTAAATAAGCAAAAGAAAAATAGTAAATATTAAGGATCAAAGGGATATTACTCGGCTCAATCTGCTTCATAAAATTATAAGATGGCGTTAACCTAAACTACATTGCCAGAGCTCATGGTGTTGAATTCCAGATCCAATAAATCGCGCGACTCTTTGAATATACTTTTTTCTGCAATTCATCTTCTGATTTTTGTGTGTACTTGCATAAACAAGAGGCAGCATTAAAAAAAAAAAAATTAAGAAATTGCTTCTCCTCATTATTGCTTGTATATTTTTCAACTTTATTGTTTACTTTATCCACTTGCCGTATTGCCATGGGAATAATGTTTTTTTGCTACCATTCGAATAAAGACATTACTTTGCCGCGAGAAGACATACAATTTCAAAAGTTGCTTTAAGTATTCAGGTTATCGTAAGCAAATTAAAAACTTAGGAAGCGAATTTTACCTTATATACTTATGTACATGCATACATATGCACATATTTATATGTATATTTTGTGTTTAGTTACCAGAACGTGAAAAATCCTAATATTTGCGTTTTCTCGTTTTTTGTCGTTTTAGGTTTGGTTTAAGAATCG
>NW_023458560.1:14975622-15001480 GCF_013731165.1 Rhagoletis pomonella
TTTGCGTTTTCTCGTTTTTTGTCGTTTTAGGTTTGGTTTAAGAATCGTCGCGCAAAATGGCGTAAACAAAAGCGTGAGGAACAAGAGCGGCTGCGTAAATTGCAAGAGGAGCAATGCAGTGGTGCTGGCAACAACACATCGACTGGGGTGGCTGGCGCCTCAAGCTTAGGCGCTGTTAACGGCACCGGTGCGGTAATGGCCGCTGTGGCGAATCTAAAGTGTGTCGCCGAGGATTATGCCAGCCAATTGAGTCATCACATTAAAACGGATCCTAATAGTTATAATAGCGATGCGGATGAGTCATCGGACTTGGAGGTGGCATAAAAGCATGCTACCCATTCATTTGTACATACATACATGGCGTGTTGTAATTGTAGATATCCCTCCCAATTTTTAAATGAGATGTAAATTATAATTTTTAAGCAGTAAAAAAAGTAGAGTTTGCGGCGATTAAATAGAATCAAAAGCTTCTTGTTGTAAAATTCGTAATCTATATTTGACAAATTGCAAATGTATACATACATATGTAGATATGTATGTTAATACATACTTAAGTGATTACAAACATATGAAGTTATTTGCCGCATAATCACACTTTTTAGTATTTTAACTAATTTCGTAAAACCATCAAACTTTGTACATATGTATGTATGTTTCTGTTGTTATTGTATTGTGTTTGTTTGTTATAACGCCTTAAATTATGCTAATAAATTTTGTAATGTATAAAAGTATGAATTAAAATGTTGGAGTGTGGTATTAATGTGATTTAAATTTTTCCTAAAACAAGATAAACAAATGTATTTAATTAATACTCGTAAAATAAGTGCGTGTGTGTCACATTTTTCAAAAATAATAGTTTAAGGCAAGAATTTATTAGCTAAAATATGCATAGTAAATGTAAATGGAATTAACTAATGATCAATTGTAAGCATTAATTATAAAGCATAAACAAAATAAAATATGAATAACATTTAAAAATGGCTGGAATGTTTTTATTAAGGCAAATCAGATAACTAGTTATAATATTGCCATAGTCGATAAAATCAACAACTTTCATGTTTACAGTTTATCGCGCAGACAAGCGGCAGCGTTGATCCGGATTAACGGCGCAGTTGAAGGAACCGGGAGGTTGTGGGTTCGAGTCACACTGCCCGCAGAATTTGCATTTATTTTTTTTTTATTCATTCAATTACTACTCTTAGGACCGGTTGTTCAATGTCTGGTTATCACTACCAACCTAGTTAGACATAATTATGGTGTGATCGATAAAGCAGTCGTTGTGTTTAATCGGTGCTTTTACCTCCGGTTTTGGCAACCGGGCATTGACTGAGTCTCAAATTTATCTTCCCGGTAAACTCGGCGGCTGCTTTATCGGTCACATGCATATAACAGGCAGTCGATAACGGTGTTTACGGTGAATATAAATTTAACAGGCATTCGAGAAAACGCCCCTTATTTTTTAATGTTATTTTATGTTATTATAGTTGGTGCGGACTTTTTTAATAAAATTTAACTCCAAAAAGTATAAAAGTCTAAGTTCGGGCGAAGCCGTTAAATGGTAAGAACGGGTGTTTTTAACCCTATTTCAAACAACTTCGATAGTATGTTCAGTTAGACTTAATGATATAATGTTGTATAGTTATATAAGTGGGTGGTATCACGCCCATTTTTCAAAAATTTTATAATAATTTTAATTTCTACAGGATTGTTGTGAGTGTCCATTTTGAGTAAATTAGTGTCCTTAAATTTCGAAATGTCGAAGTTTAAGCATTTCTCAAGGTAATAAGATCAACGGAAATAAGGTCAATTGACTTTATTTCCCACCCTGGTGCGAAATAAAGTCAATTGACATTATTACCTTTTTTAAAAACGAAATAAAATCCATTGGCATTATTTCTCTTTCAAACATTAAATTTGCTTAGCTTCGCGGCGGCCCGCGTTAGCGCGCCACACCGCGCGCGCCGCGCTAGCGCTCGCGCCCCGCGTACCCCGCGCGACCGGCGCGCACACCACGTCACGCTACGCCGCGGCCCCCCCTCCCCCCTTCCCCGTCTCCCACCGTGCTGTAACGCAGGTAGATTTATTTTTTGTATACGTTGAAATACAATTTTTATATATTTTAAACATCGAGGGCTTATATTCAATAATACCCTCTATCTGCACATTTTTCACAAAGATGAGATTCTGATATAAAAATCCACCTAAGCTTTAGCTGTTATCAGTGATATTAATGTTACCTTATATAACGACAAGTAATAAGACCCAGATGGTTTCTAAAATCACAAATTAGGTTTTGTGCAAATTGCAGATAGAGGGTATTCATGAATTCAAGCCCTCGATATTTCACCTTTGTATATTTGTAAGTTAATGGAAGCAGGAATGCCAACTTGGCTCAAACCGTGCCATTTGTCCCTATTTTACTTCAAATGGCACTTAATTTTTCAATTTGGCACAAAGTGCCAAAATGGCACTTTTGTAAAAAAAAAAAATAACATTTCAATACATTTTTGTGAAATCCTTTGCGTGCACTTCTTTTCTCAACTAAAATTTTCTAATTTATAAAGGCTATTCAACTGGTTTATCTTATTTTATCATTGCACTTTTGTTTGGAAAATGTAGCTTTATTTTACTGCTAAATGTGAATGATTAAAAGGAATGACACTTTTTTTGGCACTTTTATTTTTCTATTTGGCACATTTTGGCACTTTTTTATCCTCAATACTCCTCATAACTAAGGATAGTTGGCAGCCCGCACCAGGGTGGGAAATAAAGTCAATTGACCTTATTTCCATTGACCTTATTACCTGTCACCATTTATCAAATTTGCTGTTATATAAAAAGTGAACCCAATTTTTTTCAAAAATTATCAAGTACTTGCTTGTCAACTTTATTAAAAAACCAGGACAATTTGTCTAAAACCAGGACAAATCGTGGAAAACCATTACGCTTTGATGGAATTTCAAAATATGTAACTAAAAAGCGTCCAAATGGCGCTTACGACGATGGGTATCTAAAAAACCTTCCTCAAATTTAATACATTTCTATATTTATTAAGGTAAATGTTTAGAATTGAAATACAGTAATTTTTATTCGGTGGATTAGCTGTACATCAGGTAAAAAGGACTGGGCTCCACTTGAAATTTCTAATTGGTATGAGTTGACACACTTGACTATTTATAAAATAACAATTATATATAGTCACTAGACTAGGGCTGCCAGACGTCCTGGTTTTCCAGGATTTATACTGGTTTAGACAAATTTTCCTGGTGTCCTGGTCCACACTTAAATTGCCCTGGTTTTTGCGCTATGCAAAAAAGGTTAAGCCTCCTATTAATAGAAATCATTAATCGATAACGAAACTTGTTTTCTAGCATGTTTAACAATATCTGGCGAGTTTACCTTCCTTCTTTTTAGTTTATTTTGTTAAAATCTTCCGTTTTTATCTTCAGGCAAATGTCAAAATAGTGCGAATTCTGGACAGGTACACGGCTGAGGGGTCATACATGCTACGCAACAGATAATTTCAGAGGCTAAAATCTCTCCCAAAGGCTTTTCTGAAAGTCGTTTCTTTCATGGAATCGCGTAAATGCCTCGTAACCGCGTAAACCTCGTAAATAAACCGATTTTTATACCCGAGCGCACTTGTGCACAAGGGTATTATAACTTTGTTCACATAACGGTTGTTTGTAACAGGCAAAACGAATCGAGATAGATATAGACAAATGTATACATAAATGATCAGAATGAAAAGAGAAATCGATTAAGCGGTGACTGTCTGTCCGTCCGTCTGTCCGTCCGTCTGTGCACACGATAACTCGAGTAAAAATTAAGATATCTTAACAAAACTTTGTACGTGTACTTCTTTCGGGCGTAGGACGGATGGTATTGAAAATGGGCAAAATCGGACAATAACCACGCCTACCTTCCATATAACGGTAATTTTCAGAAATACGAAAACTGCGATATTTTAGTAACTACTGAAGATTATTCAGTCAAAATTGATATTTATAAT
The DNA here is from genome assembly GCF_013731165.1 of Rhagoletis pomonella. Taxonomy (NCBI): domain Eukaryota; kingdom Metazoa; phylum Arthropoda; class Insecta; order Diptera; family Tephritidae; genus Rhagoletis; species Rhagoletis pomonella. The sequence continues at coordinate 14,979,635 of NW_023458560.1, forward strand.
AATTTTGAGACGAGAAATAAGAATATTATAAATTTTTGAAAAATGGGCGTAGCCACGCCCACTGATGGTTACATGTGTATATCTTGGCAACCGCTGCACTGATTTCTTCTAAACTTTGCACAGTTGTTGGCTTTGGTACAGCATACCAAACGGCCGAAAATTTTTAAAATCGGACAATAACCACGCCCTCATTCCATATAAGGGTAATTTAGAGAAATACGAAATCTTCGATAAATCAGTAAATATTAAAGCTAATTTATTCAAAATTGACGCTTGCAACCATTCTTTACCAAGAAATACGTTTATGATAAAATTTTGGAAAATGGGCGTGGCACCGCCCACTTATGATCACATATATGTATCTCGGTAACCGTTCTACCAATTTGTACCAAACTCGGTACGGTTATTGTGCTTGCCACATAAAAGCAAAGCGTTGAAAATTATTGAAATCGGCCTAAAATTACGGCCGCTTTTCATATAACAATAAATTTCAGAAATGCTTGAAATTTCAATATTTCGAAATTCAAGGACACTAACTTACTCAAAATTGATACACCCCGGCTTACCATGTAGCGGTAGCTTGCGGAAAGGTGAAAAACATATATTTAATACTTGCGCCGGGTATTTAATGTTCGGCTCCGCCCGAACTTAGACTTTCATACTTGTTCATAATAAATTAAGTAAGATAACAAGGTTTACATGAAGAATTTGGACGTAGTTTTTCCTGAGCAAAAAAACACGCATTTATTAATGAAAATCTAATTCCTATCTCTTGCCGATGGATAGCGTGGAAAGGGGTGAAAAATTTTGTTAAAAAAACACCAGCGAAGAACATGGCGAACGGCTCCACTAGGACCTAGCGACTATGGAGAAGTAGTACACTGAGGGAAATAATGCATAGTAAAAATTAATACATTTTATTTGATTATCATTTAAAAGTGTTCGTATTTAAAAATAATATTTTCATATTTCCACATCTGAGTGTATACATATATGTAAGCGTACATACCCTAATCAACTAATTGAAAGACTACTTTAAATCAAAAGCAGTCAGTAAGTGTTTCGAATTTCGATAGTCTCTTTAACCAAAGAAACAATTTGTGTTTTGGAACTATGAAAAATCATCTGTAAAGTGCAGAACTCAAGCGTATTCAAAAGAAACAATCTGACTTTGAATTTGTTTAAACCAAATGCATTTTAAAGTAGTTGAAATTAAATGCAGAGCCGTACAGTCGACTTGCTGCTGCCACACAATTTAAACTGAACCTTTGAGAGTACATTTACATGGCTGGCTGTGGCTGAGAGTGTAGATATGCTTGCTTTTACTTGTTAACTTGCAGAAGGTCCGGGTTCGAGTCCCAACGGAGACAACATGTGAAAATGGGAATATTTCTTTGGAGTCTTTTCAATATGAAAAAGCAAAATTTACTAAAAATCAACGGTACTCATAATGTTTCTAAGAAATCTAATTAAAAAGTTTAAAATTTTGATGAAACTTTGTTGAATTTGGCTAATTTTTGTACAAAATTGGAAATTTGGAATTACAAGGTCTTTGTTAGATAACGAGCTATACTTTCAATAAAAAAGTAATAAACATTAAATAAGCGAAAGGGGAATAGCCAAATAATGCTAAAATGTTTCTTCCCTAATTATGTTTTCGCTACTGTATCTACAGCTTATATTTTTCAAATCCATGATTTTTTGAGGGAATTATATCTATTATTTCTTATAATTGCACTAAATTCAAGTTATAATCGTTTAATTGAAAAAAAACTTAACAACCAATTTTAAAAATAAAACATAACCAAAGATCATAGAAAATAAGGATGTGGCTATATTTATGGGTCCCTTATATTCGATGTCCTTTGTGATAACGAAAAAGCTGCCAGGTTTGTACGAAAATTTGTTTTTGGGCCAGAGAAAAGGGAGATTCTTATTAAACTAATAGAGAAAACACTGAAAATCGGGACTTAATCGGTACAAATATGTAAAATCGGGACTTTTATAGTTCAGCGGGACAATTTTCTCAAAATCGGTACTGTCCCGCCAAAATCGGTACGAACGGTCACCGTACATATAGTGCATGTTTATCTGTACAAATGCATCAATCGCGTGCTGCGGTGTTGATTGAAATTCAAGATTGGAAACACATTTATTTGTTAACTTCCAGAGAGTCAGGGCTCGAATTCCATTGCAGGCAACATGCAAATTAAATTTTTTATTTTTATCTGGCTTATTAACTTCACGGATGATTTTTCACGAACGAACGCTTCATTTTATTATGCGCGTAATTGAATTGAATATTTACCACTTTACAGCACTTTCGTTGACTTTAATATTTTTATTTTAATATTTTTTCACTCAGGGTATGAGAGGAAATCAAACCTCCACATGCTTGCTGACTATTGCTAGACCTCGAAATGATGATAATGCGATCCACAGAAAAAATGTTTGTGGATTTCATTCCAGAACGCGGAAAGTGCTAAGAGACAAAAGACCGGCTAATGATGAATACTGGATATTGATTATTTAATGTGCATTTATTCATAAAATCGCTTTGTTTTTAAAATAATTTCATAGATTGAGAATTTCGTATCTGTGGGAAAACAAGTGCATGCTATTTGAGAACTGAGTTTTTTTTTTAATTTTCCACTCATTTCTAATTAACTCATCGACATGAGGTAGAATCCATCATACGAATTGGATTTTCATTAATACGAGGTTTTTGTCTTCGGAAAAATACGTCCAAATTCAATTTATTTTTTATTTTTTTTGAAATTTGCCATTTTTCTCATTTTACGACAATTCAATAGGTTTTTCTCTCAAAAACTGGACGTGCTAGAAAAATTTTGTAAATGCACTTCAAATCAGCATAAAAAAAATCTATAAGATGAGGTTGGTTCCGTTTGTGAGATAAAATACGACCAAATTTTGTTGAACCGTGTTACAAGTTTCCCAACAATTTTAAATTTTCTATCTTGACGTGACGAGACATGGGAAATGATCATTGCCCGCTTCTGCTGTTTCCTCATAAAGCTGTTCAAAGCAATGCGTGTTTTTTTACAATGGCACCATTCACTCAGATTTTATTTATTGTAGATGTTATCGAATGCAAGGACACAGTTTCACATCACAGTGTCCAAAGCGTATTTGTCAGATTTTCAGGATCGATTACACAGGGCAACACTGATTTTGATGCGGCAAATATTAACGTTGTTTTCTATAGACTTTTTTGTGCTGATTAGGAATCCGTAAGTATAAAGTAGTATGAAGTTTCAATCAGATACAGATTTTGAGAACTCCGACTACCATTCCTGAAAATACCATCCATGCATCTTGACCTGACAATAAAAAATACTGCATTTTTTTTTTAACAGTCTCAGAATACACAGTGCCACAAAAAAAGTCAAAACACAACACTCACACATATAGTAAAGCCGCTTCTTTATCCCTTCTCTCTGACGTCACGATTTTTTTTTTGAAAAAAAATGAGATATATATATATATATATTTTTTTTCATATGAGAGTTGAAGTCGGTTTTTTTTTGCTAAAAATTACTTGTTGTTGGCCTGCTTGAGTTCACTTCTAAGATGACGTTTAACGTATAAATTAGGTCTGTATTCTTCCTGTTATAACCATTTATGTTGTATACTTTCGAACTCTAAATTTCCTTACATTTATACCCGAGCACACTTGTGCACAACGAGATAAGGTATAAAGGTTGTACTTTACCCAAGTTTGGTTGGTACTGAAAATGTGGGAATTCGGACATACATATAACGTAAACAAGTAAAGAAGTATAAGTTCGGGCGAAACCGAACTTTATATACCCGGCGCACGTATTAAACATCGTTTTTTCACGTTTCGGTAAACTGCATTATAAGCAAGAGTGTTTTTCCCGATGTCAAACAGTTTCGATAATATGCTATGAGATAATGAAATAATTGGACCAAGTTTGATGGAAATCGATAAGGAGGCTATCAATATACATTTACATATGTAGTCTAAGTGGGTGGTGCCACGACCATTTTATAAAAATCAATAATATTGTGTCTTGTTAAGAGATTGTTGTAAGTTGGCGAGTTTAGTTATTGAAATATCGGAATTTTACCGTTATATGGTAGGTGGCGGTAATTTTAGTCCGATTTAAAAAATTTTCAACATATCGCTTTTTTGAGCCACGGTTGATAAATGTACCGAGTTTGGTAGAAATTGATAAACCGGTTAGGGAGATATACATATGTAGGCGTAAGTGGGCGCTGCCACGCCCATTTTCCCAAAAATTTTCCTAAGTAGTTTATTTTAGTGTAGTAGAATCAGAAAAAAATGTGGTAGATTTGAATAAGATGTGGTAGATTTTCCAATTCATATTTTAATTGGGTATACATATCGCACACCGTCGTCAAAAGAGGCACAACTCAATAATTAGATCGGGAAATATAAGTGCTAGTGGATCGTACAGATTCAACACAATTGATTCAAAAACAAGTATAACATTAGTTTCCTAGTTAGAGAATATAATCATGAAGAAAAAAATATTTTTATTAATTAAAGAAAAATCCTACAGATTTATTTATGCAAAAAAATTCACCAAATTATTTTTCCATTATTATTATTATTATAATACTTTGGCAAATATAAATATGTGGATTTTTGAAATATTAAAAAGTTAAGGCTCAGATATTTTTAAAGCAAAATTTATGATGTACCTTTTTAAAAATTTATTGATTAATTTTTATACTCGAGCGCACTTTGTTCACATATCGGTTGTTTGTAAGAGGCAAAACGAATCGAGATAGATATAGACAAATGAAAACAGAGTCTATCGAAGGTTGGTTTAGGGGCGGAGTAGTCAAATTCTTGCTCATAACTATCCAGAGTGTGATGTATGGAAGCGTGGCCGAACCGCCGTCCATCCATAGCACCATACTTTTTAGTCTAAGCGCTGAAGTGGAGGCCACGTATTTTCCACTTCCTAGGTTTATTATAATCAGTCGATTTCCTAGTTCTGTTTGCCCCTCATCATTCGTGGGGCCATTATGTTCCATCGGCTTGTTTCCTGGGAAGTCAGCGTCCAGGAGGAGACCTAATGATTCCTCGCTCGTCGTAGTCCATGAGTTCCCTTGACTATTGAGATAGCCAAACTTGCATGGCGACTTTGCGAAAATTTTTCGTCATTTTGCAGCTTCCGTGCTTTCCTCAATTCCCTTGCAATAACTTTGCCAGGATTTACGTTTCGCAGTTTCATTCAAGATCTATTTCAAATTTAATTTGTCGACGGTCAGAGTAAGATTTTTCGGGCGAACATGTCCAAAGTCAGGGTTGTATCAAAAACTCCTTCTCTACTCTTTGTTATAAAGGTCGGCTCTGAGCTTAAATTCATGACACTAAATTTACTTCCTAGAATGAAGCCTAGTAACGACTTACCTCTAGCATTATTGTCCGTGCTCCTGTGGGGCATTCGCGTCACAGTAGACAACCAGTGGCTCTTTCTTATAGCCAGCTCCCTTCACCAATGTCCGAACCACATCTGGTGGTACGTCCTTTTCATAGGTCATGTAGGCAGAGGCTACCTAGAAGCTGATTTTATCCAGATCAATGCTTGCAGCTACCCAGTCACCATCGCTATTTATTCATATTTTAGTGACTTAAAATTATTCTAAAAAGTTTAACTATAGTGATCAAATAGGAATTTTATGCCAGTTGGATTTTTTAGATTTGTCTTTAATACACTTTCTAAGTAAAGGAAATACATTTTATCTGCAATTATTTCACACTACATTAGTCAAACTATTAAACTTGCAATCCAAAAAAGAATTCTAACTGTATCTATTCCGAGAATATAACATATTCCTTAATATTCAATAGCAATTGCTAAAAATACTTGTTAAAAACCCGTTATTTACGAAACGTTTAAATTGAACTTTTGCTTGGTAGCAAGGCACATTAAACAGGTAGTATCAGTAGAGCAAAAACAACATTTGCGTGTATTTTGTTGTTGCTTCTGGTATCGAAAGTGTCAAAAACTGTGCTGAATTTTTTCTTCTAAATCAAAGCGTGCCATGTGAAATACAAAAAATTATAAAAAATAAAAAATTGAAATTTGGAAAAAATTAAAATTGTTGCAACTTTCTTTCCTAGTAAATTTGTTTGCTTCTCGAAGCATTGATCCATCCTTTACAAGGGCCAGTAATCAGCGGTTGTGCTGCTGAGTTGGGCGAACGTTCCAAAAGCTGCTATTCAATCGCTTGTTTTGTATGGAAAAAAGGTTTCACATGCAAATGGATTTTAACAATTCAGAATTTTTGTGAGAAAAAATTAAAAATATTTGACATTTTCGAGACCAAATAATTTGAAAATAAATCAAATCAGCTGCTCTACTGATACTACCTGTTCAATGTACCTTGCTTGGTAGAATGATAAGAAACAGTAATACTTGATTGCATCATTATCTCCTGTATGACAATCTATAACTACATTTAAAAAAAATATTTCTTGTCAACGGTGAAGGTGCGAGGGGCTGGAAAAGGTTCTTCGGAATGTTCGCTATCGAATGTGATTCCTTTTCTAAATTTTCTTAAAATTTTGTAAAATTTACTTACGGCCGCCTAGATCATTCAAATACCCCTATCTGCAACGGTTTCAAAATCATTGGGCCTTCTCAGTAGTAAATAGTTTATTATAAGCAATTTATTAAAGTGAAGGTCGATTAGACCACGCCCACAGGCCTGTTCAGGCGTCCTCACCTTAAATCACTATATCTACATACATACATAAGTACATAGAAATGTATGTATGTAAGAAAGTACTTTGAACTTCCGATTGGGTTCCACATCCATTACGTCTGGTGCGCCAGTGATGATGTTTGTTTCACTAATAGCCAAATAATGGTGGTAAAATTCGCAATGCTATTGTTAATGGCAAAATATGGAAAATTTCCTATATTAAGTGCAACAAAGCATTGCATTCTCTGTTATGTTGCATTGTTAGAGCAAAAATCATTTGGTCAACAATATGGCATTTGTAAATTGCAGTGAAGTGAAAGTGTCCAACAAGCAATTGAATGACGGTAAAAGTCTTCCGATTCACTATGAAGTAGTTGTTCTCTAAATATCATACAATCAAAGAAGCAAAATATGAATTTATTTAAGTATGTATGCACATTAGGGTGGTCCAAAAATGCTTGTGAAAAAGTAAAGTCGGAATTTTTATGCTCTCACCCCCTACGATTGTTCTATACCGAAAAAATTATACCGTTATTTTTTTATTTTGAAATCAAAAAATATTTAGAGGTCGCTCAAAGCGCCCAAAGTTTTCCATGTATTTTATATGGGGAAAAAACAACTTTTCGTAGAAATGGTATAGAATACTTAAAAATCAATCTGTTTATCTGCAGGAGATTCCCAATAATAATACCAAATTGTTTATTTAACCATTTTTTTCATCGCAACTATAATTCATAGGTCCGCCAAAAACATACAAAAACCCCGAAAAATGCAATGGGGTGACCAATAAAAAATCGTTAGTATTAAAAAATGGTTAAATAAACAATTGGGTAATATTATTGAAAGTATCCGGAAGAGAACCAGAGTTTTTCGATCGAAAAGTATTGATTTTCAAGAATTCTATACCATTTCTACGAAAAAATTTAATTTTTCCCATATAAAAATACATGGAAATTTTTGAGCGCTTTGAGTACGGTTGCCAGACGTACTGATTTTATCAGTAGAGTACTGATTTTTCAACTCTTGTACTGATTTTATTCATTTCTTCAATCAGTACGCTAATGTCCTGATTTTTCAAAATTTGTACTGATTTGTACTGAATTTTCTATTCAAACAAAATACTTTAGTATTTTCTTAAGGTTTTTACATAACGTTGGAACTTCCTTAAACTGTACTGTAAAAAATAAGAAGAAAATAATTTAATTATAGTTGACATTTTTTAGATAATGTTTGATATGCCCAAGAAATTAATACAACAAAAAGATCAATCGTTTTATGGGCATATCGCCGGGTCGTTACGTATCAGTTGCGATAATATGATGGAGCTTAAATCATTTAAAAAGAAGGCTTAAATTTTTGTCGAGTGTTGTTAATTATCTCGAAAATAACTTTCAGTTTAATAAAATAAATTTCAATATTCGAATAGCTTTTGCCTATAACTTACAACTGCTTTTTCTCAATTTACTGACTTTGTGAGTTTTGCATACAAGACATAGAGTGAGATACTCTTTTTAGCGAATTCTTAGTCTTTCACAGTTTTTGCGTAGTTGAAAAATTATTTAAGCCATGAGGAAATATAGATGAACTCCTTAAAAAGTGGTAATTTTTCACAGTATGAGAGGCTCTTGAGAATGAAGTTTGTTTCCTGGCGCAAAGAGAGAAGCCGGCTTCTAATTAAAATTTTTGAAAGTGAACTTCAAATTAAAAGTAATTGTAAAATGAAATGGTGAGAATCCTTTGACTATTTAAAAACTGAAAATGGGAATGATCTCATTATTGCTATTCAAAAAGTCACAAAAATAAAATAATTTATTGGCTCCTGTGTATAATGTGTGTACCCTCATGTTAAAATGAATAACACCTTATTTTTTATGAACTATATTTTATTTATATACCAAAATATGGTTAAAAACAAGAACTCAGGCGTTTTAAATTATTTTCTGTTACTTACATTCATAATTTTGCTTTGAATGAAAATGTACTGAAAAGTACTGATTTTTTTTAGCATGAAAAAGTCTAATGTACTGATTTCGCGCATAAAAAATCTGGCAACCCTAGCTTTGAGCGACCTCTTAATATGTTTTGATTTCAAAATAAAAAAAATAGGGGTATACATTTTTTCGATATAGAACAATCCTAGGGGTGAAAGCACTACATCTTCGACTTTACTGTTTTCGGACCACCCTAATGCACATATGTATGCATCCCAGCAAAAAATCGGTAATCGCTTTCAGTGGTAACGTGTTCTAGAAGGCATAGCGTTATAATGCCTTCGAATTTTTTCGCTGCTTTTAGACATTGCCAGTAATGCAAAGTAGAATGTCCTATAATATTTTTTTTTAATTCGCTTCTTTGCTTCACCTCGGGGAATGCAAAATAGAATGGCCTACAATATTTTATTTGTTTCGCTTCGTTGCTTCATTTCAGGGAATGCAAAGTAGAATGTCCTACAATATTTTTTTATTTCGCTTCTTTGCTTCATTTCAGGGAATGCAAAGTAGAATGCTGCATCGTAGTCTGCTGAAAAATAGAATGAATATGCAAAAATTCTTTTTCTACCGTTACTTTCTGTGGAAATTTGTCTCGCATAAAAATCATGTTTTGTTTTGTTCAATTTGCAGCGAAGTTGAAGTCAGTCAATGAATTGAAGTGCAAGAATGAGGAAGTACAATTTTAAGCTTAATTAAATTTGCATGTATGTACATACCAATTTTTAAGTAAAATTGAAATACCTAACTACATAGTATGTATGTATAAAAACTGATTTATAAAAATTTTAATTAATTTTAATCTTTTAAGACATTTTCTGATTTCAATTCAATATGAATAAGTATATACATATCTAGGCATTCTTCATTAGTTTCTCTATAAGGCATTCTATGTTCGCTTCTCTGTATTCTGTTTATCTATGCGTTCTCCCTTCGTTCGAAGGTAATGCTGCGGGTAAGAGCTTACGGCCAATGACATGCCCATGTTAAAATAATGCCTCTTGAAGCGAAAGGGTAAGCGACTCCCATCGCCTAGCTCGTTTCCGCTTTCGTTTCTGTGGTAATCGTGTTTTTTGCTGGGATACGTTTCTATATTTTAAAAGACAGTATTTGTTTTTTTTCGTTGAATTGGCATACATCTACATATATGAAGATGTACAGAGCCATGCGCAGAAATTTTTTCAAATATTGGTTTGTATTTCACTTTGCACAAAAGCATGAATTCATGCAGTTATATATCTACATACGTTATACATATGTACGTTTGTACATGAAGAATAGAAAAAGGACACAATATTTTGCATCCATACAAATGACAATGTCCTTTCGTTATGGCCATGCTAAACGTATCTCACTTTTCATAGTAATTTTCTTATCAAAAGTACATGCTTAAACATATAAATTAGATAAATTTACATATTTCTAAGAAGTAATAGAAGAAGCAAAGACTAAGATCTACAAATGCAGTGATTCATTCAAATTTATATGCTTGGTAAGTGGAAATAATGAAAGGGCAGAAAAAAGGAAGTATGATGAGTATGGACATATGTATGATCCTAGGTATTTAGCTAAATATGCAAATCTCATTAAGATTTGTATTGCCTTCATCATAATTTACTGTTTTTGCAATGAAATGAAATTGAACTAGAACTATGCCTTTAAGCGCAAGGTGATTACTGATGTCCAGAGTTCGTTCCACAATGCTAAATGGTGTTATGTTGTGAAGGCCTCTTACATACCAAAAAACGCCCGTAGTTTACGAGCAATGAATCGTTGCTCATAAACCTGAAGCAACAATAAAGAACTTTCCTACCATGAAATAAATAATAAATAAATGGGTTTGAAATCATGGTACAATACTTACAGGTATTGTCTTCCCAGAGAGCGCATATTCCGATGTGCCTTTTTTAAAAAATATCATTGTTGCCCACCCTAAAACGTTTACTGCTGGAAATATCCCTTTTTCCATACCCCATATACCATATATGTTCACGTATTTTTTTTAACAAACCGTCTTACAGAGAAATTATTCAATTTGCAAAAGCCGGAAAAAACATTTGTTTGTGAACAAATTCAAAATTTGTATGTCTCACTTAATTTCAAACGTTTTTTCTTTTGTTTTGAAAAATTATAAAAATTAAATTGGGCGAAAACAAAAAGCAAAGCCAAATAAAAGTAAAAGAATCAACATTGAACTGCATCAAAATGAAAATAAGGGAGTACGAATTTCGATGTGAAGCAAAACTCTCTAGGAAGACAATACCTGTAATTACTGTACCATGGTTTGAAACCTATTTTTTATTTAAAGTGGCGTTTTTGTTTTTTCTCTCTGACCGCAGGATTTATTTTGAAGGACTTTGTAATTTCAAAGATTTGATTAATTCCACAAATTATTAAAAAATTCAATGCAATGTAGAATAAAAATATGGGTAATAAATGCAATAGGAAATTTCTTTAGAATTTAAAAAATTTAAATTTTTTGGATTCACCAGGACGAATAGGTAATTTTTAAGTTGACAAAGTTAGAAAAACGAAATTCGAACAAATATTGCGAAATTTCAAGTATACAATTTTTAAATTACATTTTCAATATTTACCAGTCCTTCTGCGCTAAACACTTGAATATGTTTAAATTCTACAGGATTTCCTCATTAATTTTATACCCATACTTCTTCTCTAAGCACATTTCTCTGAATTTTTTAAATAACTTTTGAATTTCTGACGTCAGAGTGAAAAACTAAAAACGCAATTTCACTATATTTGGCCCATGGTTTCGCGAATATATTGATATTTGTGTTTATAGAAATCATAAAAGCAAATGTGAAAGTGAACTTCGAAAATCCAATTTCGACAGAGCTGGTGGTATTGCTCAACGTCATTTTGTTCTATCTATCGTATCTATTTCTCGGGGATGCCATATTCAGACATCACGGCGTATATGGAACTCTTTTTAGTGCTATCGAAAGCGGCTTTGAAAGCGACAAATAAGATTTTCCAGGTCGAAAGCCACACTGATAAGGTCCAATCAGTTCATTGACGGTGGGCTTCAATATTTCACACAATACACTCGGTAAGACCTTATAACCTATGCTTAGAAGGCTGATTCCGCGGTAGTTGGCACGAATGGCGGGGTCGGTAAATTCCAGTCGTCGGGAATGCGTTCATCTGACCATATTCTGCATAAGAGTTCATGCATGCACCTTATCAACCCCTCACCGCCGTACTTGAATATCTCATCTGGCAGGCTCTCAGCTCCAGCGGCTTTGTTGTTTTTCAAGCGCGCTATTTCTATTCCTACCTCGTCATAGTCAGGTGGTGCAACATCTACTCCATCATCATCGACTGGGGGCTCGATGTCTTCTCCACAACTTTAAATGCTGCTAGCCTTAAGTAGGATGGAAAAGTGTTTCGTCTACAATTTAAGTATGTTCTGGACATCAGCCACTACCGGCCTCTCTCTTCTTATTTCGGCAAATACGTCTCGCTCCCCTCTTCAGTTGCCTATAACGATCCAACATAGCTCGAGTTGCGCCTGATAGCAGCGTGGCCGTATAGGCGGCATCTTTCTTTCTAAAGCTTCCTGACACTCCTCATGGTATGCTGAAATCCGACTACAGCTTCAGCGGCGGTACTTTATGAACATTAAATGTGGTTCCCCTGCTCGCAGGTGTCGGTTGGTTGAAGAGTGCTCTCTGAGAGCAGGTGTGCGAGTCGAGTAGCGGATGTATTGGCCGTCTGTTGTGACTGCAGCTTTTCAATGTTAAGCTTTCCTTGCATTTATGGGTGCACATTTTTTGCTGGACAGAGGCGAGTTCGAATCTTGGCTGAAACAAGAAACTGCTCCGAGTCGATGTTTAGCCCTCGTAGTGTACGTACGTGTAAAACACTGGAAGCATGCTATCCGTCTATCACAATGTGGTCGATTTTGTTCCTCGTTTCTCGATCAGCAAACAGCCAAGTAGTTTGATGGATATTTTTATGCTTGAACTTAGTACTGCAAAGAAACATTTTTCGGGCCACGGTGAAGCCGATTAGCATCAGTCCGATGTCAGACGTTTTGTCGTGCAGGCTGAATTTTCCAACAGTGGTTCAAAAATCCCTTCCTTGCTCAACCTGGCATTGAAGTCGCCAAGCAACGCTCGTAGTTATGTGCGCTTCAAACGTTCATAGAGGCTATCCTTAGACAATTCATCCTTATCCTCCGGCAGGGGCGTGGTCGCAAATCAGCGAGATGTTGAAGGATCTTCCTTGTATGCGGATTGTCCCGAGACGTTCGTCCACCGGGGTGAACGGCAGTACTCGGCGACGGAGTCTCTCTTCCACCACCACAAATCCAACACCGAATTTGCGCTCCTTTACATGGCAGTTGTAGTAGCCGCCGCAAGGCCCCAGACATTTTTTGTCTTGCCTTGCACCTTCCTTTAAGCGTTTGCCGTGGCCGTCATCATAAAGGGGTTCTCATCCGAGCCTTTGTGTGTTTTTTTTTTATTCGAGACTGGTTTTATGTGGCGGGTCCCAAACCCACCGCTATATACGCAGATATACTTTCCTTAAATATTTACATATGTATGCAGAAACAACAAAGCGCTACTTAAAATTTATTACTAAAAATCTAAAAAAAACCTATTCTTGTTTCTACAAAACGCCCAAAACAACAAACACTGCTCAGGGGAAACAAGGCGAACACCGTAAAACCGAATAGTCTTGCATGACTAATGACGAAACTCTGAGCCCGCTGAGCTCTCACACAGGAGCCTTTGTTTACGCAGTTGAAGAAAATATTCGCAGTGGCAACAAGCGATAACGAAGAAAGCAGCTGTCTGTAGGTAAACATTCATAAATTTGTTCGTATGCCAATTTGTTCTTGCCTCCGCTTGAGGTGTTCTCTGAAATCTTACGAGCTGAGATGTAATCGCAAGGCAGTTTTGATGGCCCAAAAGACATAAAAAAAAGTTATCCATTCCACAGTTTTTTGTCGGCTGGATATCTTCGTTTGAGTTTACATTTGCATTTGCTTTTTGGTAATGTTGACATGGCGTCCGTCCTATCGAATTTCCATGTTGTTTGCCTATCTATTTGACATTTCTTTTTTTCGTATTTTGGTTTTTCGCTTCCGAATGGTTTGTTGGCCAAATAAAGACACAATGCGCAGAGCGGAGCAGCACACAGTGACAATGAATGGTGAAATCTCGATGCCCATTGGATGAATGGTTATATGTAAGGGTGTTTACTGGTGATTGTTTGGTGGTGGTAAAATATCCTTTTTCCCATTTCACATTGCTTGCTGCCTTTGCGCTGCTGTTGCATGTATGTATGTATGTACATACATATGTACATACATATGTATATAGCTCTTGTTGTCATTGTGGGGTATTTGTTTGTGTGCCTTGGTTATTTGTCAACGTTAATAGTTCATGTAAAAATTTACAAATATTTGCAATCTATTAAAAGTTGATTTTTATTTAATTTGTGGAATTTTTTCGACATCAAGGGTAGGCTTTGCTGAAATTTAATATGCAATGGTTGGTATATGTGTGTGTATGCGCATGTGCCTTTATATGTATATTTATTAAGGCTTTTAGTTTGTTGTAGCCAAAGGTGCGCTTTAAACGCACTTTTTCATTTAAGCGATTTTTATGTATTTTTAATTAAACCCTTTTTCACATCATCGGTGGCAAATGCAGGCATACATATGTACATTCATACATGTATTTGCACATGCATACATATGTATGTACATATATCGGACGACATCATGCATTTATATTTTTTAATTAGCCCGCTTAAATGTTGTAAAAAAATTATTGAACAAACACAAATATGAATATTTCGTTAATTGCATCTTTCGCTTGAACACCTTTCGGTTGAGCCAAAGGACTCGCGAACGTCCGCGTCGACGAATCCGGAATCAACTGCTGGCGCATAGCGTATGCGCGGATGTTTTCACAAAAGTCACTTAAAATGATATAAATTCATGTGCATATTCACACATACATACATACATACATACATACATACATGTATACATACGTATGTATGTAAATGGCTGCGTACATTGTGCATTGAAGCTCAGATTTTTTCGACGACTACGAATGCATTTTAATATTCGACTTGCATGTGTGTGCGTACATATGTACAATAGACTGCATCACTTCTCATACAAAAAAAAAAATCGGTACTGTGTTTCCACCAAAATATTTCGGAAAAATTTTAAGATTTACGTGAGCTGGACCGATTTGAAATACCTCCAAAAATGGAGGTTTCCATGAATAAAAATAGTTTCTTGAATATTTTTTTTGAAAAAAATTCCCTTAAATGAGAAAACAGTTTAAGTTTAAAAAATTTACATAAAAATATAAAAAAAAAAATTTAATTTTTCAACGGAATAGTAATAATGCTGTTTTTTTAACTTTTTTCAAGGATTGGTATAAGAAAAGCTTGAATAACTGAGCCTACAATATTCCGATTTAGACCTAGGAGGTATCATTGAAAAGGTATTTTGTCACCCTTTTTAATTCTTTGCCAATAAACTCATTCAAATGATGAAAGAGAAAGATAGGATGTACCAGCGTCATTCCAAGTTGAATAAAGATGTGTTTGTATTTGAAAAAAAAGGTACGTGAACGAGTTTTTTTGCACAGAAACAAAAAGAATGGGAAAATACCTTTCTATTGAGACCCCATAAGTCTAAATCAGAATACATAGTTTTATTTAAGTTTTTCGTAAATGAATCTTTGAAAAAAGTAAAAAACATCATCAAAAATCTCATTATTACGATTTTTAAATATTTTTATGCAGATTTTTAAGCTTAATCTGTTTTGTCATCTGAGGGGATTTTTTCCAAAAAGTTCTTTAAGAAATTTTTTTAATTCATAAAAAACTCCATTTTTGGAGGTATTTTCAAATCGGTTCACCTCACGTAAATCTTAATATTTTTCCGAAATATTTTGGTGGGCGTCTTCAAATTTAATAAGTTTTTTAATCCCGGTGGAAAACCCGCAAATTTTTTTGGTGATGCAGTATAATGTGCATACATACATATGTGTTTTTTTTTTTAGTTTTCATATGGTGTATTTAATATTTGCAATTCATTTTTCACCTTTGATGGCTTTATTTATTGCGAAAAGAATGCAAATAGCCATTTAAAAAAGAGAGCTGAAATAGCACGAAACGAATGACTTCTTTCTACTCTGCCTTTCATATGGATTTGCATACATAGGTAAATATATACATACCTACTACATACGTATGTACATATGTATATGCTGCCAGGTGAGCCTCATGGATCTGTTCTCGGACCGCTCCTTTGAAATCTAATATATGACGGCATCCTGCCTATCGGTATGCTGGCCTCGTACAAAAATAATTGGTTTCGCAGCCGATATCGTCGTAGTTGTTGTAGTGAAATATTTCCAGGAGATTTAGAGTAAAGCTAGCGAGATTATAAAAAGTATAAAAAAGTGGTTAACGTCTAGGAGTTTAGGTGGATCAAAAAACAATAAGATTTAGTGTTGGCTCCGTATCCACCACATCCAACCAAGCTCGAAATCAAGTCTGAGCGTTAAGATTGATAGTCTGGAAAATTTTAAGACCCACCTCGGGTGTGCTTTCAAAAAGGCTTCGAGTGTTCGAGCATACCTGTCTATGTAGAATTATGCCAAATAATGGTGGTCTAAACATACAAGAAAAATCCCGGTAGACATTTTTGGACAAGAGATAAAGAGAATATATGTATGTGTGTATAGAATAACGATAAGTTAACATAAGATTTTCTTCTTATTTGGCGCTTTTGGACGAGTTCAACAAAGCAACCCACTTGTTTTTCTTCTCTGCCAACTGACGCCAATTGGAAATCCCAAATAAAGCCAAGTCCTTCTCCACTTCTCATTCCATCGCCTTGGGGGTCTCCCGCCGAGTAAACGAAATTCTCTATTTTCTCGAAATTATATTTATCAACTGAAGTGATTGCCGGGGCTTGAATGCGCTCATCGTTTGTTTGCTGATAGCAGATACTTCGTCTTGTCCTCGCTTTGCTTCCTTATTCAACTTGGAGCAGGCAGAAGTGGCTTCGCGGTTTTTGTTACCGATGATATCGATGTCGTCATCAGTTCTGCGGCTGTTAGTATCTTCTCCAACATCGGATTAAATAAATCAC
The DNA here is from genome assembly GCF_013731165.1 of Rhagoletis pomonella. NCBI lineage: Eukaryota > Metazoa > Arthropoda > Insecta > Diptera > Tephritidae > Rhagoletis > Rhagoletis pomonella. The sequence continues at coordinate 14,996,504 of NW_023458560.1, forward strand.
ACGAATACCTCATATATGGTGGATTTGCCAAGTATAAATCCACATTGATAAGGTCCAAGCGATTCGTTGATGGTGGGCAAACAATACGCTCCATAGTTGGAACTTATGGCGGCATCGCCTTTATTGTGGATTGTTCAGAGCACACTTAATTCTAGTCATCGAGCATTCATTCATCTGCCCATATTTTGCATATGAGTTGATGCATGTTTCTTATCAGCTCCTCGCCGCCATACTTGAATAGCTCGGCTGGCAGGCCGTCAGCTCCAACAGATGTGTTGTTTTGGAGTGGAACATCGACTCCATCATCATCCACTCAGGTTGGTCTTCTCCACTACCTTCACTGCTGCTGCCATTCAGTAGAATGGAAAAGTGGACATTGGTTACCAGGTCGCCATGCTTATTTTTACAGGAGTTCGCTCTGATCTTGAAAGCTTCCGTAAGTCGCTTAACTTATCAGTTGTTCTTTCAGGCTAGCTAAAATTCGACTATTTCTTCGGCGGCGGTACTTAATGAACGGGAAATGTGATTTCACTGCTGGCATATGTCGGTTTGTTGAAGAGTGCTCTCTGAGATCAGGTGCGATAGTCGAGTAGCGAATACTCTGTTGTAACTGCAGCTTTACAACATTAAGCCTTCTGGCATTTTTGGCGCACATTTTTTGCTGCACAGAGGCAGTGGCGTATCTTGTCTGCAACAACAAAATGGTCCGAGTCGATGTTTGGGCCTCAGAGTGTATGTACGTCTAAAACACTGGAAGCGTGCCTTCCGTCTGTCACAACATGATCGCCTTGTCTTTTTGTTTTTCGATCTGGAGGCAGCCAAGTAGTTTGATGGATCTTTTTGTACGTGAACCTAGTACCATGTGGAGGTTGAATTTTCCGACAGTGGCGCCAAAAATCCTTTCCGCCTTGTTCTTCTCTTCCGTCGGGCATGGGCGCAGAATAATCTCGGATTGTTGCGAGACGCTCGTCCACAGGGTTGAATGACAGAACCCCGAGGCGGAGTCTCCCACCACAAATCCAACACCGAATTTGAGCCCTTTTACATGGCAGCTATAGTAGGCGTCGCAATTCCCCAGAAATTGTTTGCCTTGCCCCGTCCAACACATTTCTTGGATAGCGGTTATGTCAGCTTTTGTCCTTACGAGAACACCAACCAGCTGGGCAGAGGCACCTTCCCCATTAAGATGCCGGACATTCTAGGTGCATGCGCTCAAATCGTAGTCCATTAAACGTTTCCCGTTTTCGTCATCACAAGGAGGGGTCCCATCGGAGGTTTGTTCTTATTTTTCATTGGAGCTTGTTTTTACGTGGCGGAAAGAGATCTTTTTGACATAATTTACACTGGGTTTTTGTTTATTAAACTAATCAAATATTTCAGGGCAGATATCGTCAGAGTTGCAAGAGCATGGGACTTAAGAATAACTTTGACCCCTTTTAAGAAATATATGGATATAATTGTTGAATGAATATATCAGCGCCATTTCGGCTCACAAATAAGGAACAGTAAAAGTTAAATGAAATATTTGGCGTTCACATTGTTGCTAAGTTTTAACCGAGCTTCTCGGCTACAGCGAACGCCAGCCTTCCTTGAGGCACCAGAAAAAGAATTGTCGAAATCGGTTATGCGGTAACATATGCACATAAAAAAAAGTATTCCGACAAATAGATAACCTCCTCCTTTTTTGACATCGGCTAAAAATAATGAAAAGATTATGATTTTGGTGTAAAGACGAAGTCACATTTTAAAATTTGTTCGCAATTAAGGTAACTATCAAATTTGTATTTTATCTCTTCTAACGGGTGATTTTTTAAGAGCTTGATACCTTTTTTTTTAAAAAAAACGCATAAAATTTGCAAAATCTCATCGGTTCTTTATTTGAAACGTTAGATTGGTCCATGACATTTACTTTTTGAAGATAATTTCATTTAAATGTTGACCGCGGCTGCGTCTTAGGTGGTCCATTCGGAAAGTCCAATTTTGGGCAACTTTTTCGAGCATTTCGGCCGGAATAGCCCGAATTTCTTCGGAAATGTTGTCTTCCAAAGCTGGAATAGTTGCTGGCTTATTTCTGTAGACTTTAGACTTGACGTAGCCCCACAAAAAATAGTCTAAAGGCGTCAAATCGCATGATCTTGGTGGCCAACTTACCGGTCCATTTCTTGAGATGAATTGTTCTCCGAAGTTTTCCCTCAAAATGGCCATAGAATCGCGAGCTGTGTGGCATGTAGCGCCATCTTGTTGAAACCACATGTCAACCAAGTTCAGTTCTTCCATTTTTGGCAACAAAAAGTTTGTTAGCATCGAACGATAGCGATCGCCATTCACCGTAACGTTGCGTCCAACAGCATCTTTGAAAAAATACGGTCCAATGATTCCACCAGCGTACAAACCACACCAAACAGTGCATTTTTCGGGATGCATGGGCAGTTCTTGAACGGCTTCTGGTTGCTCTTCACTCCAAATGCGGCAATTTTGCTTATTTACGAAGCCATTCAACCAGAAATGAGCCTCATCGCTGAACAAAATTTGTCGATAAAAAAGCGGATTTTCTGCCAACTTTTCTAGGTAATAAAATTCAATGATTTGCAAGCGTTGCTCGTTAGTAAGTCTATTCATGATGAAATGTCAAAGCATACTGAGCATCTTTCTCTTTGACACCATGTCTGAAATCCCACGTGATCTGTCAAATACTAATGCATGAAAATCCTAACCTCAAAAAAATCACCCGTTATAAGTTCATAATAAACTTTGTGCAATATAAATGTAGGGCTCGGTACAACTAAATTGTTACAATAACAAGTAATTTTTAAGCAAAAAACACAACCGACTTCAATTCTCATTTAAAAACTTAGAAGTACCGTTGATTTCTTCATGATCCAATGATCTTTTCTAAACCAGATTAGTATGGCACCTCCTTTTGACACACCAGAAAAAGAATTATCGAAATCGGTTAATGTGGTTCAAAGTTATGCGGTAACATACATAAAAAAAAATATTCCGATGAATTGATAGCCTCCTCCTTTTTGAATTCGGTTAAAAAGAGAAAAATTAATGAGGTAAATTACTATAAATTTTTAATAGCTATCTTTTAATATTTCTAATAAAATTTATATTAAAAAAATCTCAGCCCCCCCGTAAATTATGCTCTGCGTACGCCCATGCTAACAGGGCTTTTGCAAATATGTAGCTCGGCTATCTATTCATAGATGTTTTGTAAGAATACTTTGTCTTTTATACGTGTTTCTAACAAATATTCTGAATATGAATCAAATAAAAACATAAAAACAATGCACATAATTTGGCTCAAGCATCACATATTCAGTCTAATTATATTACTACTACTAAGACTTTTAGGAGGAGAAAAGTTATTAACACATATACCCCGGAATTTCGTGTAGAAATTAGATACTAATGCATGATATTTCCACTATAACATGCACACATATTTTTTATTTTAAAGGATTAGCCAAGAAGTGAGTTTAATCCACAAAATATTTTATTCATGGCATTAACCTGTGCAGTAAGAAATAGAACAAGCAGCCGGCGGCGATTTTACCTCAAATATAAACAAAGCTAATTCTACGTACATAGTACATTTTACTAAATATATATGTATACATAAGTAAGCAACCAATTTCAATCAGTACCCTGACGGAAACAAGTGATTTTGTTTTTTTTAATCAACTAATTGAAGGACTACTTTAAAACAAATTCAATGAGTAAATGTTTCGAATCTCGATACTTTTTTTATACAAATAAACAATTTGTGTCTTGGAAGTATGAAAAAGCATCTGTGAAGTGCAGAACGCCAACGTTTTCAAAAGAAACATACTGACTTTGAAGTTGTGTAAACGCAGTTCATTTTAAAGTAGTTGAAATTAAATGCAGAGTCGGACAGTCGACTTGCTGCTTGCACACAATTCAAACTGAACATTTTAAAGCACATTTAAATGTATGGCTGTAGCTGAGCGTGCAAAGATGTTTGCTACAATTGGTTGCGGCCATGAGTGTCCATGTTCAAATCTCATTAGGCGAAACATTTAATTTTAAACTTTTAATTTCGGGCTTTCTTAATTATGAAAAAGCATCTGTGAAGTGCAGTACGAAAGCGAATTCAAACGACTGACCTTAAAGTTGTTTAATCCAAATGCATTTTAAATTAGTTGAATTACATGCAGGAAAAGGTAGTTGACCATTTTAAATACATGAGTTCGTTGCAGGTAAAACAGTGAGAATTGCAATTAGTTATCATTGAAAAAAAGTAGTTTATAAATTACTTTTAAATTAATTAATTTTCGTGCAGGGTACATATAAAGAATCACATATGTAAGCATATTGTACTAGATATTCTAAGCGTCTGGAGCGTGCTTTCAATAGATTATTTTAGTTACATGCATATACGTATACGCATAAGGGAAGCGCATTTATTATACATATTTACATATATATACATTTGCATATAATAAGCCATAAAATTGACGAAATAATATAAATACACTAAAAAATAAGAGTATGTAAGAGTAATAAATATGTATGTATGTACATCATTATTTGATGAAGACAGTGGAAGATATGTGAGTCGATAATGAATTATGGATTAAATTTTTGGCATGGAGCTATCTATGCCATTGCTTAAAAGAAAGAAAATAGTAAATATGTAAAAACTATAGCAAGATTTGAGTCTGCTATATTACGGCTCATGGCTGTTATACATTTTGAATTATGCTTTACTCTTTAGTTTTTCTTGCTTGTAATAAGATAATATATGTAGGTTTATATGAACAATATAATATGTAACTCGTATGAACGTAATAAATTCTTAAATACCCTGCAGAAAAAAGTTATCAATTGATAAAAAATAACCTACTTACAGTTACATAGCTATTCTGTGGGATTTCTATAAAATATATTACTTTTAGTTAACTACAAAAAGCTAACATGAAACTTGGTGAAGACTAATGCAGGACTCATGTA
>NW_023458560.1:15001580-15005170 GCF_013731165.1 Rhagoletis pomonella
TTTGCGTTTTCTCGTTTTTTGTCGTTTTAGGTTTGGTTTAAGAATCGCCGCGCAAAATGGCGTAAACAAAAGCGTGAGGAACAAGAGCGGCTGCGTAAATTGCAAGAGGAGCAATGCAGTGGTGCTGGCAACAACACATCGACTGGGGTGGCTGGCGCCTCAAGCTTAGGCGCTGTTAACGGCACCGGTGCGGTAATGGCCGCTGTGGCGAATCTAAAGTGTGTCGCCGAGGATTATGCCAGCCAATTGAGTCATCACATTAAAACGGATCCTAATAGTTATAATAGCGATGCGGATGAGTCATCGGACTTGGAGGTGGCATAAAAGCATGCTACACATTCATTTGTACATACATACATGGCGTGTTGTAATTGTAGATATCCCTCCTAATTTTTAAATGAGATGTAAATTATAATTTTTAAGCAGTTAAAAAGTAGATTTGGCGGCGATTAAATAGAATCAAAAGCTTCTGGTTGTAAAATTCGTAGATATGTTAATACATACTTAAGTGATTACAAACATATGAAGATATTTGCCGCAAAAACACACTTTTTAGTATTTTAACTAATTTCGTAAACCCATCAAGTTTTGTACATATGTATGTATGTATGTTTCTGTTGTTATTGTATTATGTTTGTTTGTTATAACGCCTTAAATTATGCAAATAAATTTTGTAATGTATAAAAGTATGTATTAAAATGTTGGAGTGTGGTATTAATGTGATTTAAATTTTTCGTAAAACAAGATAAACAAATGTATTTAATTAATACTCGTAAAATAAGTGCGTGTGTGTCACATTTTTCAAAAATAATAGTTTAAGGCAAGAATTTATTAGCTAAAATATGCATAGTAAATGTAAATGGAATTAACTAATGATCAATTGTAAGCATTAATTTTAAAGCATAAACAAAATAAAATATGAATAACATTTAAAAATGGCTGGAATATTTTTATTAAGGCAAATCAGATAATCCCAGCAATGGGTTGTGCGCTGGGCTTGGGACCCGCCACGTAAAAACCACTTCCAGTGAAGAAGTAAGGCAAAGCCTCGGATGAGACCCCCCCTTATGATGACGACCACGGCAAATGTTTAAAGGACTACGATTTGAGGGCATGCACCTGGAATGTCCGGACCCTTAATGGGGAAGGTGCCTCTGCCCGGCTGGTTGATGTCCTCGTAAGGACAAAAGCTGACATCACCGCCATCCAAGAAATGCGTTGGACGGGGCAAGGCAAAGAATGTCTGGGGCCTTGCGACATCTACTACAGCTGCCATGTAAAGGAGCGCAAATTCGGAGTTGGATTTGTGGTGGGAGAGAGACTCCGTCGCCGAGTACTGTCGTTCACCCCGGTGGACGAGCGTCTAGCCACAATCCGCATCAAAGCGAGATTCTTCAACATTTCGCTCATCTGCGCCCATGCCCCGACGGAAGAGAAGGATGAGGCATCCAAGGATCTCTTCTATGAGCGCTTGGAGCGCACGTACGAGCGCTGCCCCCGTCATGATATCAAAATCGTGCTTGGCGACATCAATGCCAGGGTGGGCAAAGAAGGGATCTTTGGAACCACCGTCGGAAAATTCAGCCTCCACGACGAAACGTCCGACAACGGATTGAGGCTGATCGACTTCGCCGGGGCCCGAAACATGGTAGTATGCAGTACTAGGTTCAAGCATAAAAAGATCCATCAAGCTACCTGGCTGTCTCCGGATCGAAAATCGAGAAACCAAATCGATCATGTTGTGATAGACGGAAGGCACGCTTCCAGTGTTTTAGACGTACGCACACTCCGAGGCCCAAACATCGACTCGGACCACTATCTTGTTGCAGCCAAGATACGCACCCGCCTCTGTGCAGCAAAAAATGTGCGCTCAAATATGCAAGGAAATCTTAACGTCGAAAAGCTGCAATCACAACAGACAGCCAGCGCTTTCGCTACTCGACTCTCACACCTGCTCTCAGAGAGCACTCTTCAACAAACCGACATATGCGAGCAGTGGAACCACATTTCCCGCTCATTAAGTACCGCCGCCGAAGAAGTAGTCGGATTTCAGCGAGCCCGAAAGAACAACTGGTACGATGAGGAGTGTCAGGAAGCTGCAGGGAAAAAAGATGCCGCCTACAGGGCCACGCTGCGATCGGGCGCAACGCGCGCTATGTGGGACCGCTATAGGGATCTGAAGAGGGAAGCGAGACGTATTTGCCGCAACAAGAAGAGAGAGGCAGAAATACGTGAGTGCGAAGAGCTTGAAATGCTGGCCGACAGGAGGAATGCCCGAAAATTTTACCAGAGAGTTAGGCGACTTACGGAAGGTTTAAAGACCGGGGCGCACTCCTGTAAGAACAATAATGGCGACCTAGTAACTGATGTCCAGAGCGTACTTAAATTATGGAGGGAACACTTTTCCGCCCTACTAAATGGCAGCAGCACAGAAAGTTGTGGAGAAGAAGAACCCGAGCCCGCAGTCGATGATGACGGAGTCGACGTTCCACCGCCTGACTATGACGAGGTACGTATAGCAATAACGCGGCTGAAAAACAACAAAGCCGCTGGAGCTGACAGCCTGCCAGCTGAGCTATTCAAGTACGGCGGCGAGGAGTTGATAAGGTGCATGCATCAACTCTTGTGCAGAATATGGTCAGATGAACGCATGCCCGACGACTGGAATTTAAGTGTGCTCTGCCCAATCCACAAGAAAGGTGACCCCGCCATTCGCGCCAACTACTGCGGGATCAGCCTTCTAAGCATAGGTTACAAGGTCTTATCGAGCGTATTGTGTGAAAGACTGAAGCCCACCGTCAATGAACTGATTGGGCCTTATCAGTGTGGCTTTAGACCTGGCAAATCCACCATAGACCAGGTATTCACAATACGCCAAATCTTGGAAAAGACCCGCGAGAAAAGGATCAGCCTCACCACCTATTTGTCGACTTTAAAGCCGCTTTTGACAGCACTAAAAGGAGTTGCCTATACGCCGCTATGTCTGAATTTGGCATCCCCTCAAAACTCATACGGCTGTGTAAAATGACGTTGAGCAATACCACCAGCTCCGTCAGAATTGGAAAAGACCTCTCCGAGCCGTTCGCCACAAAACGGGGTTTCAGACAGGGCGACTCCCTTTCATGTGACTTCTTTAATCTGATGTTGGAGAAGATAATAAGAGCTGCAGAACTGAACCGCTCAGGAAAAATTTACTACAAGAGCGTGCAATTGCTGGCTTATGCCGATGACATCGACATCATCGGTAACAAAAACCGCGAAGTCTGTTCTGCCTTTTCCAAGTTGGATAGGGAAGCAAAGCGCATGGGTCTGGTGGTAAACGAGGACAAGACGAAGTATCTCCTGTCATCAAACAAACAGTCAGCACATTCGCGCCTTGGCACCCACGTCACTGTTGACAGTTACAATTTCGAGAAAGTAGAGAATTTCGTTTACTTGGGAACCAGCATTAACACCGATAATAATGTCAGCATTGAAATCCAACGTAGAATCACTCTTGCCAACAAGTGCTACTTTGGACTGAGTAGGCAATTCAGGAGTAAAGTCCTCTCTCGACGTACGAAAACCACGCTCTATAAGTCACTCATCAT
>NW_023458560.1:15005270-15010985 GCF_013731165.1 Rhagoletis pomonella
ATACCAACTAGTAACCTAAGAATAACAACAGCGGTAAACATTTTTGTTTTTCACAATTAAAAGTTAGAAAAATACGGGCAAAACTTTTGTTGATTTTAAATTATTTTCTTTACTCTTTCGAGGATGGGAGCCCAGCTGCCTGAAGTGTTGTTATACGGAGGTAAATAAGTAACATGCAGCTAACAGTTGACGGTTTGGGGTTGAGTTCGCATTGATGTGCTAAGAGATAACAACGAATCAGGTGGCAAATAAGGGCCAAACTCAGCAACATTTAATTCAACAAACCGAAATGCGCACAACTACAAACAAAATAAATAACACACTTACACGTACATACTGATGTATGTACAAAATGGTCAATGTGGCTGCAACCACCCACCGACTAGTGAGCGTGTTATAGCTCCACCCACACAGCAGTGAATTTGAGTACGCTGAGGAGCGTTGGGAGCGAGCAAGCAAATAATAGAGGAATACTCAACTTGCGCCAATCAACAAGCACGCTTTCACATTGCTTGCCTGCATCATTTCGAAATTGTATACACTAAGCAGTGTATGTGCATGTTTGTGTGTTAATTTGCAGCACTTAACCCTTAAGTTATTTACTCAACATTGTTTTATTTAAAGAAATACAAGAAAAAAAAGTGAAATGGCCTTTTTGATACAGCAAGCAAGCAGAAAAGTTAATCCAAATTTCGCCAAATGCCAATTAAATGAATGAGCAAACTCGCTCTACCTTAAAGGGCCTAGTTAAATGAGCGGAAGTCGGGCGAAAAGTTAAATTCCCCTACTTTCCATTACTACTTTTAAAACTCTTGCTTTGTATATAAGTGTCCATACACTGGCAGATGAAGATTTCAGCCAAGTCCCTTTTGCCATTTTCTACGGCCCATCTTTTGCTGGTTGGTTATTGGCTTTTTTTCGTTGCGTGTTTTCCTTGCCCGTCACCCTGTTGGCCTCTTGCAGCGCCTTTGTCTTAATTAAAAGACCAATTTGCAACTTCCGCACGAACGCTTCCAGAAAACTTTCTCCAACGCGGGTGGGCGTACTAAGATTACTTGTTTCTACGTTGCGCATAGCAACAAAGCGAAGATGAATGCAAAGTAAAAGTAAGAACCCCACCAGGCAAAGAAGACTGAATGACGCACAAAAAAAGAAAACAGAAAAAACAAAGCACAAGGCAAAAGCCAATGTAAGAAAAATTAATTAAAATTATAATAAACCGCCTAATTAGGCAGGAAGCAAATGAAAGTGCGCGAAAAGAAGCTCTAAAGAAAGTTAACTGTAATTTAAATATTACAAAAGTATCGCGCCAATGAAGGAAGCATGGAGGGAATAAATATGGGTATGGGTGTGCTTGGGTGTTGGTTTTGGTGTTGCTACTAACAGTCAGGCATAAAACGTCAAGCTTAGCTGAGTATAAGCAGCAAATCCACATCAAGCAAACTTAGCAACAGCTACATAAAAGTGGAAAATTAAAATAACTTCAACAAAAGTCTCTTAGAATTGTACGTCAAGGATTCAAAGATAAAGCGGCAAGAATGGAAGCCAAACAAGTGATGGCGGTTCAGTAACAATAAAAAGATGTGAAAAAAAATTACGCACGAAAATTGTAACGTAAAAAGTATGCAAACAAATAAATACGTAAAAATCCGTGATATTCTCATAGAAATATGTATGTAAGTACTTTTTGTACGCGTTTTATTTTTACAAAGCACAAAATGCAAAACGTCACGCGGATTTCATGCATAACCGCAGAGAGCACGTGATTTTTTTCCGTTTGCTTTTTTCTTGATTTTTATGTATGTATGTATGTTTATTTCTTTTTCTATTAGCATAAAAAGTTGCCTTATAAAAAGTTAATTTGAAAAACGGATGAAAGTGTTTTTGAAGCCTTAGAGAAATGCAAAAGAATTGCAGAGTGTAGTGGTGAAAAAAAAGCAAATAATATTCATACATGTCTGCAAAGAGTAAAGGCAAATGCATATCTATAACATTCATATGTTACGTATACGCAGCGTAAGCCGCGGTTGCTAAGTCGACTACCCGTCAAAGCGCTGTGATTATATCGTCAGATTATTTATGGATGTACACAGTTAGAAAAATAGTTTTTACAGTCAGTTTCAGCAAATTAATGCAAGTGAAAAATTATTTTTTATTTGGATTTAATATAAAAACTGACAAAAGAATAAGCTTTGTGCGGTTCGCGCTTTTTGTTAATTTACTCATTTTGCTTCTATATAAGATGATATTACTATACTACCTACGGAAATAGTATTAGTATAATATTTAGTAAATCTGCGTTTTTTGTTTTTTAGCGGGTAGGCAGGATTTTTTCCAAACGACCATAAATTATAATATTTTTCCAAAGTTTACACAAAATTAGTGTATATGGGTATCAATTGAAAGAAGAATTCGAAACAAGATCAACTACAACTTTCGTTTTCAGTTATCCTTTTGCAACGTATCAAAAATTACCTTTATAAATAGTATCCTTCAAGATTATTAATTTTTAATGTCTTTTGAATAATCTTAATTTGATTTAAATTTTATAAATATATATAAGGATACTGAAAGATAAAAATTGCAAAAGATATTTGTCATTTCTTAATTTTTTCGATGGTCTTAGGAAAAATCCTGTCGTCCTATTAAAAATTTAAATATGCAGATTTACTATAAATGTATTGACATATTGAAACATTATTTACTAAAACTTCAACTAAAAGTCGACACGGGTTATCGTTATCCTAGGCCATAAAATTCGTATACATATATGCTACTTAGGCTAAAAAGCAGAAATATGAAGGGTATTTTTTCCATATATTCTTGGGACTGTCTAATGTAGATATGTATGTCGCAATTTTATGCAGAATCATGTGGCGTTTTAAGTTTTCCGAAAAACCTAAACATAAAACTGGCCCGAATAGCGGATCCGTGATCGAAGGAAACTCTAAAGGCGAATTCATATAAGATGATAGCGGCAGGACAAAAACAAAAAAAGACACTAACAAATTATACGCACAATGACAATCAGAACACAAAAATCGTAAAACAAACGTATCATTTTGACAATTAGTACAATTCGCGTTGAAATCAGCTGCTCTTTTTACATTTCTTTAGTTAACGGTGCTGCCCATTTTCCCATATAAGAATTTTGTCGAACATACTTTGTATAAAAAATCGCAAATGGACTACAAAACTGCATATCCGAAATTTTTCTAAAAATATTATTAACTTATTCACTGCAGGTCATTAGGACAGCGCACCCACTTTGAACTTTCTTTTAAATTTGTTGAAAATTTTAAAATCGGATTTACACTAGAATATGCTATACAAAATTAATGAATATTAAATAAGCAAAAGGAAAACAGTAAATACTAAGGATTAAAGGGATATTATTCGGCTCTATCTGCCGAGCTCATGGTGTTGAACTCCAGATCCAATAAATCGCGCGACTCTTTGAATATGGGGCATTTCACCTCAAGTGACCCAACTTTTGAAATCTATGTCTTCCGATCGGGATGAAACTTGCACCAAGGTTAGTCCTAAAAAATAGTAGTTATGACACAAAATTTCAATGGGATCGGTCAAACACACTCCGAGTTGGAGGGTCTAGAATTTTGACATTTTGGTCAAACGGCCATTTTTTCGGATCCATATAACTAATTACCTATTGTATTTAGAAAATTTTTTCAGGAATGTTTTCGATAGATTTCTCTTCAGTCTTTACAAATTTTATTTTTTTTTAATTAAAAAATTTTTTTTATTTTTTTTTTTTAAAAAAAAAAATTTTTTTTTTTTTTTTAAAAGGGGGATTTTTTTTATTTTTTTTTGCTCAAATGAAAGCTTAGGTATTTTTCTTTAAGAGCTTTGTGGTCGCTTAGTAGGATGCAACTTGTGTATCAATCAAAATTAGCGTTTAGTAACTCGAAACAGCGGTTTTTTTAATTTTTAATATATGACTTATTGTCTTCTTTTTTTCGTATTATTGTGTAAGTGTCTCGGAAACCTGAAAATAAAACTTATATGAGAAGGTATATACAATTACCTTTCCAATGGTATATAACACGCCTAACCAAAGTTTCATACCCTCGATACTGCCATTCCCGTAGTTAAGGATGATTAAGATTTTTCGTAGTCTAACACAGCAGGTACTCGATTTTGTGCATCCAAACTTTATTAATAGCTTTGCAGAATTTTGAGTATTAGATTTGCATACCTCCTAGCACAGTATTTAAAAGGTATGAAGAATATGGGATTTTCCGGTAGTTAAGGATGATTAAGATTGTTTATTTTTTGCTCAAAAGAAAGCTTAGGTATTTTTCTTTAAGAGTTTTGAGGTCGCTTAGTGGGATGCGACTTGTTTATCTATTAAAATGAGCATTTAGTAACTCGAAACAGCGTTTTTTTTAATTTTTAATATATGACCTAAGTTTTTCTGAAACCTGAAAATAAGATATAAAAAATTAGATACAATTACCTTTCCAACGCTATATAACAATACCCACAATATGTACACCTTTGGAATAAAATAACTGTTTTTCTATAGAATTGGTCAAAATTATGAATTTTTTTATTTATTTAGAATAGTTTTTAATATATAATTTAATAAATAGATACATAAAAAGTATACAAGATAGTTTATTTTATAATAGCCAGCCTTCCATCCACCTTTCTTTGTGGCTTTTTTCGTCAATCCTTTCTTAGGGTTACTGGGTTCTGCTGTTGATTTCACTTCGGGTTTCGCTTTTGGAAAGAAATCACATTGGGAAGAGGAAGAAAACTTCTTTAACTTGAGCCTTCCATCGCCAATCGGTATGAAAGCATGATATTGAGCGGTACCATCGATTGCACTGGTCGACGGCCAAAATTTACCAGAGACGCCGTTATGAAATTCGTATGTAAAATCACCCCTGATTCCGAAAATCTTTTTTATTTTATGGTACCGTTTTTGAGATATTTGCAATTTACCGTTTTTGCAAAAAAAAAAAATTGGGTCCACTTTATCATATATATCTCAAGAACGAATTAAGCAATTCCAAAACGGTTTGAAGCTTTTAAAAGGTAATAAAATTTTCTATAAGCTGTGCATACAACACTTTTTGCTAGGCCCTGTAGATTCAAAGATAATGAACAATCATTACCGATTTTTTTAATTTTTTTTGTAAAAATATAAATAAAATTGTACTTTGCGGGGAAGGATCTCGAAAACCTTTTATTTTTTTTTTCTCCCTAAGCTCTGTTGTATTACAAAAAAAATAAGCTATCATCGAAGAAAATCGATGCAAAACTACGTATGTTATAAGCGATCAAATAAAAATACCCAGGTTGCGCAATTTCAACGTATACCTCAAAACGTATGTATGGTATAAAGAAGAGTGAAATATCTAGCTATGCTCTGTTTCTATTGAGTTAAAAGTTCAATTTATGAATGAAATTACCCATATTTTTAACTTTTTTTTTAAATTTATTTATGTTTATACTATATTCTAACAATCTTTATCTTAATTTGATTTTACTATGTTGTCGAAATAATTATGTGTTCTACTTTGACGCTTATTCAGTTTAGGATCGGTTTCTCTTATGAGAAACCAGCAGTAATCACCCATCATTGCGACGTCCCAGAATCCTTGATATCGATTCTCAATTAATTTCATTTGCTGATGAAACCTTTCGCCATGTTCATCACTTTCGCCGCCAAGATTTGCCGGAAAAAAA
>NW_023458560.1:15011085-15021118 GCF_013731165.1 Rhagoletis pomonella
ACTCATCATGCCCGTGCTGGTATATGGCGCAGAAGCATGGACAATGACAACATCCGATGAGGCGGCTCTTGGGGTGTTTGAGAGAAAGATTTTGCGGAAGATTTACGGTCCTTTACGCGTTGGCGACGGCGAGTACCGCAGACGATGGAACGATGAGCTGTATGAGCTTTACAACGATATGGACATAGTGCAGCGAATTAAAATACAGCGGCTCCGCTGGCTTGGTCATGTCGTTCGAATGGACACCGACGCTCCAGCTCTGAAAGTATTCAACTCGGAACCCGCTGGTGGTAGCAGAGGAAGAGGGAGGCCCCCACTGCGATGGAAAGATCAGGTGGAGAAGGACTTGGCTTCACTTGGCGTTTCCAATTGGCGTCAGTTGGCACAGAGGAGAAACGACTGGCGTGCTTTGCTGAACTCGGCCAAAATCGCTTAGGCGGTTACAGCGCCAAAAAAGAAGAAGAGAGAAATCAGTTAACTAGTTATAATATTGCCATAGCCGATAAAATCAAAAACTGTCATGTTTACAGTTTATAGCACAGACAGGCGGTAACGCCTATCGATAAAGCAGTCGTTGTGTTTAACCGGTGCTTTTACCTCCGGTTTTGGCAACCGGGCATTGACTGAGTCTCAAATTTATCTTCCTGGTAAACTCGGCGGTTGCTTTAACGGCCACATGCATATAACAGGCTGTCGATAACGGTGTTTACGGTGAATATAAATTTAACAGGCATTCGAGAAAACGCCCCTTATTTTTTAATGTTATTTTATGTTATTATAGTTGGTGCGGATTATTTTTAATAAAATTTAACTCCAAAAAGTATAAAAGTCTAAGTTCGGGCGAAGCCATTAAATGGTAAGAACGGGTGTTTTTAACCCTATTTCAAACAAGTTCGATAGTATGTTCAGTTAGACTTAATGATATAATGTTGTATAGTTATATAAGTGGGTGTTATCACGCCCATTTTCCAAAAATTCCAAAATAATTTTACTTTCCACAGGATTGTTGTGAGTGTAAATTTTGAGTAAATTAGTGTCCTTAAATTTCGAAATGTCGAAGTTTAAGCATTTCTCAAATTTACGGTTATATCAAAAGTGAACCAAATCTTTTTTTTTTATTATCAAGTACTTGCTTGTCAAAAATGAAACAGGGCCCTAAATTAAACTTCATTAAAACAACCAGGACAATTTAAGCGTGGACCAGGTCACCAGGAGAATTTGTCTAAAACCAGGACAGATCCTGGAAAACCATTACGCTTTGATGGAATTTCAAAATATGTAACTAAAAAGCGTCCAAATGGCGCTTACAACAATCTTTTATCCAGGCAACGATGGGTATCTAAAAAACCTTCATCAAATTTAATACATTCCACTTTATCTCCTTAGCACCATCTTGAAAAGGGGCGCAATTCATAAATTGGGAAAAAATTAATAAAAATTAGTGTTCCTTCGTAACTGAAAAACGTAAGCTTTAAAAAGTTTCATAACTACTATGTACAGAAAGGAAATATTTTATAGGGCCTTTCTATATTTGTTTTTGTTATTTTATGGCCTTATAATAATTATATTCAACAATATTTAATGAGCTTGAGGCCGTTTTTAACGAAAAAACTTATTGTGGAAAAGCAACAATAATGTGAAAAAATGGTAGAAGTGATAGCTATTTCGGAAATCACCACATTTCCTCATCAGACTTCTTTCAGTAGGATTCGAACCGACGATCCCACCGACTCAGCCAGTTGCCTATGCACCGTGCTAAGTACGCCTTGTAAATTATCGTTGCCGTTGTCGTTGGTTAAAAACGGCCTCAAGGGCATTTCTATATTTATTATGGTAAATGTTTAGAATTGAAATACAGTAATTTTCACTCCACTTGAATTCTCTAATTGGAATGAGTTGACACACTTGACTATTTATAAAATAACAATTATATATCGTCACTAGACTAGGGCTGCCAGACGTCCTGGTTTTCCAGGATTTATGCTGGTTTAGACAAATTTTCCTGGTGTACTGGTCGACAGTTAAATTGGCCCGGTTCTTTCGATATGAAAAAAGGTTAAGCCTCCTATTAGTAGAAATCATAAATCGATAACGAAACTTGTTTTCCAGCATGTTTAACAATATCTGGTGAGTTTAGCTTCTTTCTTTTTAGTTTATTTTGTTAAAATCTTACGTTTTTATCTTCAGGAAAATGCCAAAATAGTGTAAATTCTGGACAGGTACACGGCTCAGGGGTCATACATGCTACGCAGCAGATAATTTCAGAAGCTAAAATCTCTCCCAAAAGTCTTTTCTGAAAGCCATTTCTTTCATGGAATCGCGTAAATGCCTAGTAACCGCGTAAACCTTGTAAATAAACCGATTTTTCATAATAAATTAAGTAAGATAACGAGGTTTACATGAAGAATTTGGACGTAGTTTTTCCTGAGCAAAAAAAAAAACACGCATTTATTAATGAAAATCTAATTCGTCTGATGGATTCTATCTCTTGCCGATGGATAGCGTAGAAAGGGGTGAAAAAAAAACTTTGTTAAAAAAATACCAGCGAAGAACATGGCGAACGACCTAGCCACTATGGAGAAGTAGTACACTAAGGGAAATAATGCATAGTAAAAACAACATCGCAAAAAAATATAGAAAAAAGGTTTTTTCTTAACAGCGGTCGTCCCTCGGTAGGCAATGGCAAACCTCCGAGTGTATTTCTGCCATGAAAAACAGCTTCTCATAAAAAATACAATCGCCGTTCGGAGTCGGCGTAAAACTGTAGGTCCCTCCGCTTTGTGTGACAACTTCAAGGCGCACGCCACAAATCGGAGGAGAAGCTCGGCCAAACACTAACATATGTGTAAGCGCCAATCTATTATTATTATTAAAAATGAATACATTATATTTGATTATCATTTAAAAATGTTCGTATTTAAAAATAATATTTTCATATTTCCACATCTGAGTATATACATATATGTAAGCGTACATACCCTAATCAACTAATTGAAAGACTACTTTAAATCAAAAGCAGTCAGTAAGTGTTTCGAATTTCGATAGTCTCTTTAATAAAAGAAACAATTTGTGTTTTGGAAGTATGAAAAATCATCTGTAAAGTGCAGAACTCAAGCGTATTCAAAAGAAACAATCTGACTTTGAATTTGTTTAAACCAAATGCATTTTAAAGTAGTTGACATGAAATGCAGAGCCGGAGAGTCGACTTGGTGGTGGCACTGAACCTTTGAGAGCACATTTACATGTCTGGCTGTAGCTGAGAGTGTAGAGATGCTTGCTTTTACTTGTTAATTTGCAGAAGGTCCGGGTTCGAGTCGCAACGGTGACAACATGTGAAAATGATAATATTTGGGATTACAAGGTCTTTTTTAGATAACGAGCTATACTTTCAATAAAAAAGTAATAAACATTAAATAAGCGAAAGGGGAATAGCCAAATAATGCTAAAATGTTTCTTCCCTAATTATGTTTTCGCTACTGTATCTACAGCTTATATCTTTCAAATCCATGATTTTTTTGAGGGAATTAATATCTATTAGTAATAATAATAATAATAATAATAGATTGGCGCTTACACATATGTTAGTGTTTGGCCGAGCTTCTCCTAATATCTATTATTTCTTATAATTACATTATATTTATGGGTCCCTTATATTCGATGTCCTTTGTGATAAAGCTGCCACGTTTGTACGAAAATTTGTCTTTGGGCCAGAGAACATGGAGATTCTTATTAAATTAATAGAGAAAACACTGAAAATCGGGACTTAATCGGTACAAATATGTAAAATCGGGACACTTTACGTTCAGCGGGACAATTTTCTCAAAATCGGTACTGGCCCGCCAAAATCAGTACGAATAGTGCATGTTTATCTGTACAAATGCATCAATCGCGTGCTGCGGTGTTGATTGAAATTCAAGATTGGAAACACATTTATATGTGTGGCCGTAGCTGAGTGCGCAAAGATGATTGCCACAATTTGTTAACTTCCAGAGTCAGGGCTCGAATTCCATTGCAGGTAACATGCAAATTAAATTTTTTATTTTTATCTCGTTTATTAACTTCACTAACTTTTATTATGCGCGTAATTGAATTGAATATTTATCACCTTTCGTTGGCGTTTGTAGTAAGATCAGCTACGTTTCTGAATGATTTTATTTTATTGCTGGACCTTGAAATGATGAAAATGCAATCCACAGAAAAAATGTTTGTGGATTTCATTCCAGAACGCGGAAAGTGCTAAGAGACAAAAGACCGGCTAATGATGAATACTGGATATTGATTTTTTAATGTGGATTTATTCATAAAATCGCTTTGTTTTTAAAATAATTTCATAGATTGAGAATTTCGTATCTGTGGGGAAACAAGTGCATGCTATTTGAGAACTGAGTTTTTTTCTTAATTTTCCACTCATTTCTAATTAACTCATCGACATGAGGTAGAATTCACCATACGAATTGGATTTTTATTAATACGAGGTTTTTTTCTTCGGAAAAATACGTCCAAATTCTATATACATTTTTTTTTTGAAATTTGCCATTTTTGTCATTTTTCGACAATTCAATAGGTTTTTCTCTCAAAAACTGGACGTGCTAGAAAAATTTTGTAAATGCACTTCAAATCAGCATAAAAAAATCTATAAGATGAGGTTGGTTCCGTTTGAGAGATAAAATACGACCAAATTTTGTTGAACCGTGTTACAAGTTTCCCAACAATTTTAAACTTTCTATCTTGACGTGACGAGACATGGGAAATGATCATTGCCCGCTTCTGCTGTTTCCTCATAAAGCTGTTCAAAGCAATGCGCGTTTTTTTACAATGGCACCATTCACTCAGATTTTATTTATTTTAGGTGTTATCGAATGCAAGGACACAGTTTCACATCACAGTGTCCAAAGCGTATTTGTCAGATTTTCATGATCGATTACACAGGACAACACTGATTTTGATGCGGCAAATATTAACGTTGTTTTCTATAGACTTTTTTGTGCTGATTAGGAATCCGTAAGTATAAAGTAGCATGAAGTTTCAATCAGATGCAGATTTTGAGAAAAACGCCTTTTTTTGCCATATTTTGGAAGTTCTAGCAAATAAGCAAAAAGTTCCAATTAGGCTTACATTAAAGCTAGAACTCCGACTACCATTCCTGAAAATACCATCCATGCATCTTGACCTGACAATAAAAAATACTGGATTTTTTTTTTAACAGTCTCAGAATACAGAGTGCCACAAAAAAAGTCAAAACACAACACTCTCAAGAAATTATGAGTCACATATAGTAAAGCCGCTTCTTTATCCCTTCTCTCTGACGTCACGATTTTTTTTTGAAAAAAAAAATTGCTAAAATCTGTTTTTGCTGTTCGATAAATGACTATAAGTGACCTTAGGGTCAAGATGCAGGTAGGACGGTTCAATCACCTTTTGTTTAATTGCTAGAGCTAAAAAAACGCGTTTTTTCGACACTTTAACCACGTTCGTCTCAAAATCTGGAGCTGATGGAAACTTTATACTTAGATACGGATTCGTAATCAGCACAAAAAAAACCAATCAAAACAGCTTTATATTTTTCCGCATACATTTTTTTCCATTTTTAACCGACTTCCAAAAAAGGAGGGGGTATCAGTTCGTCGGAATATTTTTATACCCGAGCGCACTTGTGCACAAGGGTATTATAACTTTGTTCACATAACGGTTGCTTGTAACAGGCAAAACGAATCGAGATAGATATAGACAAATGTATACATAAATGATCAGAATGAAAAGAGAAATCGATTAAGCGGTGACTGTCTGTCCGTCCGTCCGTCCGTCTGTGCACACGATAACTCGAGTAAAAATTGAGATATCTTAACGAAACTTGGTACGTGGACTTCTTTTGGGCATAGGACGGACGGTATTGAAAATAGGCGAAATCGGACAATAACCACGCCTACCTCCCATATAACGGTAATTTTCAGAAATACGAAAAGTGCGATATTTTAGTAACTACTGAAGCTAATTCCCTCAAAATTGATATTTACAATGAGTTTTAGACGAAAAATAAAAATATTAAAAAATTTTGGCAAATGGGCGTAGCCACGCCTACTTATGGTTACATGTGTATATCTTGGTAACCGCTGCACCAATTTCTTCCACAGTTGTTGGTCCTGCTACAGCATACCAAATGGCCGAAAATTTTTAAAATCGGACAATAACCACGCCCACATCCCATATAACGGTAATTTAGAAAAATACGAAATCCTCGATAAATCAGTAAATATTAAAGCTAATTTATTCAAAATTGATGGTTGCAACAATTTTTTACCAAAAAATACGCTTAGATACAATTTTGGAAAATGAGCGTGGCACCGTCCACTTATGATCACATATATGTATCTCGCTAACCGTTCTAGAAATTTGAACCAAACTCGGTATGGTTATTGTGCTTGCCACATAAAAGCAAAGCGTTGAAAATTATTGAAATCGGACTAAAATTACGACCGCTTTTCATATAACGGTATATTTCAGAAATGCTTGAAACTGCAATATTTCGAAATTTAAGTACGCTAATTCACTTAAAATTTATACACCCCGGCTTATCGTGTAGCGGTAGCTTTCGGAAAGGTGAAAAACATATATTTAATAATTGTGCCGGGTATTTAATGTTCGGCTCCGCCCGAACTTAGACTTTCTTACTTGTTTTATATATATATTTTTTTTTTATGTATGTTACCGCATAACTTTGGACCACGTCAACCGATTTCGATAATAATAATATAATAAGCGGATCATGAGATATATATATAAATATATATTTTTTTTATATGAGAGATGAAGTCGGTTTTTTTTTGCTAAAAATTACTTGTTGTTCGCCTGCTTGAGTTCACTTCTAAGATGACGTTTAACGTATAAATTAGGTCTGTATTCTTCCTGTTATAACCATTTATGTTGTATACTTTCGAACTCTAAATTTCCTTACATTTATACCCGAGCACACTTGTGCACAACGAGATAAGGTATAAAGGTTGTACTTTACCCAACTTTGGTTGGTACTGAAAATGTGGGAGTTCGGACATACATATAACGTAAACAAGTAAAGAAGTATAAGTTCGGGCGAAACCGAACTTTATATACCCGGCGCACGTATTAAACATCGTTTTTTCACGTTTCGGTAAACTGCATTATAAGCAAGAGTGTTTTTCCCGATGATGCCACAGTAGGTGGCGGTAATTTTAGTCCGATTTAAAAATTTTTCAACATATCGCTTTTTTGAGCCACGGTTGATAAATGTACCGAGTTTGGTAGAAATTGATAAACCGGTTAGGGAGATATACATATGTAGGCGTAAGTGGGCGCTGCCATGCCCATTTTCCCAAAAATTTTCCTAAGTAGTTTATTTTAGTGTAGTAGAATCTGAAAAAAATGTGGTAGATTTGAATAAGATGTGGTAGATTTTCCAATTCATATTTTAATTGGGTATACATATCGCACACCGTCGTCAAAAGAGGCACTACTCAATAATTAGATCGGGAAATATAAGTGCTAGTGGATCGTACAGATTCAACGCAATTGATTCAAAAACATGTATAACATTAGTTTCCTAGTTAGAGAATATAATCATAAAGAACAAAATATTTTTATTAATTAAAGAAAAATCCTACAGATTTATTTATGCAAAAAAATCCACCAAATTATTTTTCCATTATTATTATTATTATAATACTTTAGCAAATATAAATATGTGGATTTTTGAAATATTAAAAAGTTAAGGCTCAGATATATTTAAAGCAAAATTTATGATGTACCTTTTTAAAAATTTATTGATTAATTTTTATACCCGAGCGCACTTGTGCACAACTTTGTTCACATAACGGTTGTTTGTAAGAGGCAAAACGAATCGAGATAGATATAGACAAATGTATACATACATGATCAGAATGAACAGAGAAATCGATTAAGCGGTGACTGTCTGTACGTCCGTCCGTCCACCTGTCCAACTGTCTGTGCACACGATAACTCGAGTAAAAATTGAGGTATCTTAACGAAACTCGGTATGTTTACTTCTTTCGGGCGTAGGACGGATGGTATTGAAAACGGGCAAAATCGGACAATAACCACGCCTACCTCCCATATAACGGTAATTTTCAGAAATACGAAAACTGCGATATTTTAGTAACTACTGAAGATTATTCCTCAAAATTGATATTTACAATAACTTTTAGACGAAAAATAAGAATATTATAGTTTTTTGGAAAATGGGCGTAGCCACGCCCACTTATGGTTACATGTGTATATCTTGGTAACCGCTCCACCAATTTCTTCCAAACTTGGCACAGTTGTTGGCCTTAGTATAACATACCAAATGGCCAAATTTTTAAAATCGGACAATAACCACGCCTACCTCCCATATAACGGTAATTTGAATAAATGCGAAATCTTCGATAAATCAGTAAATATTAATATGAAATTCTTGCAAGTTCTTGTAGAATGAGCGTCCAAACTTATAAATTTTTACTTGTTTACAAACATATCTTATCAACCATGATACAAAAAAAGAAGGTAGTTTCACTTTGAAATTTTTTGACATAAACTGTGCTTATGACGTTTATACTTTTTGTAAATTGCTCAAGTATCACTGCCACATCAACAAATTATTGTTTTGGAAATTTTATTGTTTTTTAAAGGAATTTTTTATGCATTAAGAAATAATAACACGCAAGGTAAATTTACTTAATTCATCGTATTAGCATAGCTGTTAATAAGTGAGTATTAACTTAAAATACCTTAGATTACCTTACCGCAAAAAAATTTGGCATTATATGCAGTGTTCCATGAGATATTATTATATATATTAGGATGTTGCTTTAATTTGGATCCTTTTTATAGGACATATGAACAAAGGAATAGTTAACAAGTAATTTTTAGCAAAAAAAAACTTACTTCAAATATATATATATATATATATTTCATGATCCAATGATCGGATCTAAACCAGATTAGTATGGGACCACCTTTGAGACACTCCGATGCAAAGAGAATTATCGAAATCGGTTGACGTGGTCCAAAGGTACGCGGTAACATATATAAAAAAAAACAAAAATATTCCGACGAACTGATAACCTCCTCCTTTTTTGGAAGTCGGTTAAAAACTTTTCGTTAATGAAAGCACTATGGAAGCATAAACTTAGAGGGAGGTAAACAAATTTACAAATTCTTAGAGCTCCTTCTTATAGTTTATAGACAGATAAACTACTCGCTCTACTGCTGCTGGTGCAGCATTTCGCTTAGATTGGGCACATCCGTACCGAGGCTGAAAATTTTCCGCCGAAAAGCTGTTGGAACAAGCAAACAACACCTTGATAAAATTACTATGCACGTGGCCATCCCGAAACATGCAGCTAATCGTACTAAATAATGATGAAAATAATTGTATAAACAAATAGATTATCCATGTGCATTACGCAATGTAATAGGAGTATTTTACTAGCCTTCCGTTTTATAATTAGTTTTAGAAATAAACCACTAAAAGCTCGCTATAAAATGACGCTCAAAATATATTCCTTGAAATAATTTTGGAATAATTTTTTTTTTAAGTAAAAAACCACTAAACTAAAAGTTTCTTCAAAGAATATGGTAGCTTCAATTTAAAAGAAAACGTCAAAAGCACAGTTTACGTCAAATGGGAGCAATGGCGGATAAGAAGAAGAAGTGAAACTACCTTTAAATACTTGTATCATGTTATCAACTAAGAAAAATTCTCAAAAAGTATAAAGGACGACAAATGTATTTTCCTAAATATACAATGTATTGGGCTCGCCATACATTCTCTGAGATTTCTGACAACAGGACCGAAAAGACCTTGAAAACAATATTTTTGCCGGTATCCTGAAAACCATTGGTCATGATGAGGACTGTGGCAACCTCATTGACCTCTGAAATGCCTCAATTCTTTGCCACCAAAAGTAAGAGCGAGGGAAAGCCGAATCGTGGAGAGATCATTCGCGACCGCTGACCGAGTAAAACCTTCGCTTCTTGTCTGTAACTAAAATAAAAAAAAAAA
>NW_023458560.1:15021128-15045805 GCF_013731165.1 Rhagoletis pomonella
TTATTTTTTATGAACTATATTTTATTTATATACCAAAATATGGTTAAAAACAAGAACTCAGGCGTTTTAAATTATTTTCTGTTACTTACATTCATAATTTTGCTTTGAATGAAAATGTACTGAAAAGTACTGATTTTTTTAGCATGAATAAGTCTAATGTACTGATTTCGCGCATAAAAAATCTGGCCACCCTAGCTTTGAGCGACCTCTTAATACGTTTTGATTTCAAAATAAAAAAAATAGGGGTATAAATTTTTTCGATATAGAACAATCCTAGGGGTGAGAGCACTACATCTTCGACATCCCATGGATGGATGCATCCCAGCAAAAAATCGGTAATCGCTTTCAGTGGTAACGTGTTCTAGAAGGCATAGCGTTATAATGCCTTCGAATTTTTTCGCTGCTTTTAGACATTGCCAGTAATGCAAAGTAGAATGTCCTATAATATTTTTTTTAATTCGCTTCTTTGCTTCACTTCGGGGAATGCAAAATAGAATGTCCTACAATATTTTATTTGTTTCGCTTCTTTGCTTCATTTCAGGGAATGCAAAGTAGAATGTCCTACAATATTTTTTTATTTCGCTTCTTTGCTTCATTTCGGGGAATGCAAAGTAGAATGCTGCATCGTAGTCAGCTGAAAAATAGAATGAATATCCAAAAATTCTTTTTCTACCGTTACTTTCTGTGGAAATTTGTCTCGCATAAAAATCATGTTTTGTTTTGTTCAATTTGCAGCGAAGTTGAAGTCAGTCAATGAATTGAAGTACAAGAATGAGGAAGTACAATTTTAAGCTTAATTAAATTTGCATGTATGTACATACCAATTTTTAAGTAAAATCGATATACCTAAGTACATAGTATCTATGTACATATGTATAAAAACTGATTTATAAAAATTTTAATTAATTTTAATCTTTTAAGACATTTTCTGATTTCAATTTAATACACATAAATAAATAAGTATGTACTTATCTAGGCATTCTACATTAGTTTCTCTGTAAGGCATTCTATGTTCGAAGGTAATGCTGCGGGTAAGAGCTTACGGCCAATGACATACCCATGTTAAAATAATGCCTTCTTGAAGCGAAAGGATAAGCGATTCCCATCGCCTAGCTCGTTTCCACTTTCGTTTCTGTGGTAATCGTGTTTTTTGCTGGGATATGTTTCTATATTTTAAAAGGCAGCATTTGTTTTTTTTTTTCGTTGAATTGGCATACATCTATATGAATATGTACAGAGCCATGCGCTGAAAACTTTTCGAATATTGGTTTGTATTTCACTTTGCACAAAAGCATGAATACATGGAGTTATATACATACGTTATACATATGTACGTTTGTACATGCGGAATTGAAAAAAGACACAATATTTTGCATCCATACAAATGACAATGTCCTTTCGTTATGGCCATGCTAAACGTATCTCACTTTTCATAGTAATTTTCTTATCAATAGTACATGCTTAAACATATACATTAGATAAATTTACATATTTCTAAGAAGTAATAGAAGAAGCAAAGACTAAGATCTACAAATGCAGTGATTCATTCAAATTTATATGCTTGGCAAGTGGAAATAATGAAAGGGCAGAAAAAAGGAAGTAGGATATACAATTTATGTATATTTCGTACATATGTATGTACTTGTATGTATGTAAGCATGTAAGCCAATTCACACATATGATCCTAGGTATTTAGCTAAATATGCAAATCTCATTAGGATTTGTATTGCCTGCATCATAATTTACTGTTTTTGCAATGAAACGAAATTGAACTAGAACTATCCCTTTACGCGCAAGGTGATTACTGATGTCCAGAGTTCGTTCCTTGCATGGAACACGTTTCCACAATGCTAAATGAGTTAGGTTATGTTATGTTGTGAAGGCCTTTTACATACCAAAAAAGGCCGTAGTTTACGAGCAAAATACCGATATAGTCCCGAAAATCTCGAAATATCAGGAATCGCGAAATCCTCAAAATCTCGGAGTAATTTCGAAAATCCGAAATAGGGCCGAATATCTCGAGTAGTCCCGAGAATTCTGCAATAGTAACAAAAATTATCAATTTCTTTATGTTTATACTGACTAAGTAGCAAGTATTTAGTATTTAATTAAATCATAACTACTAATAATTACTAAGAAGTACTTTTGCACTTAGTAATTCGTATTTAGTAAATATAATTTTGCCCATCACTCTAATATTTTTTCTATTCGCCCTGTCTGAAACCGCTATAGTGCTATCGAAAGCGGCTTTGAAATCGACAAATAGGTGGTTAGTGTCAACCCTTTTCTCTCGGGTCTTTTCCTAGATTTGGCGTATTGTGAATACCTGGTCTATGACGGATTTTCCAGGTCCAAAGCCACACTGATCACACCAATCAGTTCATTGACGTTGGGCTTCAATCTTTCACACAATACACTCGATAAGACCTTATAACCTATGCTTAGAAGGCTGATTCCGCGGTAGTTGGCGCGAATGGCGCCTTTCTTGTGGATTGGACAGAGCACACTTAAATTCCAGTCGTCGGGCATGCGTTCATCTAACCATATTCTGCATAAGAATTGATGCATGCACCTTATCAACCCCTCGCCGCCGTAGTTGAAAAGCTCATCTGGCAGGCTCTCAGCTTCAGCAGCTTTGTTGTTTTTCAAGCTCGCTATTCCTATTCCTACCTTGTAATAGTCAGTTGGTGCAACATCTACTCCGTCATCATCGACTGGGGGCTCGAGGTCTTCTCCACAGCTTTAAATGCTGCTAGCCTTAAGTAGGGTGGAAAAGTGTATCGTCCACAATTTAAGTATGTTCTGGACCGCAGCCACTAGCGGCAAATACGTCTCGCTCCCCTCTTCAGTTGCCTGTAACGATCCAACATAGCTCGAGTTGCACCTCATCGCAGCGTGGCCCTATAGGCGGAATCTTTTTTTCTAAAGCTTCCTGATACTCCTCATGGTACCAGCTGTTCTTTCGGGTTCGCTGAAATCCGACTACATATTCGGCGGCGGAACTTAATGAACGTTAATTATGGTTCCCCCGCTCGCATGTGTCGGCTGGTTGAAGAGTGCTCTCTGAGAGCAGGTGTGAGAGTCGAGTAGCGAATGCATTGGCCGTCTGTTGTGACTGCAGCTTTTCAACGTTAAGCTTTCCTTGCTTTTTTGGCTGCACATTTTTTGCTGGACAGAGGCGGGTACGTATCTTGGCTGCAACAAGGAAGTGATCCGAGTCGATGTTTAGCCCTCGTAGTGTACGTACGTGTAAAACACTGAAAGCATGCTATCCGTCTATCACAATATGGTCAATTTGGTTCCTCGTTTCTCGATCTGGAGGCAGCCAAGTAGTTTGATGGATATTTTTATGCATGAACTTAGTACTGCATAGAAACATTTTTCGGGCCCCGGTGAAGCCGATTAGCATCAGTCCGATGTCAGACGTTTTGTCGTGCAGGCTGAATTTTCCAACGGTGGTTCAAAAATCCCTTCCTTGCTCAACCTGGCGTTAAAGTCGCCAAGCAGCGACCGTAGTTATGTGCGCTCCAAGCGTTCATAGAGGCTATCCTTAGACACTTCATCCTTATCCTCCGGTAGGTGCATGGTCGCAAATCAGCGAGATGTTGAAGAATCTTCCTTGTATGCGGATTGTTCCGAGACGTTCGTCCACCGGGGTGAACGGCAGTACTCGGCGACGGAGTCTCTCTTCCACCACAAATCCAACACCGAATTTGCGCTCCTTTACATGGCAGCTGTAGTAGCCGCCGCAAGGCCCCAGACATTTTTTGTCTTGCCTTGCACCTTCCTTTAAGCTTTTACCGTCCTTTAAGCGTTTGCCGTGGTCGTCATCATAAGGGGGTTCTCATCCGAGCCTTTGTGTGTCTTTTTTTCATTCGAGACTGGTTTTATGTGGCGGGTCCCAAACCCACCGCTATATACGCAGATATAGTTTCCTTAAATATTTACATATGTATGCAGAAACAGCAAAAGCGCTACTTAAAATTTATTACTAAAAATCTAAAAAAAAACCTATTCTTGTTTCTACAAAACGCCCAAAACAACAAACACTGCTCAGCGGAAACAAGGCGAACACCGTAAAACCGAATAGTCTTGCATGACTAATGACAAAACTCTGAGCCCTCTGAGCTCTCACACAGTAGCCTTTGTTTACGCAGTTGAAGAAAATATTCGCAGTGGCAACAAGCGATAACGAAGAAAGCAGCTGGCTGTAGGTAAACATTCATAAATTTGTTCGTATGCCAATTTGTTCTTGCCTCCGCTTGAGGTGTTCTCTGAAATCTTACGAGCTGAGATGTAATCGCAAGGCAGTTTGGATGGCCCAAAAGCCATAAAAAAAAGTTATCCATTCCACAATTTTTTGTCGGCTGGATATCTTCGTTTGAGTTTACATTTGCATTTGCTTTTTGGTAATGTTGACATGGCGTCCGTCCTATCGAATTTCCATGTTGTTTGCCTATCTATTTGACATTTCTTTTTTTCGTATTTTGGTTTTTCGCTTCCGAATGGTTTGTTGGCCAAATAAAGACACAATGCGCAGAGCGGAGCAGCACACAGTGACAATGAATGGTGAAATCTCGATGCCCATTGGATGAATGGTTATATGTAAGGGTGTTTACTGGTGATTGTTTGGTGGTGGTAAAATATCCTTTTTCCCATTTCACATTGCTGCCTTTGCGCTGCTGTTGCATGTATTAATGTATGTATGTACATATATAGTTATGTATATAGCTCTTGTTGTACTTGTGGGGTATTTGTTTGTGTGCCTTGGTTATTTGTCAACGTTAATAGTTCATGTAAAAATTTACAAATATTTGCAATCTATTAAAAGTTGATTTATATTTAATTTGTGGAATTTTTTCGACATCAAGGGTAGGCTTTGCTGAAATTTAATATGCAATGGTTGGTATGTGTGTGCATGCGCATGTGCTTTTATATGTATATTTATTAAGGCTTTTAGTTTGTTGTAGCCAAAGGTGCGCTTTAAACGCACTTTTTCATTTAAGCGATTTTATGTATTGTTAATTAAACCCTTTTTCACATCATCGGTGGCAAATGCAGGCATATATATGTATGTATGTACATTCATACATGTATTTGCACATATGTACATACATATGTACATATATCGGACGACATCATGCATTTATATTTTTTAATTAGCCCACTTAAATGTTGTAAAAAAATTATTGAACAAACACAAATATGAATATTTCGTTAATAGCATCTTTCGCTTGAACACCTTTCGGTTGAGCCAAAGGACTCGCGAACGTCCGCGTCGACGAATGCGGAATCAACTGCTGGCTAGAGCTGGGTAACTCAGCACTGTGCTGAGTTACTGTGCTGACTCTTAGAACTGTGCCGCACGCTCAGACTCACCTCTGAAAAAATTTGTAACTCAGTAACTCAGTTTATGTGCTGACAATGTATAGCTCAGTGTGCTACAGAGTCGATATGGTAACTCAGTTGATGTGCTGACACTTGCATAGCTCGGTGCGGCTTGCATTGTTTAGAACTGTGTCGATGTGGTAACTCAATTGATGAGCTCACACATTCACACAATATGCGCGTTCCTTATCTCCCAGAAATAGTCAGAAAAAGTCCGAAGTAGTCAGATTTAGTCCAAAAAGCGTTCCTTAACTCGGAAATGACAGCAAAAATGAGAGAGCAACGCCCAGTGAGAGTGACTCTCATCAGTCCGAAGTAGTCAGATTTAGTCAGAAGAATTTTTTCTGGCAAAATCCTGAAAAGTGTCAAACTCAACTGAATTTAAATTAACGGAAATTAAAGAATACGCAAAAAGTGTGAATAATCTAAAAAGTAAAAGAAATGAATTGAAATTGGAAGGAGGCAAAAAATAATTGATATAGCAAGTGTTTATTGTGCTTGTGCTTGTGTGAATGTGTTTTGTATATACATTTCTGTTCTTATTTGACGTTAGCTTTGTTGTTGCCATTCTTTTGCGTTCCTTTACTTTTCCTGTTACTCTCTTTTAGTGAGCGCATTTTGCTTACGCTCTGGCATTTTGACGCTTTTCAGATTTTAGTCCAAAAAGATAAGGAATGAACCTAATACGATCTTCCAAAGAGTACCATAATAGATGGCATCACTAGACTAACCATCAATTGAATATACGACTACCAAATTTAAAAAGAAGCAAGGCGAATAGCCAAGTTATGCATACTTGCACTGCTATACCATTTTTACGTAAAAATCAAAACCAAACAGAATTCTACATGTGAAGTGCTGTGCGTTGGGTAACCTCTTACATGCATAGCCCATTTAACAGATTCTTATGTGACAACTCTCAAGCAAAACTAAGTAGGGAATTATTTTGCAAATGAACTCACCAGTTGAAATCAGCTTTGTAAAATTTTTCCGGCCAGCTACGAACAGAAGCTAAAGATAACCATTTCTAAATCGATTTCGATTACTAACATCATCAATAATTTCGATGTACATACCAATTGTGCGATAGCACACTTGTGCCAGCTCACTGTGCTGACTCATTAAAGTGAGTTGGAGTTACTGAGTCAGCACACGAAAATTTACAGAGTTACCCACCCTTACTGCTGGCGCATAGCGTATGCGCGGATGTTTTCACAAAAGTCACTTAAAATGATATAAATTCATGTGCATATTCACACATACATACATATATACATGTATACATGCGTATGTATGTAAATGGCTGCGTACATTGAGCATTGAAGCTCAGATTTTTTCGACGGCTACGAATGCATTTTAATATTCGACTTGCATGTGTGTGCGTACATATGTACAATAGACAGCATCACTCCCCATACAAAAAAAAAATCGATACTGTGTTTCCACCAAAATATTTCGGAAAAATATTAAGATTTACGCGAGCTGTACCGATTTGAAATACAAAAAATGGAGGTTTTCATGAATAAAAATAGTTTCTTGAATATTTTATTGAAACAAATTCCCTTAAATGAGAAAACAGTTTAAGGCCCCTATTGCGAGTGTCGACTGGCAGTAGAATAGAAATTTGTCGATCGAGTCGATCATCTTTTATTTTGCTATTGTGTAACTTGATCGATAAAAATTTGTACTATTGTGAATGGTCGATAGAATTGTTTGTTTACATTTGTTTCTTGAGTGTTTTATTTACATCATTTTTAAAATAATTGCTTTTATTATAAAATTAAAGAAATGGACACAGTTGAAATATGGTTTAGTGATGAAGAAGATGATGCCGAAGCTAATAGATTAGTAGAGTTAGCTAAAGCAAGGAGGGAATTGCGAGATTCGTCGGATCCCTTGGACTTGGAAGGTGTATGTACATGTGTGAGTTTTATGAATAGAAGTTGCGTTCCCGATGCTTCACAGTTTTTAGGCTTTACATGATTTGCAGGAAAAGCTGTTTTCCTCATTAATAAACTTTATGGAAGTTTAAGAAATACGGTACGGTTAAGTTTTTTGTACAATGATGTTGGGTTTTTGTGTCCAAACGCGTGACCCGAGTTTAAAAACTTTAACATAACAACATAACAAGTGTATTGAAAGAATTCAACTTTAATTTAAAATAAAGATTTCAAATTTCCGAGCACTAGTCAATTAATAAATTATGCAGTTTTTTTGTATAAACTTTTGATGTTGGCTCTGCGCAAAAACACTGTGGATGGCGTAGCCGGAGTTATATGCACAAGAAATATTGTATATGTATCTTTTCCAATAGAAGCGGAGCTTCCTCCCCTTCTCTTTCCGGAAATTCCTTTGCCTATGTCTTCACTCTCCTGCATCAGTACGAACAACCGCGCAAGTTGCCTTTTGTTGCTTATAATTTTTGATCTGTAATTCAGACACATACTTGCATATGTATATTTCACAATTTTTTACAACTTCCAGTTCAATTGACTTACTTTTTATCCATTATAGTACCACTTTCTTATGTAAATTTTATAAACGCAAACTCCAACTACTAAAAAACAGCAATAGAAGGATGAGCGATTAAAAAGTATTCACAGTCGCTAATTGAGCGACTAAGCGACACTCGCAATAGCATCGATAATCGCTTAATAGTCGTTTATCTACTGCCAGTCGACATTCGCAATAGGGGTGTAAGTTTAAAAAATTTTCATAAAAATATTAAAAAAATTTTTTTTTTTTTAATTTTCAACGGAATAGTAATAATGCTGTTTTTTTAACTTTTTTCAAGGATTGGTATAAGAAAAGCTTGAATAACTGAGCCTACAATATTCCGATTTAGACTTGGGAGGTATCATTGAAAAGGTATTTTGTCACCCTTTTTAATTCTTTGCTAATAAACTCATTCAAATGATGAAAGAGAAAGATAGGATGTACCAGCGTCATTCCAAGTTGAATAAAGATGTGTTTGTATTTGAAAAAAAAATGGTACGTGGACGAGTTTTTTTGGACAGAAACGAAAAGAATGGGAAAATACCGTTCTATTGAGACCCCGTAAGTCTAAATCAGAATACATAGTTTTATTCAAGTTTTTCGTAAATGAATTTTTGAAAAAAGTAAAAAACATCATCAAAAATCTCATTATTACGATTCCGTTGAAAAGATTTTTAAATATTTTTATGCAGATTTTTAAGCTTAATCTGTTTTGTCATCTGAGGGGATTTTTTCCAAAAAGTTCTTTAAGAAATTTTTTTAATTCATAAAAAACTCAATTTTTGGAGGTATTTTCAAATCGGTTCACCTCACCTTAATATTTTTCCGAAATATTTTGCTGGACGTCTTCAAATATAATAAGTTTTTTAATCCCGGTGGAAAACCCGCAAATTTTTTTGGTGATGCAGTATAATGTGCATACATACATATGTTTTTTTTTTTACTTTTCATATGGTGTATTTAATATTTGCAATTCATTTTTCACCTTTGATGGCTTTATTTATTGCGAAAAGAATGCAAATAGCCATTTAAAAAAGTGAGCTGAAATAGCACGAAACGAATGACTTCTTTCTACTCTGCCTTTCATATGGATTTGCATACATAGGTAAATATATACATACCTACTACATACGTATGTACATATATGCTGCCAGGTGAGCCTCATGGATCTGTTCTCGGACCGCTCCTTTGAAATCTAATATATGACGGCATCCTGCCTATCGGTATGCTGGCCTCGTACAAAAATAATTGGATTCGCAGCCGATTTCGTCTTAGTTGTTGTAGTGAAATATTTCCAGGAGATTGAGTAAAGCTAGCGAGACTATAAAAAGCATAAAAAAGTGGTTAACGTCTAGGAGTTTAGGTGGATCAAAAAACAATAAGATTAAGTGTTGGCTCCGTATCCA
The DNA here is from genome assembly GCF_013731165.1 of Rhagoletis pomonella. NCBI lineage: Eukaryota > Metazoa > Arthropoda > Insecta > Diptera > Tephritidae > Rhagoletis > Rhagoletis pomonella. Next base: position 15,030,419 of record NW_023458560.1, read on the forward strand.
CCACATCCAAACAAGCTCGAAATTAAGTCTGGACGTTAAGATTGATAGTCTGGAAAATTTTAAGACCCACCTCGGGTGTGCTTTCAAAAAGGCTTCGAGTGTTCGAGCATACCTGTCTACCTGGTGGTCTAAACATACATGAAAAATCCTTTATAGCAGGGAGCTAAGCTTAGTTTTACTTTAAATATGCTACTCTGATTTGGGCCGAAGCAATAAAGGTAAAATGAAATAAAAAACTGTACATCGCTTAGGTACGCTTGTGACGAAGTGTCCTCTTTAATCGCCGGACTAATCCCGGTAGACATTTTTGGACAAGAGATAAAGAGAATATATGTATGTGTGTATAGAATAACGATAAGTTAACATAAGATTTTCATCTTATTTGGCGCTTTTGGACGAGTTCAACAAAGCAACCCACTTGTTTTTCTTCTCTGCCAACTGACGCCAATTGGAAATCCAAAATAAAGCCAAGTCCTTCTCCACTTCTCATTCCATCGACTTGGGGGGTCTCCCGCCGAGTAAACGAAATTCTCTTTATTTCCTGAAATTATATTTATCAACTGAAGTGATTGCCAGGGCTCGAATGCGCTCATCGTTTGCTTGATGATAGGAGATACTTCGTCTTGTCCTCGCTTTGCTTCCTTATTCAACTTGGAGTAGGCAGTAGGCTTCGCGGTTTTTGTTACCGATGATATCGATGTCGTCATCAGTTCTGCGGCTGTTAGTATCTTCTCCAACATCGGATCAAATAAATCACACGAATATCTGGTATATGGCGGATTTGCCAAGTATAAATCCATATTGATAAGGCCCAAGCGATTCGTTGATGGTGGGCACACAATACGCTCCATAGTTGGAACTTATGGCGGCATCGCCTTTATTGTGGATTGTTCAGAGCACACTTAATTCTAGTCATCGAGCATTCATTCATCTGCCCATATATTGCATATGAGTTGATGCATGTTTCTTATCAGCTCCTCGCCGCCATACTTGAATAGCTCGGCTGGCAGGCCATCAGCTCCAACAGATGTGTTGTTTTGGAGTGGAACATCGACTCCACCATCATCCACTCAGGTTGGTCTTCTCCACTACCTTCACTGCTGCTGCCATTCAGTAGGGTGGAAAAGTGGACATTGGTTACCAGGTCGCCATGGTTATTTTTACAGGAGTTCGCTCTGATCTTGAAAGCTTCCGTAAGTCGCTTAACTTATCAGTTGTTCTTTCAGGCTAGCTAAAATTCGATTATTTCTTCAGCGGCGGTACTTAATGAACGGGAAATGTGATTTCACTGCTGGCATATGTCGGTTTGTTGAAGAGTGCTCTCTGAGATCAGGTCCGATAGTCGAGTAGCGAATACTCTGTTGTAACTGCAGCTTTACAACATTAAGCCTTCTTGCATTTTTGGCGCACATTTCTTGCTGCACAGAGGCAGTGGCGTATCTTGGCTGCAACAACAAAATGGTCCGAGTCGATGTTTGGGCCTCAGAGTGTATGTACGTCTAAAACACTGGAAGCGTGCCTTCCGTCTGTCACAACATGATCGCCTTGGCTTTTTGTTTTTCGATCTGGAGGCAGCCAAGTAGTTTGATGGATCTTTTTGTACGTGAACCTAGTACCATGTGGAGGTTGAATTTTCCGACAGTGGCGCCAAAAATCCATTCCGCCTTGTTCTTCTCTTCCGTCGGGCATGGGCGCAGAATAATCTCGGATTGTTGCGAGACGCTCGTCCACAGGGTTGAATGACAGAACTCCGAGACGGAGTCTCCCACCACAAATCTAACACCGAATTTCAGCCCTTTTACATGGCTGCTATAGTAGGCGTCGCAATTCCCCAGAAATTGTTTGCCTTGCCCCGTCCAACACATTTCTTGGATAGTGGTTATGTCAGCTTTTGTCCTTACGAGAACACCAACCAGCTGGGCAGAGGCACCTTCCCCATTAAGATGCCGGACATTCTAGGTGCATGCGCTCAAATCGTAGTCCATTAAACGTTTCCCGTTTTCGTCATCACAAGGAGGGGTCCCATCGGAGGCTTTGTTCTTATTTTTCATTGGAGATTGTTTTTACGTGGCGGAAAGAGATCTTTTTGACATAATTTACACTGGGTTTTTGTTTATTAAACTAATCAAATATTTCAGGGCAGATATCGTCAGAGTTGCAAGAGCAGGGGGCTTAAGAATAACTTTGACCCCTTTTAAGAAATATATGGATATAATTGTTGAATGAATATATCAGCGCCATTTCGGCTCACAAATAAGGAACAGTAAAAGTTAAATGAAATATTTGGCGTTCACATTGTTGCTAAGTTTTAACCGAGCTTCTCGGCTACAGCGAACGCCAGCCTTCCCTGAGGCACCAGAAAAAGAATTGTCGAAATCGGTTATGCGGTAACATATGTACATAAAAAAAAAGTATTCCGACCAATAGATAACCTCCTCCTTTTTTGAAATGGGTTAAAAATAATGAAAAGATTATGATTTTGGTGTAAAGACGAAGTCACATTTTAAAATTTGTATGCAATTAAGGTAACTAACAAATTTGTATTTTATCTCTTCTATAAGTTCATAATAAACTTTGTGCAATATAAATGTAGGGCTCGGTACAGCTAAATTGTTACAATAACAAGTAATTTTTAAGCAAAAAACACAACCGACTTCAATTCTCATATAAAAGTACCGTTGATTTCTTCATGATCCAATGATCGGTTCTAAACCAAATTAGTATGGCACCTCCCCTGACACACCTGAAAAAGAATTATCGAAATCGGTTAATGTGGTTCAAAGTTGTGCGGTAACATACATAAAAAAAATATTCCGATGAATTGATAGCCCTCTCTTTTTTTTAAGTCTGTTAAAAAGAGAAAAATTAATGAGGTAAATTACTATAAATTTTTGATTGCTATCTTTTAACATTTCTAATAAAATTAATATTAAAAAAAATCTCAACCGCCCCGTAAATTATGTCTGCGTACGCCCATGCTAACAGGGCTTTTGCAAATAAGTAGCTCGGCCATCTATTCATAGTTGTTTTGTACGAATACTTTGGTCTTTATACGTGTTTCTAACAAATATTCTGAATTGAATCAAATAAGACCATAAATACAACGCACATAATTTGGCTCAAGCATCTCATATTGAGTCTAATTATATTACTACTACTAAGAGGAGAAAAGTTATAAACACATATACCCCGGAATTTCGTGTAGAAATCAGATATTAATGCATGATATTTCCACTATAACATGCACACATATTTTTTTATTTTAAAGGATTAGCCAAGAAGTGAGTTTAATCCACAAAATATTTTATTCATGGCATTAACCTGTGCAGTAAGAAATAGAACAAGCAGCCGGCGGCGATTTTACCTCAAATATAAACAAAGCTAATTCTACGTACATAGTACATTTTACTAAATATATATGTATACATCAGTAAGCAACCAATTTCAATCAGTACCCTGACGGAAACAAGTGATTTTTTTTTTTTTTAATCAACTAATTGAAGGACTACTTTAAAACAAATTCAATGAGTAAATGTTTCGAATCTCGATACTTTTTTAACACAAAGAAATAATTTGTGTCTTGGAAGTATGAAAAAGCATCTGTGAAGTGCAGAACGCCAACGTTTTCAAAAGAAACATACTGACTTTGAGGTTGTGTAAACGCAATTCATTTGAAAGTAGTTGAAATTAAATGCAGAGTCGGACAGTCGACTTGCTGCTTGCACACAATTCAAACTGAACATTTAAAAGCACATTGCAATGTATGGCTGTAGCTGAGCGTGCAAAGATGTTAGCTACAATTGGTTGCGGCCATGAGTGTCCATGTTCAAATCTCATTAGGCGAAGCATTTAATTTTAAACTTTTAATTTCGGATTTTCTTAATTATGAAAAAGCATCTGTGAAGTGCAGAATGAAAGCGAATTCAAACGACTGACCTTAAAGGTAAAAGGTAAAAGGTAGTTGACTGCTTCCTAGGACATCGCCATTTTAAATACATGAGTTCATTGCCGGTAAAATAGTGAGAATTTCAATTAGTTATCATTGAAAAAAAGTAGTTTATAAATTACTTTTAAATTAATTAATTCTCCTGCAGGGTACATATAAAGAATTACATATGTATGCATATTGTACTAGATATTCTAAACGTCTGGAGCGTGCTTTCAATAGATTATTTTAGTTACATGCATATACATATACGCATAAGGGAAGCACATTTATTATACATATGTACATTTGCATATAATAAGCCATAAAATTGACGAAATAATATAAATTCACTAAAAAATAAGAGAATCCTTCAATAACAATAAATATGTATGTACCCTGTAGGGAAACCGCGGACTAGTGAATCAAATTTCTAGTTCCGTACTAGGTCTTTATCGCCAAAAAGGAACTAGGCCGATAGGAACTAGATCCCCACCAGGCCAAAATCGGCGAACAGTGGTACTTTTAAAAAACTAATTTTTTTTCAGTTTTTTTCACTAGAAATCTATATATAAAGTGACGAATTTAGAAATGGTTCGGAACTATAGAAAAAGGGCTGCAGAACGAACTAGATCTTATTTGTCGAATTTAGAACTAGTTCTGAACTATCGAACAAGGGATGCAGCGGGGGGCTTGTTTACTTTACATATATATGTGTTCGGCGGCTTTTTCGTTCAAATACGCTTCTATTCTGTACGTCGCAGATGCTTTTTCATAGCTTGGTAATACAAAACTAAAATTTGTGTTAACATTTCAACATCTTGGGACAGTCTGGAATCTAAGAAATAACAGCGGGCACCTCTGCAAACTGAGCTACAGCTGAAGGTATGTAAACGTACATTTCTTACAATCATTCAAACAAATTTAATTTCAAATTGAAAACACATTTCTTCCAAAATAACTTAAAATCGCACACACGGAAGGACCAAAAGGATTGAAAAATCATGATACTTTTTTCTTTCGTCCGTCGATTTTAGAACTGGTTCGGAACTATCGAAAAAGGGATGCAGCGGGGGGCAATTGACACTTCCTAGGGCATCGCCATGTTAAATTCGCCAGTTGCTTGCATGCAAAAGAGATTTATCGCGAACCAGCACTGGGTCTAAATGTACTAGAAGCGCACCAGTTCAGAACTAGAGGTTTTCCCCACAGGGTATATATGTACATCATTATTTGATGAAGACAGGGGAAGATATGTGAGTCGATAATGAATTACGGATTAAATTTTTGGCATGGAGCTATCTATGCCATTGCTTAAAAGAAAGAAAGTAGTAATATGTAAAAACTATTGCAAGATTTGAGTCTGCTATATTACGGCTCATGGCTGTTATACATTTTGAATTATGTTTTACTCTTTAGTTTTTCTTGCTTGTAATAAGATAATATATGTAGGTTTATATGAAAAATCGTATGAACATAATAAATTCTTAAATACCCTGCAGAAAAAAGTTATCAATTGATAAAAAACAACCTACTTACAGTTACATAGCTATTCTGTGGGATTTCTATAAAATATATTACTTCTAGTTAACTACAAAAAGCTAACATGAAACTTGGTGAAGACTAATGCAGGACTCATGTAGACATAATCTTGAGTTTGTTTTCTTTCAACAAGTTTCTTTTTAAATATCCTCATAAAAATGTTACTTTGCATACATTTGAATTGTGCACTTCACAAATACTTTTTCGAAATCAGGATAAAGAAATTGAAGATTGAAATTTAATTCAACAATTTTTATTGAGCTTGAGGCCGTTTTTTAATGAAAACTTATTTATTGAAATTTAATATTATCATTTTAAAGTCAGACGGAATTCGAATATGGGACCACCTACAGCAGAATATGAAAGTGAAATTATGAAATTTGAATAGTTTCAATGTAGTTGACATCTTGACTATTTCGCGGTCATCACCATAGAAATATACTAGTGAACTTTCCTCAAAGAAAATATACAGATAATAGTGACCTTTAGTTCCTTCCAAATCAACTTCAATTTAACTTATAGTTAGATACATTTCCTGCAGGGTATGTACATACATACATTTATACCCATTCATATTGGCTCTCTGATAAAATTTCTATTTGGCTATCGATTAAAATATATTTTATATGATGACGTTGGTGCTTTCATTTACACACACTTTTACATACTTTCGTTTTAATCTTTAAACAGCCTCAAGGCAAAGATTAAAAAATTAATTTGATTTCATATGCACTGACTGCTTAATTTACTGCACTAATAGAATTGTAATATATACATACATACATAATACATACGTACTTGCATACATACATAAGTAAAACATTACAAATCTTGCAGACACGAACGGACTTTGAAGAAATGTAAGTAAATAATCTATATACATATTTAATACGCGCACCGTTCGTTCGATTTTCAAAAATGAGGTGTCAAATTAAAGGGCTTGGGCTGTAGATGTGCAATAAGGCTTTACTTTTTCAAAAAAAAGTTGCCACCTGTTAAACAATTAGACTCAAATTATTTAGTAATCAGTGCTATCAGATCGGCATCGTTCATTCGATTTTCAAAACTGAGGTGTCAAATTAAAAGATTTGGACTGTAGATGGGCAACATGGTTTCACTTTTTCGAAAAGGGTCGCCACCTTTTAAAAAATTAAGTAGAAATTATTTAAAAAGTTAAACCAGTTATTACAATATTTTGAAGATGGTTGCCACCTTTTTGAAAAGTCGATTTTAGTTAAGTTATACGCAATGAAATATTAAAATATCTCCAACAAAAGAGTGTTTAGAAATCTTTAGTTTCAACACAAGGAATATTTTTAAGGTGTTTAAAGAGGGTTGCCGCCCATTTAATAAGTTAAATTCATCGAAATGAGTTTGAGATGACTTTGTTTCTACACTATATTTAGGGGGTTGCCACATGTTAAAAAATAAATAAATGCGTGTGTAACACCGTACACATGATAGAAGTGAAACTTCTTAAAAAAGGTGTCAGGTAATCTCGTGAACGGCTGGTCCGATTTTCAATTTTGTATATAAATAGCTTTCGGTAACCACCATGTTTTAGGCTAAAAAAAATTAACTTTTTTCGTGTAGGTGGACCAGGGACCGTTCTATTCGAAAAAATCTTATTATGGTCCGATTTGCTTAAAATCTGGTACGTAAGTAGCTTTTTAGCATATATTATCATATATGATCCATTTTTTCCGAGAAGTGGGCCAGGGACCGATCTATTCGAAAAAATCGCAGTTATGGTCCGATTTGCTTAAAGTTCGGTACGTAGGTAGCTTTTTAGCATATATGAGCCATTTTTTCCGAGAAGTGGACCAGGGACCGATCTGTTCGAAACAATCTTATTATGGTCCGATTTGCTTACAATTCGGTACGTAGGTAGCTTTTTAGCATATATGATCCATTTTTCCCGAGATGTGGACCATTGCTTAAAATTCGGTACGTAGGTAGCTTTTTAGCATATATGATCCATTTTTTCCGAGAAGTGGACCAGGGACCGATCTGTCCGAAACAATCTTATTATGGTCCGATTTGCTTAAAATTCGGTACGTAGGTAGCTTTTTAGCATATATGATCCATTTTTTCCGAGGAGTGGACCAGGGACCGATCTATTCGAAGAAATCATATTTATGGTCCGATTTGCTTAAAATTCGGTACTTAGGTAGCTTTTTACCTGGATAAGCTTATAGATTCCTGTTTTCCAAATTTTAATGCAATTTCGAATATAAATAGCTTTGAGCAACGACCATATCAAGGGGCGAATTCGCCACTTGGCAAGATTTTTTTACGCCAATCAGAAACAACGGATACTGTCAAAATATAATTATAATTTATTATATATCTCAGCTAATATATAGCCGTTTTTTAGTTTTCGCAAGGCTCGAGAGCGGCTGAACCGATTTTTTTGAAACTGCCACCTGCCGCACGTGTGCCAAGGATGGTTTTAGGCTAAACAAAAATCTATATGTAAAGGGGGCGTAGCACTTCCCATACAAACCGAATTTCTCAAGCTACATATCTCTGAAAGTGTGCATGGTTGAGTTCTGGAACTTGGTATGGATATAAACGAAACCAATCGCAATAAATCGAATTTTTATACTGCATATCTCTGAAAGTATTCAGATATGTATGTAGTTGAAATCAAGCCCATACTCATGGAGAAAATTTGGGCTATTTGGAAACGGGTGTGAGGCCTACAAACGCACCGACCTTTAGCTATCTTTGAATATATTCTTTAATTCTTTTGTAGGTGTGTTGGTGAGTGAAATCATCCTAAATGGTTGTACGGATTTTAACGAAACTTTTTGTGTTTGAGTGGGTCTCTGGATGGTTTAGTTTCACAATTTAATCCGACAGTTGGCGCTGTAGTTGAGTTATTACTAAAAATCTTATTTATGATCCTATTTGGATAATGTTTTAAATATGTATGCAATACTATTGCAAAAACGTGCTGCCAAGTGGTGCTGAAGTCGAGCTATTACTAAAAATAGCCAAGTGAGAAAAGGGGCCGTGAAGGTCAGATTAAATCGACCTGTTGCACCATTGAGGATATTGAACGCTCCTGCGTTGCGATTGGCCCAATGGATGTGATTTTCCAATATTATTATGTGTTCAAGGTGACAGGTAATAAGGTCAATGGAAATAAGGTCAATTGACTTTATTTCTCTCCCTGGTGCGAAATAAAGTCAATTGACATTATTACCTTTTCAAAACCGAAATAAAGTCAACAAAAATTTGGAAATAACGTCATTGATGCTATTTCCTCATTCAAATGGAAATAGCGTCAACCATGCTTAAAGTATGTCGATTCATAGAAAAAAAAGGCGTGAGTACTAGGTACTCATGAAATTTGATGTGTATACATATGCAAAGCATAAAAGTACGTTTACATATAAATATAATCTCAATCAAAGCTCGTTAGCTGTCAAATTGGTTGTGCTTGTTATTCACACAACTTGAGGAAAAGTTAAACTTCTTCTCTGTGCCACCGTGGTCACTTTTTTTTGCAACACATAGGCCATTTAAATATATTTTAACTGAATATTTTATTAAAATACCTTTCCATTCCTCCTCTTCTTCGCAAGTATAATCGATAAAACTGGGTTGGACACCAAAAAGTTATCGGTTTAATCTGAGATATTTTTAATTATAATTTTGCATGGCTAATCTCTTTTTCTAATAACAGATTAGGGAGTCAAGCTCGAAAATTTGGATAATATTTTTATATATAAAGGCGATTCAGTTACACACATACAAATGTCGGTTAGGTTAGAAATTAAACATTAATTTCACTTAATTTTATTCATTTTGCTGATTTAATTTTTTTATTCATTTTCATTTTTAATTCTTTTAATACATGACATTATCGGTATGATTGATAAAATATACTTGTATATACTTGTGACTCAAGGGCGTTAAAATATCTTGGAAACACCGCATATAAATATAAAATATATATAATATATATATTAGCCAAAAATTTACTATTTAAATATATTGACTACCTTTATTTATAAAATGTGTGTACACTATCATTGGTTAATTAGTTTTCGCTTTCAGAATCTTCGCTGGCCTCAAACTATTCCTTTGTCACATCTTTGACAACGCATTTAGAGGGTAACAGCAGCTTTATTGTGTCTGGGGAAAACGATTTGATATTTTTTCTTTTTTTGGTCATGAACCGAAATACTGACATTTTATGCTGAAATACACATGCTAAGCCCTTCGAAATTTTGTGCTGGATTATGCGTTACAGCTTCGCAAATTTTACCCCTACCGAAACCAAAGATGTATACACATCAAAAAATGTTGTTCTTACAATAAACATTGCCCCGTAAGTGTTGTTTTTTAATAGATGAAAAAGGTTATTGCCAAATACTCAGTGTTGTGATATTAATCCACACACAATCATGAACTACCACCAATTGATTTTATTAAAAAAATTTAAATTACGAATATGTAAAAACACGATGCGAAAAACTAAACACCTGCGCACAGATGGAATACGAGAAATATTTGAAGAAAGAGTGTAGAAATGATCCATAACTTGCAAAACATTTTTCGTTTCCACAAAAATAAAGCGAACACTATTAAATTGATGAAACAGTCCATGTCCAAAAACCCCGGAGGAACACTGAAAGAATTCTGTGTTTTAAATTAGCATATTTTGAACGAATTCGGAATGTCTAAGGTGGAAAGGAAGCCAACCTTTCTATAAGGAAACAATTATAGAAAAAGAATTTTCTTACACTGTATTCATGTCTCCGCCAGCAATTTGTGACGACATCATTTAAAGCAGCTAAGGAGAACGACGACACTATTTATTAGATGGCACATTCAACGAGCCAATGTGACAAAATGCGGGTATAAACAATTATTGATTATTTAATATCGGAACCGAGATCATATAAGTTAATTGATTGGTTTTCACACACTTTTGAAACACAAATTATATGCTTTTTTACTGCAGACAAGTTGTTGCCCCAACACACAGCAGAAATCTTCCAATCAGGGCTGCCAACTATCCTTAGTTATGAGGTGCCATATTGAGGATAAAAAAGTGCCAAAATGTGGCAAAGAGAAAAATAATAAATTATGCCAAATTGAAAAATTAAGTGCCATTTGAAGTAAAATAGGGACAAATGGCACGGTTTGAGCCAAGTTGGCATCCCTGCTTCCAACAACTTACAAATATAAAAAGGTGAAATATCGCGGGCTTGAATTCATTAATACCCTCTATCTGCAATTAGCACAAACAATAATTTGTGATTTTAGAAACCATGTGGGACTTATTACCTGTCGTTATATAAGGTAACATTAATATCACTGATGACAGTTAAAGCTTAGGTGGATTTTTATATCAGAATCTCATCTTTGTGAAAAATGTGCAGATAGAGGGTATTATTGAATATAAGCCCTCGATGTTTAAAATATATAAAAATTTTATTTCAACGTATACAAAAAGTAAATCCACCTGCGTTACAGCACGGCGGGAGACGGGGAAGGCGGGGCCGGGGGGCCGCGGCGTAGCGTGACGTGGTGTGCGCGCCGGTCGCGAGGGGTACGCGTGGCGCGAGCGCGGTGTGGCGCGCTAACGCGGGCCGCCGCGAAGCTAAGCAAATTTAATGTTTGAAAGAGAAATAATGTCAATTGATTTTGTTTCGTTTTTAAAAAGATAATAATGTCAATTGACTTTATTTCGCAACAGGGTGGGAAATAAAGTCAATTGACCTTATTTCCGTTGATCTTATTACCTGTCACCTGCGTTCAAACTTTTAAGGTATTTCGTCTGAAATAAGTATATGTATATTGCATTTCTGTAGAACAATAATTCGCACCCATTTTGAAAGTGCCACCAACTATACTGTAAAGCTTCTAGGACATATACTATATAGCGACATTACTAAAATAAAATCGGTAGACGGTATTTAAGAGACAACTCTAATCCCCTCAGTACACCGGATTCTACGTAAGTTCTGCATAAACGGTTATACTCCATGTACTCATAAGTTTTTTATTTACTTTAGATTTGTTTCCAGCTATCGCTTTAACAAATATGCTTTTTTAGAAGTTTTCAATGAAGTAATACCTTTCGTCAAAGAAACGTCCATACCAATTATACTAAAATTGGCAGCAAGCCTTAGATTTTTCGCAGAAGGTTCGTATCAACTTTCAGTCGGAAAGGATGCCGATATTGCTTTGGGTAGAAGCACAGTATCAAAAATATTCGCCCTCATTGCGAGAGCCGTGTCGAATGCAAGTCGTTTTTCGAGAGTCGAATCGTATCTTAAGTTTCACGCCATTGCCTAAAATTTCCACTCGACTAGTGTATTAAAGTGGGAAAACTTGGCAGCACTGTATAGTTTACGACGATTTTCGTCGTTTAATTATTTCAGCACGGCTGTATACAATGCCAATATTGTCTGGTAATGCCTTATGAGAACGAACATCTTTTTTTTAACAGAAAAGGTTTCTTCAGCATAAATGCAATGATTGTAAGAATGAATTCAAATTGTGTTTGTAAATTTTTTAATTCTACTGTTTTATATTACAGATTTGTGATATGACAATACGACCGATAGATGCAACTCGGCCTGGCGCAAGCCATGATGCTTTCGTATTTAGCACGAGCAGTGCAAAACAATATTACCTCTCGCAGTACGAAGCTGGTAAGCGAGGGTCTTGGCTACTAGGAGATTCTGGTTTTGGCTTAGAACCATTTTTATTGACCCCATATAGACACCCCGATCCAGGATTACCAGAACACAAATTCAACCAGCAACATGCAAAAGCACGTAACATCGTAGAGCGAGTTATAGAAGTTCTAAAAAGTCGGTTTCGTTGTTTGAAAACTACCTTACCATATACGTCACAAAAAACAGTGAAGATAATAAATGTGTGTTGCGCACTAATAATATATGTAGGCGTAATCAAATAGATGATATTGAACCAGAAAGCATATTAGAAACCGATTCTAATGATGAGGAAATAGCTGAAAATGAGGAAAGCAGTACTTTGAATAGTGTTGGTCGAAATTTAAGAGACTCTATTGCTAGAAATTTAATATTATTAAACATAAAATTTATTCATTTTAAAATTAAATACATAAAAGTTGTATATCGACACCTGAGTGAAAGATCGACCTATCTCGGCAGCCAGTTCGAAAACGCCCTATCCCAGAAAACTTTTCAAGAACGCCCCACTTCAGAATTTTTTATTTTTTATTTTTTTTTTTAATTATACTTGCATTTATTTGTTGGCTCTGCTTATTTTACATCTATTAAGCCTAACAACATGTTTACGTCTTATTTTACAATAATATAGCTCAAACCCTGGGGTTGAGCCCTGTTGTTTTAACGTCGCTCAATGAAAGGCTTGTAGATCTCTTCTTTGCAGACGTATTATATTTGTTGTGTTGCACAGGCCACTTGCCAGTGGATTTGGGTGGTTACGCAGATTTATTTTGTATTTTTCTCTGCTGCTGTCGATTACATATTTAACCATCGGTATACCCAGGTCTCTATGTATATTTTCATTGCGGACATACCACGGTGCTCCCGTTAAGGCCCTTAGCGTTTTAGATTGGAATCTTTGGATCCTGTCAATGTTGGTTGCACAGGTCGTACCCCACAGTTGAATACCATACATCCATATAGGCTTAATCGCTTTATTATATACAAGTACTTTATAATCTAGTTTCAGTTTTGATTTACTGTTTATAAGCCAGTTCACGCTAGCTGACTTTAGCTTCATTTGTGTAATCTTGGTTGATTTGTGTTTGCGCCAAGTTAGTCTCCTATCCAAGTGTATTCCTAGATATGTCACCTCGTTGGCTTGTGGGATATGAACATTATTTAATTTGATTGGGGGCATACTTGCGGTCTGAGTGAAAATGTTGTATGTTTACTCTTCTGTTCGTTTACTTTTATGCGCCAGTTTGCCAGCCATTCTTCTGTGCGTAGTAAATGTTTCTCTAGTCTCTGGAAGCTCTGTTGGGACATTTATTACGACTTACTAAGGCGGTATCATCAGCGAAGGTGGATGTGAGTATATCCTTGCTAGTTGGAATATCTGAAGTGTAGATGATATACAGCATAGGCCCGAGTACACTACCTTGAGGAACGCCAGCCGTTATCGACATGACTTTTGAAGTGAAATTAGATACTCTAACAGCAAATTTTCTGTTAGTTATGTATGATTTAAATATTTTGTGGAATTCCGGCGGCAACAATTTTTTAATTTTATATATAAGACCGTCGTGCCATACTTTGTCGAAGGCTTGTGCCACATCGAGAAAAATTGCAGAGCAGTACGCTCTGAGCTCAACGTTGGCAACGTTCGTACTGTGCGGTCGCTTAAACATTCGTTTGAAAGAATTTCTAAAGTTACTTTGTTTATCTACGTGCTAAGCAGTTCTAATAAATTGTTGTGTTTTAGACATAAAGTGCGTGGATTAATAATTAAGAATTAATATTCTTGTCATTCCTTGTGCATATTTGCCTCTTTTGATGCATTATTGTTGTTTTGCGTGAGAGTGCATTTTCCCATCTTCCGCGATTTATCGTACATTTTGCTTATCATCGATCAAATAATTTTTCTGCAAACAGCTGATTTTGGCTTGCTTTTATACTTTTAAGCTTTTTGGCTCAGTGGCTTTAAAACTGTTAAGTTCAGCACAGTTTCTAACCATTGAACTTACAATACCTTTACTTCTGTGTCTCTCAAACACTCATCTTTGCTACTATCGTACTAAAAGCATACACTGTGAGTTTTTCTTGTACATACAAATTGTTAGTACATACTTCGCGCTGCAATGTATTCATCCTGCTGTTTTGAAAAATGTAACATTAACAAGTAAGAAAGTCTAAGTTCGGGCGGAGCCGAACATTAAATACCCGGCGCAAGTATTAAATATATGTTTTTTCACCTTTCCGAAACCTACCGCTAGATGGTAAGCCGGGGTGTATCAATTTTGAGTAAATTAGCGTCCCTAAAATCGAAATATTGAAGTTTCAAGCATTTCTGAAATTTACCGTTATATGAAAAGCGGCCGTAATTTAGTCCGATTTCAATAATTTTCAACGCTTTGCTTACATGTGGCAAGTACAATAACCATACCGAGTTTGGTACAAATTGGTAGAACGTTTACCGATATACATATATGTGATCATAAGTGGGCGGTGCCTCGCCCATTTTACAAAATTTTACTATAAGCGTACTTCTTGGTAAAGAATTGTTGCAAACATCAATTTTGAATAAATTAGCTTCAATATTTACTGATTTATCGAAGATTTTGTATTTCTCTAAATTACCGTTATATGGGATGCAGCGGTTAATTGGTGCAGCGGTTACCAAGATATACACATGTAACCATAAGTGGGCGTGGCTACGCCCATTTTCCGAAAATTTATAATATTCTTATTTTTCGTCTAAAAATTATTGAAAATATCAATTTTGAGTGAATTATCTTCAGTAGTTACTAAAATATCGCAGTTTTCGTATTTCTGGAAATTACCGTTATATGGAAAGTGGTCCGATTTCGCCCATTTTCAATACCAACCTACCTTGGATTAAGGGAAACCTACATACCAAGTTTCGTTGAGATATCTCAATTTTTGCTCGAGTTATCGTGTACACGGACAGACGGACAGATGGACGGACAGACAGACATGGCTTAATCGATTTCTTTTTTCATCCTGATCATTTATGTATACATTTGTCTATATCTATCTCGATTCGTTTTGGCTGTTACAAACAACCGTCATTTGAACAAAATTAGTTGCGAAATCTATTAGGTCTGGTATCTTCTATCGGTGGGCCAGTAAGTAGGTTTACCAGGAGATGTGACCTCTAGCCTATTGTGCTCCGTTTATAATGGTATTGTATTGAATACCATTATAGAATTTTATTGA
>NW_023458560.1:15045905-15049210 GCF_013731165.1 Rhagoletis pomonella
GATCGACCTATCTCGGCAGCCAGTTCGAAAATGTCCTATCTCAGAAAACTGTTCAACAACGCCCTACTTCAGAATTTGACTAAAGAACGCCCTATTTCAGAACTTTATTGAAAAACACCCTATAAGAATTTTTTTGAAGAACGCCCTATCTGAGAATTCGGTTCAAAAACGCCCGATCTCAACACATTTTCAATATATTTTCAGTTGAGATAGGGTGTTTTTGAACCGAATTTTGAGGTAGTGCGTTCTTCAACCAAATCCTGAGATAAGGTGTTTTCAATAAAATTCTGAAATAGAGCGTTCTTTAATCAAATTCTGAAGTGAGGCATTCTTGGAAAGGTTTCTGGGATAGGGCGTTTTCGAACTGGCTGCCGAGATAGGTCGATCTTCCACTCATTCCATGTATTTAATTTAAAAATGAATAAATTTTATGTTTAATAATATAAAATTTCTAGCAATAGAGTCTCTTAAATTTCGACCAACACTATTCAAAGTACTGCTTTCCTCATTTTCAGCTATTTCCTCACCATTAGAATCGGTTTCCAATATGCTTTCTGGTTCAATATCATCTATTTGATTACGCCTACATATATTATCTAGTGCGCAACACACATTTATTTTTTTCACTGTTTTTTGTGGCGTATATGGTAGGGTAGTTTTCAAACAACGAAACCGACTTTTCAGAACTTCTATAACTCGCTCTACGATGTTACGTGCTTTTGCATGTTGCTGGTTGGATCTGTGTTCTGGTGATCCTGGATCGGAGTGTCTATATGGAGTCAATAAAAATGGTTTTAAGCCAAAATCATAATCTCCCAGTAGCCAAGACCCTCGGTTACCAGCTTCATACTGCGAGAGGTAATATTGTTTTGCACTGCTTATGCTAAATACGAAAGCATCATGGCTTGCGCCAGGTCGAGTTGCATCTACCGCTCGTATTGTCATGTCAGAATCACAAATCTGTAATATAAAACAGTAGACTTAAAAAATTTACAAACACAATTGGATTCATTCTTACAATCATTGCATTTGTGCTGAATAAACCTTTTCTGTAAAAAAAAGATTTTCGTTCTCATAAGGCTTTACCAGAGCGACATGTGTTCCATCAATACACCCTATTACTCCTGGAATCCCAAATTTTTGCACAAAATTTAGTTTCGTTTTTCTGGATTATTTTATTTTTTACTGAATGTCCTATTTTTTCCTTAATTTGTTGACTTGCTTTGTCAAGAAGGCTTACTATGTTCTTTGAGTTTAAATGTATTCCAAACTTCTGCTCGCATGGTGATATAAGTTGTTTAAAATATTCCTCATCAAATCTTCGAAAGAGAATATTTTTTTTGGTGACTACTCCCACACAGCATCTCAAAAAACTGTCTCAGTCTAAACTAGTGCTTAACTTTGACACGGTTTTTCTTTTTTTTTTTGTGGTAGAAGTATTATCATCATCACTTTCATCACTATTTTCTATATCTATTTTGTGTATAAGTTTATAATGTCTTTTAATATTTCCTCGCAATAATGCACTAAGCTCTCTTCTACACGACTCTACAATGCATGTAGTTTTCTTGGTAGTTTCATCGTACTTAACGTAATTTTGCAAATCAGTTTTTTTCCTTCCCATTGTCTTTTCTCAATATTGTTATATCGTTTATTTATTTAAATAGTCGCTACTAAGCACTGTATAACACTCCTCTCTACCGATGTTTGGATAAAGAAATGTGTTCGCCCTCTTATATATATCCGACAAGCACATTCCATAATTTACTGGAAAAGATTTTCCATTACTGCTACCTCTGACGACAATGCATATACATATGCAAGAATGATAGAATACAAGATTCCGCCGATTGCAGCAGAATTCGTGAGAGTAATTTTAGCGTGACGTCATCGTAGAGTTGACAACTGAGAGCAGCGAGAATGAGGGCGACTAGTGATGTGCTGAATTGTCCCCAATATTCGGTACCCAATACTTAAAAAAGATTTCGGTATCCTATACTTCCTTTTCGGTATCCGATACCGATTATTTACATTAAACCCTCGCCATTATATGCATTTCAGGTTTAGAAAAAACTTTCATTACTATTTTATATGATATCGGCTAAAACACTTGAACTTATCGCCACAGAAAAATATTATTTAATCAGTTTTAACCTTAGTCGATCCAAGGTTCAAGAAAAATGTTTTGACGGATGAAGAAGCTTTTCAGGGGGGAGATCTAACCAGTTAGCGACAAGTTTCGGATCGATTTCGTACTTGTTGGTGTAATAATATTTCATATCATACGTCAACAAACCCGATACCGATTCGAAAATTGTCGCTAACTGGTTATAGAATCTGCCCCTAGGCCTCCAAAAATGATATCGTCCGATTCAGCTGGAACAAAAAT
This sequence comes from Rhagoletis pomonella, assembly GCF_013731165.1. Taxonomy (NCBI): domain Eukaryota; kingdom Metazoa; phylum Arthropoda; class Insecta; order Diptera; family Tephritidae; genus Rhagoletis; species Rhagoletis pomonella. The sequence goes on from NW_023458560.1 coordinate 15,048,295, forward strand.
GCTTCAAACAAGTGAGAGTTTCTCTGCGTTATGGCCTGGAACCGACATATATACATCTTTCATTTGAATCAGTATTAAAAGCTCTATTGGCTCTATTGGCGAGTCTCCCCTGAGCCGTTTTTTTCCATATCTTTGGCCTGTGTGCGCTTTAATTTGAAATCAAAATGTTTTGGTACCGAGTATCGAGAGTATTGGATACATTTTAAATCGTTACCGAATATCGATCAATACTTGAAAGTATTGACTGAGCACATCACTACTGCTGTCTTCTCTACTATGACGTCACCAAAACAGCTGATTCTGTCAAAATCACTGAGAGCCGAGTAGCGGTATCGTCATCGGCGCCACCTCTGTATTCTCTCCACCGTGATACATATGTATACGTGCAATTATAGCGTAATTCCTTAGAAAAGCGAAAAAACATCTTCCATACAACGCCCTAAAAAGTTTTCAGGATAAGCTGTTGTGAGTGATCACGAATGGAGCACCCGCATCGTTTACCTCATTTATGTAGGTGCACACCCAAAACTCTTACAAAATAAAATTTTATGAAGAACGTACGTATTCAGGTAAATCCCAACTAAACCACACAACTCCACACTTAGCGAAATGCAGTTTGAAGAAAAATTCACTACCTGCTACAACTATTAAATGAACGAAATCATGTGCTCTATTTCCATAAATATTTCTAAAGCATACTAATTATTAGTGGAAAATAAACATGAGGTAGGTAGAAAGCTGCTGCAATATTGTATCTACATACCTACTTCAGGCTAAAAGGCTCACAAGTAAATTTTTTTCGTCTTTGCAAGGTCGTAGTAAAACCAACGCTTAGCTATTACGGGATCGCTTTCTAGTAAAAAATAGGTGCAATCCCGTATTCCTCGGACTCGGACTAGTAAAACTGTCAAAAAAT
>NW_023458560.1:15049310-15064477 GCF_013731165.1 Rhagoletis pomonella
TAGTTGGCGCGTATGGCGGGGTCGCCTTTCTTGTGGATTGGGCAGAGCACACTTAAATTCCAGTCGTCGGGCATGCGTTCATCTGACCATATTCTGCATACAAGCTGATGCATGCACCTCATCAGCTCCTCGCCGCCGTACTTGAATAGCTCGGCTGGCAGGCCGTCAGCTCCAGCAGCTTTGTTGTTTTTCAGCCGCGTAATCGCTATTCGTACCTCGTCATAGTCAGGCGTACGTATGTAAATACTATGTATATTTCAATATTTACATAAAACGAACGCACATTTCAGTAGCTCCTACTTTAGGCCTTTCAAGACCCTTGAAGTAATTGCTTATACGAGTACGTAACAATCATTTACATATCTATAAATTTGAAGGCATTGCTTATATGCGGTAGCCGTTTAGCTACTGTTTAGCATAATTTAACTAAAGCAAAAGTGTTGCCACTTCAGTCAGAAAACAAAGAAAGAAACCATAGCTCAACGGTGTTTCCAACAGAGAGGCAAATGGACAACCTCTGTGAGAGGCACAAGCATTTGCACACAAAGCACACACGGTGAGGCTAGTGTGTATTAAAAAGATTTTTACTCCTTTATTTGTATAATGATTGGTATATGCATACATATAGACATACCCTGTAATAAAATTACGAGGTAGCCTGGCTAAGCGTCAAGTCCGCAATAAAAATTTGTGTACTGTCCCCGAACTAATTCAAAATGGACTCAGAGCCAGTCAGTCTAACATCGTCAAACGGGAGTTAAAATTGCGGGTAAGATATTTGCGAGCTTCAGTTTAAATATTGAAGAAAAGAGTATGAATTTCAATTAAAATTCTTTCTTTATGGCGCTGTAACCGCCTAAGCTATTTTGGCCGAGTCCGAAATAGCACGCCAGTCATTTATCTTCTGTGCCAACTGACACCAATTGGAAATATGAAGCTAAGTCTTTCTAACGCAGAGGAGGCCTTCTTCTTCCTCTGTATAAATGAATTAAGTATCCAAAAATGGAATGCTTTTTCTTACAAAAATGTGGAGGCATTGATTTGAGATATATGGAGTACCAGGACCGATCCTTTTTGAGTTAATTCAGCACTAGTTTGGAACCAGTCCGATTTGATGTAGGGTATATTTGTAAGTAGGTACTTACGTATAAAAGTAGTGACACTGCGAGTTAAGGAAATGACATAAGTGGCAATAATTATTGAAAATCGCCTATTGAAGTGTGTATTGAAACAACAGTCTGAAGTAATGCACAATTTTATAGACAATAATGTCATTTATTGCACATATGTACATATGTAGATACAGCGATGCAAGTGCCAATCGAAAAAGTTTACGTACATACACCGCATTTTATTTAATGAAAAGCTGGACATGAATCCAAATGGGTATATATTTTATAGTAGATTTATAGTGTTTTCTTTTCTCAATGAAGTGTGCTAAAAACTAATCGCAAATTATTTCATTAATTTTAATAAAATTATAAAACTCAATCCCATTGTAAATTAAAAATTGTCTATAAAGAATGATTATTGAAAAATATGAATCAAAATCTCAGTATCAAATTCAGTGGCAGTTTTCATCAAACAAGTATTTACAACGATTTATTCCGATCAGAATAGGGATTTAGTCGTATATGTACATGCGCTGTTAAATCGGCTATATGTCCCCATTATCACCGGTAAATTTGTGTCAAAATATGTTGAAAAATTTTTATGGCGAAATATGGCATAGTGAAAACCTGGATTTGCGCATTAACAAGGGCAGAAAATGATGCAATTTTGTTGGGCGAGAGGGCAACATGTTGAGAAAAGAACAAACACAGCGCAGAGTAAATGCAACATTCAGGCAGGTTCTGCAATTCCCTTCCGAGTGATTTTCAATCCCTTTCAATATGAATTCAAAGTGTTTTTGGCTGGAATTCAGTCGGAAGTGTATTACAGAACCTGCTTAATTATTTCGAGAGAAGACTTTATTAGGCTCCATTATAGTTTCATTAACAGCAAATAAGTAAAAAAAAATAGAAAAAGACATACAAGTCTGGAATGTTACATAAAAAAATGTTACTTACATTTTAGAGCAAACTCAACATTCTGTAGGTAATCTTTTTTATTGTATTAAAATGTCGTATACTTTCTGAGAATGGATTCGCTACAATGCAATATTTCAACAAAGGAGGCCCTGAAATTCGTTTACTAGCGCCAAACTAACTAAACATGAGACTCAAGTCTTATTAAAAGCACGTGACAGCGAGTAAGTGCACGTAAATCTCTTAGATATGAAATTTCTTTGCTTTAATGATTTTTCCAAAATATCGTTTCCCTAAAATTCCAGATCGGCTTTCGGTTGAAAAGATTTTAAACTTTTATTAAATAATAAGCAGTGTACGTAAACTTTTCTGATTGACTGTATATCCAGAATTCCATGCTGGTGCTCGGTCTCAGTTGTGCTTGCCGATTATCATTTAGCCACTCAATTTGCCTTCTGTTGACAACGAAAATTCCAATTTATTGCTAAGTCATTTTGAATTTGTTGTTACGAGGAAATATGCAAATTAACTCGAGAGATTTTTCTTAAGATTGTTGAATATTTGCATATGTAGTTGTATTATTATTGTCGAAGCATTGTTTTGTTGTGGAATTTTAGTTATCTTATTTGCTTGTTTTGATTCCATAAATCATTGTTATTGTTATTTACACATCGAGTATTTTAAAATTATAAATCCTTACTAGCACAAAAAAATTAATTAATATTATTTTGTTGCGGATAGTTAATGAAGGGGTGAGGGTCGTTTGAAAGTTCAAAGGAAGATATATTAAATCTACCCATATGAGTCCGATCAGGCGAATGAATTGAGACTGTGAGTACCGTGAAAATATTTTAGTAAAAAGGATCATTTAATGAAAATGGTTTGAATCCAAATAAATCTAGCAACTTTTTATTGTATACACAAAATAGTTAAAGTACTCTTTTTAAAACATTAACTTTTAAGCAACTTTTGAAATTAAACGGAAGTAACCATGTCTACAAATTCGATAAGTGGGACTAGGCCAAGATAGAAGATCTTAACTTTGAGGAAAACTAATCAATACAGGTATAACTCGGTTAACACGGCAGTTATGTGCCTGGAAAATGCCATGTTATGCCCAACAAGAAACCGAAAGAAAAAGGAAAGTACGAAAGTACGCAAGGCCGAAACCCCAAAAATTTTTCAGACGTTTTTTTGAATTGAAATCAAAAAATATTATCAACAACATTATTTCTCTTATTAAACACCTTATTATTAAATGAAAACCGTCATAAAAGTATAGTAAGGTGAAACCGCTACAATCCGAATAGCCCTGGTAACGCCTTGAGAGCCTCCTGTCTGTGTCCTTGTCTGTGAAAACTGAACGAAGCAAGATATGGGAAAGCGCATTGGCCGTAATGCCGCAGAAATATTGGTGCTAAAATCTGCTGCACAGAGCGTGACATTTGAGTCAAAGCTTTCGAAGTAAGCATATCGTAAAATAAAGGGAATTAAAAAAAGCGAAAAGGTACAAAAAACTAAGCAGTTAAATTTTATTAAAACAATCAAATATATTATCGAAATGCATTACTTGGAAAAGGGATTAAATCAAATTCAGTGAAAGAAAAAAAGTGATATGAAAAATTTTGTCTGAGATAGTTTTTTGGTTGTTTTTTGCAGGCGTTGGGTACAGGTTTTTTTTTGCATTTTTTTTCTCGTTGTTTATGGTGTTTTATATAATTTTCTACAAAATTTTACTAACTTTCTTTGTAAAGTTATCAATCGCTGAAAAATATCTTAGAAAACCTAGAAGAGCTCGAAGGAAGATAATAAACTTGATTAGCGGGTATTTCGGGTATTCATCGAACCACCAGAAGAGCGTATAAGAAGTGGTGAAGGTGCAAGTGATAATGGTTACGGTGGCACTCCATTCCCACAACTGCTGGTTCTACGTACTGGAATGAATCAAGTTTTTTCGCGACCAAAGGCTGTAGTTTCGGCAACCTAACGCGATTTTTCCTCGATTGTACAACACCTTGCAGCCGGGTTGCTCCACATCCTTCATCGGCCGGGCATTGTGATCAACCCTGGGCCAGAAACCTATTTCTTCTTGTTTGCCAGAGTCAAGTGAAGTCATCTAAGAAACTGCTCAGGCCTTAGGTCACACAGGGAATGGGCAAACAATTCCTGTGGGAGGCTTAACCAGCAGCTATTTGTTAATAACACAGAACAAGATATTCCGAAACCTGCCTTCAGTCTGCAACGAACTCCAAAGGAAGATCGTAGAGATAACCGTCTTTATGTTTCGGCATGGCATACTGAAAGATGCGGTTCAAGAAACTAAGTTGCACATTTCCGGCGGCTACAATGTCCTCCGTAGGGATCGGGAGGGAGACAATGGAAGACGTCTAGCGTTCATCCTGTATCACACTGTGCAGTATCGTGTCATCGAAGAAGGTGTAACCCCAGGAACCCTAGAACCTCAGGACATAGCTTTCCGGGTGGACGATAAGGAGCTCGAAATATTTAATATTGAGATATATATAACAAATCGCCTTTCCGTACCAATGTTATTAAGTGCACCGATTTTGGTAGAATATAATGAATCGGTTATCGAGATACACATTTGTGATCATAAGTGGGTGGTGCCATGCCCATTACCTAAAAATCTATAAAAATCTAGTTTTTTGCTCATCGATTTTGAGTGACCGTTTGAGTTTAGAACGTGGTCGCTGTGGTGTAATGGTTAGGCCTGGGATCGAGCCCAATTTCCGACTAACATCAAAAACAAAAGAAACGTCCACATATTGATAATATTTATATTTTTGTGTTATTTAATTTAAATAGTTTCTGTATAAAAATATAGTTCACCTTTGACAAAAACCATATATGTGTGTAAATCCAATTTTCACAATTTGTACAAAAAAAAATCAAGCAAATCAACAAAGATTTATCAAAATTACACATATCTTATTCGGAAAGCTGCAACTAACTTCAGTGCCGACTTAATTTTGACTACATATGAATACGCCCCCATTGTAATTCTCAATCAACCAATTTGTGCTACTTAATCCTAAAACGACTTTCCTGTACTTCTGCAAGCAATCGGCTTATATGTAGATATCTAAAAATTATTGCCACGTTTCTCGACTTAACGCTTTATTCTACATGCATGCTTTTAAAACCGTGCCCCAAAAATACAATACAAAGAAAAAATGAATTTTCACTTAGGCAAGTGTAAATTTATGCACTCACTCTGGAACGATGTTTTGCGTCACCAATTGCTAATACGAGTATAATAACAACATTACCCCAATTTGGCAATATTTTGTCTACAAATTGCACACCCTGACGGTTTAAAATTCGAAAAGAAATGTAAAAGCTGGGTTCATAGCCTGTCAGGTATAAATACTAACTTGAGGGCATAATTTTAAGTAACTCTACAAAAATGTTTACGCGCCGCAAGAAAAACAAACAACAGCAACTCCATGAGGATGCTGGCTAAAATCACACCCTGACGCATAGGAAAAATTATACTGTATATACTACTACACAGCGAGGGGTGTTTAAGGAGAATATCTGTACATGAGGGTGTGTGTATATTTATTGCGCAAAGTGGTCCACAATAAGCAGAAATTATGAAAATAATAATTTTGGCTGTAAGTGGCATTTATTGTGAAACCACAATGTGTGGCTCAAGTGCTGACACGATGCCGAATTATTGGTGAGGGTGTTAAATGTGTTCGCCGAGTTGGTGGTGGTTTGCGCCCAACAACGCTCTCTCGGATTTGTGTTTGTACAAGGCGAGGTCGAGGTTGAGGTTGAGGACAATAAATTGCCGTTGGCCACTTGTTACTGCATTTAAAATCAACGAAAATCTGCTGATTCCAACTCATTGCCATTTAATTTCATTTAATTCATACAAAAATAAACAAAATTTTTAATTTTCTCATTAATAGTAACGAGATTTCTGCGGTGGTGTAGTAGAGTCGGTATATAAGTAAACAGTTTATTTAATTAATATAATTTGTCATATTCTCATAAATAAGTACTTTTATGTAAATGTGTGCGTTTTATAAATTAATTAAAATGTTATGTACATATTATTGATTTTTATATATGCACATATTTAGGTACTTCTCTGTTTGGTGCATAAAAGATATTAAATTTTTCTTAGAAACCCTTAAGCGAACTATTTTATGCCCATATAAAAAGTAAAAAGAGGTAATACAAAACCTCAGTAGCATTCTTAGCAAACAGCCTGCATGGTGGTCCCGATTCCGCCATTGAATAGAGATTAGGCGCTATCTTCAAAAGCACATCCAACATAAACACGAATGCGGCAATAGAAACTGATTGCTGCTAATTGTTGTCCTTTTGTCGGCCTACTTAAGGCATAATACTGTCTGCAAAAAAATCTCGAGAATGACATGTAACAATAAAAATGGGTAGCACTAGCAACAATAACATTTAATAACAACAAAGTGAAAAAGAAAATGCGCCGAAGGTGTGCACACAATATACTTAAGTAACGGCGATGATTGTGCACTTTGTCAAGCACACTAATACTCGTTGTTTGGGGAGTACAAAGTTCTGTTTGTGGATACTGGATCCTTACTGTGCAGCACAAATGCCATAGATTGTGTTTTAATATGTGAGCGCGTTTAGTCCTTTTAAAAACACAAATAACTATGCACGTACATTGTCTTTAAAAGAAGGTTAGAAGAAGAAGTAAAAATGGGGAACAGGAACTCGTACATAGGTGCAAACGTATTTATACATAAGCACTTAAAATATTAAGCAGTTAAAGTTTGGAAAAGAGAAATGTTTTAAAGTTACAGTTTAACTTTTTGTGAAGAATGACCTTCACTTTCTTTTACCCTTAACGCTTCATATTGCTTGAAAAATTGTTAAAAAATTTGATTTCAAAAATACGCAAAATCAGAGCCTTTTTCCTTTACCTTTCTAAATAAAATAAAGTAACGTAATCTCATTATTAAACTTCAAATAAAGAGCGTGTCATACGTGGCAATATTTCCAACTTTCCCATGCAATTCGCTGTCCAATTGAGAAGGAGAAGGATCGCAAATCTATTTCGGAAATACATATGTTTCAACTTGCTCGTGCTGCACCAGCCATTTTTATTTCTGCTGCAAGTGTTGTCAAACTAATCGAGTGCTGCCGTGTGACACTGATCGCGTATTTGTGAGAAATAATAACGGGTAATTAAAAAAAAAATATCAGAAATGCTTTTAATTAATTAGTTTGCAGAATTTAATTGCTTAGTTATTAATAATAAATTTATCTACAAATTGAAAATGAAGTTGATTATAAACAAAAGAAATAAAAAGCGACTGGTAAAGCGGATCACGGTTGCATTTTAGTATGGAGAAAGATTGCTAGAAATTCAATCGCTGTGTAAATAGCTAAAAGGCGCTTTCAGAAATTTTCCCTCCAATTCATCTTTCGGAATTAAAAAACCTCTTTCGAAAGACTACTTACATGCAAGGTCTGACTGCTCATGCAACTGCTTTCAGAAATTTCATAATTTTACAGCGATTTCGAAATAACGGGTGATTTTTTAAGAGCTTGTTTATTTTTTTTTTAAAAAAAACGCATAAAATTTGCAAAATCTCATCGGTTCTTTATTTGAAACGTTAGATTGGTCCATGACATTTACTTTTTGAAGATAATTTCATTTAAATGTTGACCGCGGCTGCGTCTTAGGTGGTCCATTCGGAAAGTCCAATTTTGGGCAACTTTTTCGAGCATTTCGGCCGGAATAGCCCGAATTTCTTCGGAAATGTTGTCTTCCAAAGCTGGAATAGTTGCTGGCTTATTTCTGTAGACTTTAGACTTGACGTAGCCCCACAAAAAATAGTCTAAAGGCGTCAAATCGCATGATCTTGGTGGCCAACTTACCGGTCCATTTCTTGAGATGAATTGTTCTCCGAAGTTTTCCCTCAAAATGGCCATAGAATCGCGAGCTGTGTGGCATGTAGCGCCATCTTGTTGAAACCACATGTCAACCAAGTTCAGTTCTTCCATTTTTTGGCAACAAAAAGTTTGTTAGCATCGAACGATAGCGATCGCCATTCACCGTAACGTTGCGTCCAACAGCATCTTTGAAAAAATACGGTCCAATGATTCCACCAGCGTACAAACCACACCAAACAGTGCATTTTTCGGGATGCATGGGCAGTTCTTGAACGGCTTCTGGTTGCTCTTCACTCCAAATGCGGCAATTTTGCTTATTTACGAAGCCATTCAACCAGAAATGAGCCTCATCGCTGAACAAAATTTGTCGAATTTGTTGTGTTCGAACCGAACACTGATTTTGGTAATAAAATTCAATGATTTGCAAGCGCTGCTCGTTAGTAAGTCTATTCATGATGAAATGTCAAAGCATACTGAGCATCTTTCTCTTTGACACCATGTCTGAAATCCCACGTGATCTGTCAAATACTAATGCTAACCTCAAAAAAATCACCCGTTATATTGCATTGCCAGTCTGACGCCCTCTTAAAAACCCTAAAATGAGCACGGCTAATTCGTGTATATAGATCAGTACTCGGCAAACTTTCTGAGTTTTTCCATGTATTCATGCATTCAGCCTCACTCGTTGAGTCGTTGATCTAGATCGGTGATGGGCACCGCCTTGCCCGCGGGAAAAGCTCTTTTAAGACTTGTATACATTTTGTATGGGCGCGTGCAGAGTAAAAGCTTTCTCTGTCCATCGCTGATCTAGATACATACTTATTAAAGTTCTTAGGCTTTTAGTGATTAGGGATCATTTGACCAAATTTCTGTATTTCCACGGACCTCCAATTCTTTGAAGATAATATATAGTAAGTGTAAATATACAAAGGGAGTTATATCTATAAAAAACGCATACAATTGTTTAAACCCATCAATAGTTTACTCGTTTGATAAAAATTTTACACAGATATGTATGAATATTGTTTAAGTGCAATTTTTGTAACAGCATATCCTTTACTAACCTTTGAGTCCTTGGTTCAGTACTACTTAAAGCCAAACGCATGCATCTAACTTATTTCGGTGATTGTTTTTAATTATAAGTACCAGGTTGACCGAACTTTGCTCGGAGTGCATATACTTTTTGAAGTTTTCAAAGTTTGGATATCAGAAAGTGGTCATTTTGATAGCTTTAAAAAAATTTTTTGGAAAAAAAAATCGGTTAAGTAAATAAATTTCTTACTCTAAAATTTAGTTGGCAACCCTATTTAGAAATACGCTGGAATGATTATTACATATCTTAAGCACATATGTACTGCGTATATATAAAAAAATGCTGATTGAAGTTAACAAAATAAAAATTGGTATTACATAGAAGTGTAGCAACCCTGACATCGATATTGCGATGTTTTAGATAAATTGTGTAGAATCGAAATAAGTGGCCACCTAACACTACTATCCTAAGGGATAACACTTTGTATATAGGGAAAGCATTGTTTAAGGACCTTATCTTTCTACCCATGAATAATAATGTTTTACCTTGTTTGTTAAACAAAAAATTAAATAAATGTGGGATGCAAAATAGGTGGCAACCCTATTAAAGAAATTTCTGAATTTGGGATTTTTAAAATACCTTCCATGTGAAAGCCATATTATGATGTTTTAATTAATTTGTAACTAATTTCGGATCGGTGGCAACCTTATACGAGTCATCTCGGAGATAACGCCTATTTAGATAACCTTAAAATGCAAAATCTCATTATCCGTGCACGACATTTTATCAAAATCGTTAGAGCTATTTCCGAGAACCCTATGGATATACATATATACTTACATAGTATGTAGTATATTTTTTTAAGTTTTCAAGGCTTGAGTATCGAATACGGGTTAGTTAGATAGCTTTTAAAATGAATGGTTTGAAAAAATTGAAAAATATTGGCTTTTGATTTCTTATGAAAAGAGTAAATTTCATATTTTGAAAATTAGGTGGCAACTCTATTTGGAAACACGCTGGGATGAAGAGTACCTACATCATCGCAAATATTTTCGGATTATTTTCTGAAGATACCTTTCATTTTATGCCCATATTGCGTTGTTTTAGTTAAATTTTTTTTTAGAATCAAAAAAAATGGCATACATTCTATAATATCTTAAGGGATAACAATTAGTATTTAAGCAAATCTTATTTAAGAGCCTACTTTTAGTATTCATGAATAGTAATATTGTACCTTTATTTTATAAACAAAAAATTTAATAAATGTGGGAATCAAAATAGGTTTAATTAAAATCTTTAGAGCCGTTTCCGAGAAACCTATGGATATACATGTATATATACATATGTATATACAAGAATTGCTCGTTTAATGTAATATTAAGATTATCACAAGATAATTATCAGAAGCGCCGAGAACCCCTTGCCCTTGCCCTTGTATTCAACACACTGTCTGTCAATAATTTTATTCAGCGTATCCCCCTTTCGACTTCGTTGAACCATGGCTACATTTTAGCAATACATGCACTGATTTATAATTTCAATACATATTTTCAGGATTTCTGTAAGGTAATTGAATAACAGCGATATGTACTGAAGATTAGGACCCTGACTGGTTTGAAGGGAGTTTGGAATCATGATGCAATAATACAAGGTGGTATCAGTTGTGACAGCTCGAATTGACACTGCCTTAGCTCAGTAGAATAAGAAGAAAAACGGGAAGAAATGAATCCCCATTTGGGGAAAAATATAAGATTTCATATTTTCTTCTAAACAAAATTCGCTTTTTTATAGTATATTCGCAATGAAATGAAATAAAATAACATATAATACCTTTTTGAGAAAACAAAATGTGTATACAGAAAAAAAAAAAAAATTCAACTATATTATTAGGCAAAGAATTGTTAAAGAAGTAACACTGTTTCAGCTAAGGCAGTCAATATGGCGGAATTAAAGCGAGAAGTTGCCAACTGATAACACCTTGTATTATTGCATCATGGTTTGGAATTAAGTTTTTGATAATACAATGCTATGTCTATTCAGGCTATCAATTTTAAATTGAAATACTGCAAATGATTTGACCTCTGCAAAGTTACTACGAATATTATGCTCTAAATGCTTTTCACTTCATCGCTCATCGTACTTCTCTCCAGCTTTTCGACTACTTTTTAATTTTGTGAAATAAACTGAATTCTAAAATATTAGGAAATAATTATTGTGGAATATTTGAGTGATATTTCTTTAAGGCAAATGACAAACACCTTATCGCAATGGCAGTCCCGAATATTTTAACACACGATTCATTGATCAAGAACAAATTTGCCTCCTACTATTCAAAAAAATTTGTATATATACTTAACTTGAATATCAATTTTCTCATATTTTGCATTAAAGTATTTCAGCATTTTCTATTATACACGCATTCTTGTGAGTGCAGTGTGTTGGCTTTTTTGTTGCAGCTTTTTCGACTTTGAGTCCTAATTAAACTGGATGTGTGTATGTGTAGGAATTGCTATTCTACGAGTAATTTTCCTAGCAAATTATTGTACTTGCTTGTGTCTGAGAAGCTGGTGACATGACAGCTGCCAAGATTAGCCAAGCGCAAAGTTGTGACAGCTTGCAGCAGGCAGCATGTAGCCGAAGAGGCAATACATTTTACTTTGGTGCGCCACTTTTGCAATACTGAACATTGCTGGCAGAAAAGGATGCACACACACACATACATATGCACCTATCCATGTGTAAGTGCGTACATACCCTGCAGGAAATGTATCTAACTATAAGCTAACTTTAAGTTGATTAGGAAGGAGCTATGTCACTTATTGTCTGTATATTTTCTTTCACGAAAGCTAACTATATTTCTATGGCGATGGCCGCGAAATAGTCAAGGGTGGTTACTTCTGCATTTGATGTAACTAACGTGTAACTAACTACTTTTGGGCATAAAATATCAATAGGAAAAACCTTTTTTTTTTTTTTAATTTACTTTATTTATTTTATAACATTTCATATTTGTTTACATATTCTGCTGTAGGTGGTCCCATATTCGAATTCCGTCAGACATAACTTCAAAATGATAATATGAAATTTCGATCTTCCTTTTATTTGTCCTCAATTCGAAAAAGTATTTGCGAAGTGCAGGATATTTAAATAGAAACGCGTTCAAAGAAAACAATCTCGAGCTTTACTCCTGCATTACTTGTCCACTTGTTTCAAGTTAGCTTTTTGTAGCTAACTACAAGTTATATATTTTATAGGAATCTCGCAAAAAGCTAACTACAAGTAGGTTATTTTTTATCAAGTCATAGATACTATTTTTCTGCAGGGTATGAGCCACATTGGCACTCGTTTGCGTAAAAAGCCTAAAATGCTAAAATATAGTCAAAACATTGCCAGCATTTTTTTCTTTGGTATTGCTGCTGCTACTGGTTAGCTTTTTGCGCTGCAATGGTTAGATTGGAGGCAGTCATGTATGCATTTCTCTTCTGTTTTGGTTGCAATATCGGTGCAGCAGCAACTTTAATCCATAGCACCGCTTGTGAGGTAGTGTTGGTATGTGTGTGTGCCTACGTCGGCTAGAAATGGTGCCAATTTGCGCTGATGCTGCAAAAATTGCCACATATGCACCCACACACATGCATATGTATGTATGCATATGCATTCGTGTGGGCAGATTGAAGCTCAGTTTGTTTTTCGGCCCAAAATCTCTAGGCCGAAAATCGACGTGGTGGTGTTGCAAGCAGCTTCACTGAATTTTTATTAAAACAACTTTCCGGTAAAATCGGCAAAAGTGTACGGGTGCGTGTGTGTGTGTATGTGTTGGGGAACGTATGGTGATTATGTTTGCTTGTTTGCATGTGACCTATGCACATACATACTCGTATGTATGTATGCATGTATGTAGATATATCGCTGACGAATCGAATGGTTTGGTTGTTCAACCGCTGCTGGGTGTGTTTGTTTAATGGATTTCATTCACGTTGCCACTGCTGCCGCAACTGTCAGCATTGCCGACGTCGACCCGCTTGGCCGCATCACCGCCTTTGCGCATACAAAACTTAGCGGCGTATGGTATCAGCGATTTATACGCCTTAGCGTTGTAAAATCCCTCTATGTACATACAATATGAAAAATTGTTGTTGCAATACACCTTTGCACATACACATATGTATGTACATATGTATGTACATGCACATAAGGCCATATTCACAACCATATATATGTATATAAATATACCAACATATTCACTCATCGCTTACGGCCATTTTACTTACCATCACTTGCGGTGCGTATTTTGTTCTTAGGGAATTGAGCGCTCAATGTCGAAGCGCGCGCCGCTGAGTTTTCGGTGAGGGGGTGAATTGGCTGCAGCGCTGAGGTGAGCTTTGTTGATTTTGCAGTTTTCGTTGTTAAGTGAATTGTTTAAAAATTCACATAACGCCGATGAAACGAGAGTAAACCAAATGAAAATTGCGTCGGGCGTGAGTGCAACCGGTTCTAACGCGATTGCCAGATTTAGCTGAGATTTTTCATGCTTGCTAAATCCATTTGAGCGATTGAGGTATAGCGGATTGCAGTATGTAGGTTGAATGAACAAAAAATGGGAATTTTGTTTACTACATATGTTTTGGAGCGGCATCTGCTGGTTCGAGGTCTGATTTCAATTAAGCCATTAATAAATTGGGAGAAGATAACTTCCAATTTTACTTGATTTTGTATATATTTTATTTTGCCGGGAAGGTCAACTAAATACGGAAAATAAAACAAACCAAAGAAATAATCTCCTCCTTTTTATGAAGACGGTAAAAATCGTAATGATTTCGCTTTTAATTTGTATCAGACATAAAAAATATGTAAAATGCTAAGAATTATTACATATCGACGGCTGAGTGGAAGATGGACCTATCTCGTTAGCCGGTTCGAAACGCTTTATCTCAGAAAACTTTTCAAGAACGCTCCAATTTAGAATTTGGTTAAAAAACCCCCTATATCAGAATTTGGTTCAAAGACGTTGTTTCTCAATTTGATATTGAAAATATACTGATTTATGGGGTTTTTGAATCGGCAACAAAGATAGGACGTTCTTCAACCAAATTCTGAAATATGGCATTCTTGAAAAGTTTTCTGATATAGGGAGTTTTCGAACTCACTGCCGAGATAGGTTGATCTTCCACTCAGCCAAGGATATACTATAATGCATATGCGAGCGATATACTCGTTTGCTGGAAGAACATCGTAACTCAAAAATGTATAAAGCGCGAAAATGGCTTCAAAGTTTCTAGTAGCTTTTTTTTCTTGAACCAAAATCTATATCTAAAAAATTCCTAACAAACATAACAGTACGGAAAATTTCATGTTTTGTAATTACACAAAAAAACTCCAAAACACGTAAACTTAGTGCAACTTAACTTTGAGTCGTAGATTACGAATCTGTACTCTGTTTTTCTAGATCAGGTCATTTTTCCAAGATATTTTCATTTTTATGAAAAAAATCAAACTTTAACAACAGATTTTTTGTAAATTTTTTCATTTGATTTAACACTTTCATGCCCGGTGTTGCCTATAGGCAACATTGACATTTGGGTTTATAAATCTCGGCGTTTGAAATATTTTTTCAAAAGGTTTGTTTTAAATGACACCTTGGAATGTTGCGAAGGCAAGGAGTTGAATTTCCTGCCATAATTATTTAACTATGTAATTAGTGTTTAGCGTCTTTTCGTTATGAATACTTGTGCGCAACATAAATGTTTGCTGAAAATGGTTCTGCAACGTTTTAAAAAATACACCAAATAAATTATATTTTTTCATAAACATAAGGGTTTAGGTTATAAAATTTATTAAAGCAAATGAAATGAAAACATCAAATCTCAAAAATTGTTTTTAATTTTTGTTAGAAAACTTTGTAAACATTTATAAGCCACATTTCATAATGGCCAAACCAGAAATCATAGACCGTTAAAATTTATACCAGTTCGTGTCTAAGCCCAACCAACAATAATATGCCATCAAACAAGTTTTAGCCCCAGCCAATTTAATCCGGGCATGAGAGGGTTAAACCATTTTCTTTTACAAAATAAAAAAGAATCCAGCTACTAACGAAGAAATTCGATAAATAAATAAAAAAGCTGTGAATGGTCAAATGAAAATGCGTAATGATTTTTTTGTATGAAATATGAGCAGAAAAGAATGTTACT
>NW_023458560.1:15064577-15066862 GCF_013731165.1 Rhagoletis pomonella
TCCCTTAGCCTAATAGCAGTTCGTGCTGCGACAATTCTGTCTGCAATATCCGCGGCATCGTGTTCAACATATGTACATATGTTAAGCGCCAGGGTAGGTGTGGTTCCTAATGCTCCGCTAATTCCTGTTTTACAAGTGTAGCCTTCTCTAGTGAGTTCCACCAGACAAGGGGTCCTTGAAACAATAAAGGCTTAAATTTGGTTTCCTAGAGCTAATGAATTAATTTGGGGGGAGAGACCCCACCTATTACCGAAAGCTCCCCTACAGCAGTAAAAGGCAACCGACATCTTTCCTTCCCTTTCCATCAAAAGGCTTCCACGACAGCCGCCGTTGATCGCCCACCTAGTTACCTGGTTCAGGTAACCTTGAGCCAATTCAAAAAGGGTGTATAGAAATCGTCCCTTAACCAAAAATTCCACATCATCTAAATAGGCGATCACCCGACAGCCCACTATCTCCAGTTCATCTAGAAGGTCGTTTACAACCGCAATCCAGAGCAGGGGAGAGAGAACACCACCTTGTGGAGTGCTCCTATTGACTCTGCACTGAGTGCAGACGCTCCCTCACTCCGCCGCGACAGTTCTGTCACGAAGTAAGCTGTAGATAAGCTTTATTAGGTTGGTTTAAACCCCCAGATTATGTATATACTTCACTATTGCCTCTGGAGTGACATTGTTGAAGGCCCCCTCGATATCGAAGAATAATCTTCATACGTGAATGCTTCCTCTGAACACTTTACCAATGTATGTAGGGCAGTATTCACCGTCCTTTTCTTGCAATAAGCATATTGTGCTCTTGAAAGACAGTCACGGGGAATTTCGTTTCTTTCGTACAGGTCTATCAGTCTCTCTAGCGCTTTTAGCAAAAACTTGGAGACTGATAGGCCTAAAATCCCTAGGGGAAACATGAGTGCCTTTTTAGGCCTTTGGGATGAACGCAACACGGACTACCCTCCAAGCCTTGGGGATATACCTGGTTCTCACACAGTTCGCATAAATAGGATCCAACCAATTGCAGGACACCTTCAGAGCCCTTTGCAGCTGCGCATGTATGATGCCATCGGTCCCCGGCGACTTTAATGGTTTGAACCAATTTATCGCCCATGCCATGTGATGATCGTCCAGAAAAGCGGAGAATCACAGGACCTGGGGGGAGAATCTGTAACCAGTTTGCAACAATTTTCGAATCGCTATCGCACTTTTTGACGCAAAAGCATTTATATCATGCATCATAAAGTGCGATAGCGATCCGAAAATGTTCACTAACTGGTTACAGAATCTCCCTCCTGAAGTACAAAATATCGCAAAGAAGAATATTTAACTGTACTCCGATGTACGAAGTACAAGAGCGAAAAAGGAAGTACTGTACTTCCGAAAGAAGTACAGTTGGTCACATTACCTATACCTCCAATTCATTAGAAATAAGATGAAGAACTCTCATGCGAGACGTATTTAACACATCTAGAAAAAAAGTATCCTACGGCGAGTTTGTTTCTTTTTTCAACTATAACGCTATGTTTATGACCCAGCGAATACCAGCGATCAATTACACATCGTGATTGTCCGTCTGGCCAATTGTCTGATATTTCTACGGAATATTTTCCATCGGAGTCACGGCTCCAGAGGACTGGTCAAATTGAAACGATATCAAACCAGAAGACTCAGCGAACAAACCTATCCGTTGCATTAAAAGAACGCATGCTATAATGACCTCTTGGCTAAGAAGCGAGCCAACTAATAAATACCTTCCCATTAATTGGTTGATCGTTTTGAGTTTATCAACTCAGATAGCCAAAGCTCGGAAAAAGATCAGCTAAAAGCTCAGTTAGTCTAGACTTAATTTACTTAAATTAATTTAATATTTTGGCCATCCTGTGTAGGCGGTTAGTTAAATATTAAGTTGCCACAAAAAGTTAAAAACCTGTTGATTTTATATTCCTTAGTTACGGCCTTACGGAAATCGAGAAGGGTGAGTGAATCAGGCTTGCCAGATTTTCCTTTTGTATTTGTGGCATTAAAGGCTGCGAACTCTCAAACAGCTAAAAAATAAAGCACAAAAACCAAATATTTTCGCCTTTAACTTAAGTGGAAGTGGTGAGTAATCACTGACGATTTCTTCCGCCCAAAACTTTAAGGCCTAAAATGGTTTCTGCTCTGTAGAGAGCGAGTTTGTCACTTTTCAACATCCCTCTAGAAAACACGCACCCTTTGACCAGGGTATGCTCTATCATTATTATGGGCCATATACACGGCGACTTTTTATGCAGTCTATTTTACGTGAGCCTT
>NW_023458560.1:15066872-15067270 GCF_013731165.1 Rhagoletis pomonella
TTTATTTCAAATGGATTAAGTGTGGTTACACCTATTTTTGTGAGCCAGTCTGCGTCTGGGGAGAACAATACATTCGCAGAGAATATGTACTAGCGTATCTTCGTCCAGCTCATAGAAGCAAGCCAGGGCTTGTTGAATTTTTTGTCTACCCAAATATTTATGACCTCCCCAGTATATACTTTTATTAGTCCTATGGCCAACGTTAGGAAACAAATGAATGTTTGATGGTCTTTTTTTCTTGGGAGCTGCGTACTGACTTAAGAAATTTTGATAGAAGAAAATTTCTTTTCCTGCAGACAAGTCATTAACAAGGAAACAATTTAAAAATAACATACTCGTACAGGGCATATAAGTAACATTCTTTTCTGCTCATATTTCATACAAAAAAATCATTACGC
>NW_023458560.1:15067370-15069715 GCF_013731165.1 Rhagoletis pomonella
GCGTAATGATTTTTTTGTATGAAATATGAGCAGAAAAGAATGTTACTCATACGCCTTATACGAGTATGTTATTTTTAAATTGTTTCCCTGTTAATGGCTTGTCTGCAGAGAAATAAATTTTCTTCTATCAAAATTTCTTAAATCAGTACGCAGCTCCCAAGAAAAAAATGCCATCAAACATTCATTTGTTTCCTAACTTTGGCCATAGGGCTAATAAAAGTATATACTGGGGAGGTCATAAATATTTGGGTAGACAAAAAATTCAACAAGCACTGGCTTGCTTATATGAGCTGGACGAAGATACGCTAGTACATATTCTCTGCGAATGTATTGTTCTCCCCAGACGCAGACTGGCTCACAAAAATAGGTGGCACCACACTTAATCCATTTGAAATAAACATCTAATGGAATTAAAGGTCTAATTGAAAGCCTTCACATATATGTATGTAGAGCTAGTGAAGGCTCACGTAAAATAGACTGCATTAAAAGTCGCCGTGTACATGGCCCATAATAATGATAGTGCATACCCTGGTCAAAGGGTGCTTGTTTTCTAGAGAAATGTTGAAAAGTGACAAACTCGCTCTCTACAGAGCAGAAACCATTTTAGGCCTTAAAGTTTTGGCCGGAAGAAATCGTCAGTGATTACTCACCACTTCCACTTAAGTTAAAGGCGAAAATATTTGGTTTTTGTGCTTTATTTTTTATCTGTTTGAGTGTTCGCTGCCTTTAATGCCACAAATAAAAAGGAAAATCCGGCAAGCCTCATTCACTCACCCTTCGCGAATTCCGTAAGGCCGTAACTAAGGAATATAAAATCAACAGGTTCTTAACTTTTTGTGGCAACTTAATATTTAACTAACCGCCTACACAGCATGGCCAAAATATTAAGTTAATTTAAGTAAATTAAGTCTAGACTAACTGAGCTTTTAGCTGATCTTTTTCTGAGCTTTGGATATCTGAGTTGATAAACTCAAAACGATCAACCAATTAATGGGAAGGTATTTATTAGTTGGCTCGCTTCTTAGCCAAGAGGTCATTATAGCGTGCGTTCTTTTAATGCACCGGATAGGTTTGTTCGCTAAGTCTTCAGGTTTGATATCGTTTCAACTCGGCCAGTCCTCTGGAGCCGTGACTCCGATGGAAAATATTCCGTAGAAATGTCAGACAATTGGCCAGACGGATAATCACGATGTGTAAACATAGCGTTATAGTTGAAAAAAAGGAACAAACTCGCCGTGGGGTACTTTTTTCCTAGATGTGTTACATACGACTCGCATGAGAGTTCCTCATCGTATATCTAATGAATTGGAGGTATAGGTAATGTGACCAATTGTCCTTCTTTCGGAAGTACAGTACTTCCTTTTTCGCTCTTGTACTTCGTACATCGAAGTACAGTCAAATGTTCTTCTTTGCGATATTTTGTACTTCAGGAGGGAGATTCTGTAACCAATTAGTGACAATTTTCGGATCGATATCGCACTTTTTGACGCATGATATAAATGTTTTTACGCTAGAGAGACTGATAGACCTGTACGAAAGAAATGCAATTCCTCGTGACTGTCTTTCAAGAGCTCAATATGCTTATTGCAATAAAAGGACGGTGAATACCGCCCTATACACATTGGTAAAGTGTTCAGAGGAAGCATTAACGTATGAAGATTATTCTTCGATATCGAGGGGGCCTTAAAGAATGTCACTCCAGAGGCAATAGTGAAGTATATTCATAATCTGGGGGGTCGAAACCAACCTAATAAGGCTTATTTACAGCTTACTTCGGGACAGAGCTGTCGCGGTGGAGAGGGGGAGCGTTTGCACTCAGTGCAGAGTGAAGCACTCCAAAAGATGGTGTTCTCTCTCCCCTGCACTGGAATGCGGTTGTAAAAGACCTTCTAGAGGAACTCGAGATAGTGGGCTGTCGGGTGATCGCCTATTCAGATGATATGGAATTTTTGGTTAAGGGACAACTTCCATACACCCTTTTTGAATTGGCTCAAGGTTACCTGAACCAGGTAACTAGGTGGGCGATCAACGGCGGCTGTCGTGGAAGCCTAACTTTGAGGAAAGGGAAGGAAAGATGTCGGTTGCCTTTTACTGCTGTAGGGGAGCTTTCGGTAAAAGCCCCCAAATTAATTCATTAGCTCTAGGAAAGCAAATTTAAGCCTATATTGTTTCAAGGACCCCTTGTCTGGTGGAACTCACTAGAGAAGGCTACACTTGTAAAACAGGAATTAGCGGAGCATTAGGAACCACACCTACCCTGGCGCCTAACATACATATGTTGAACACGACGCCGCGGACATTGCAGACAGAATTGTCGCAGCACGAACTGCTATTAGGCTAAGGGA
>NW_023458560.1:15069815-15083309 GCF_013731165.1 Rhagoletis pomonella
CAAACATATGTACATACACAAACATATGTACATACGTACAAATATATATACAACCATTCAAACATATGTACATACATGAAAACATTACATACATATGCCCATCAGTACATCAACGAAGCCCGTTTGCTTCATCATAAATATATCCATACAAACATATGTACATATGTACGAATGGATGTAGTTACGCGAAGCACGCTTGCATCATTTATACATATGTATATTACTTGGTAGCGGCAGAGCTGAAATGCGCAATGAGTTCGTTCATACATACATATATATGTATACATATATATATGTATACATACGTACGTGCATTCAAACATACATATATACAAATGTAGGTACTCGTACCCGTCATGCGTCGCTTTATTTCTCTTTTCCCCTTCCCTATACTACCTATATCTTCCTTCCCACTCATGTAACGTTTTCAGTTTTAAAACTTTTACTCTCCATTTTTGCGATACCGCCGCCTAAGAAGTTTCACTTCAAAAATTAAACCCAACTAAATTCATTAGTTAATTTAAATATATGTCACACTACCAGACGAAGTAAATTTTGAAGAGTTTTACTTGAAAATCCTTTGGAAGAGGGTTGCCGCCCTTCTAAAAATTCAAATTATTTAAAAAGTTAAATGAATTAAAAAAATATGGGTAGAAATCTAAAAGGGGTTTTAAAAGGCTTAATTTCTGAACTACATTAAGGGGGTTGCCACATTTATCGTAATATCAGGCGAGGGAAATTTTGGAAGGTTTGGCTTGAAATTACTTTTGAGGACGCTTGCCATCTGTTCGAAAATTCGAATTTAATTAACTTATATATAAATTATATTAAATATGAAATAAGTATGAAAAGACGGGTGTCAAACGGAAAAGTGTTAAGAAGTCTTTAGTTTGAACACTTATAATGTTTGAAGAGGGTTGCCAGCTGTTTAAAAAGTTACAGCTAGTAAGTTAGATGAATTATTAAAATATGGATATCAAGCGAAATGGGTTTCAAAAGACTTTATTTCATCAGTTATTTGAAATATGTATCACAATGTTAGTCGAGAGAGAACTAAGATGATTTTAGTTTGGAAATACTTTTGAAGAGAATTTCTATCTTTTTGAATAGTTGAATTTAGTAACTAACTATTTAGGATAAATTTTTTGTGTAGTTCATTAGATTTTTGCGCGGTTCTTTCGAATATCAAATATGAGGGGTCAAAGCAAACACCTTGGCCTGTAGATGTGCAATAAGATTTTATTTTTCGAATTTAGAACTTTAGAAATTATAGGTACCGGGTGATTTGGTATTTGATGATATTAAAACCCGACACTATGCGATACCTCTCTTCACTCAGAAATGGACGCACGGATTTTGAGGAAATATGGCTCTCGGATCGCTTACAACTCTGACTAACATTTGGAATAGTTTCTAGGTTTTGAATTACAATTTTTGGCGTTTTAACGCCATTCGGGTTCACTAGCAATGATAGAATGGTACTTACACAATATGTTAGTGTTTGGCCAAGCTTCTCCTCCGACTTGTGGCGTGCACCTTGATGTTGTCACACAAAGGAGAAAGACCTACAGTTTTACGCCGACTCTGAACGGCGATGGAGAGGCTGTTTTTCATGGCAGAATACATTCGGAGTATTGTCGTTGCTTGCCTAGGGGCGACCGCTATTAGAAACAACTTTTTTATGTTTCATATTTTGATGTTAGCTGGAAAATGGGCTCGAACCCATGTGGAGTGGTAGCGTACACTACTAGCCACTACACCAAAACGATAAATATAAAGATTAATTTTAGTAGAAACATCTTAGGCATAATTATGTACATATGTACATTTACTTACATGGTGCGCCCCTCGAAGCCACGCCTTTTTGAAATGTTTTGATAATAATTTCCCATATGCGGATTTTTTATATACATATCTCGACTCCAGCGCCATCTATCGACACCTGATCAGACATAAATACGACTTTTCGAAATATCTCGAGTCCAGCGAGCCCACCTAGGGACTTATTTGGTAGCCTATGTTTGAGACCTGATGCCTAAGGAATAATTTAAAAAAAATTTTATTGAAATCCATTAAGGAGGTTTTGACCCGAGTCATTACAAAACAAGTAAGAGCAGCGCTGTCTTCGGCTATGCCGAAGGCTTCATACCTTTCATGAACGGTGACAGGTAATAAGGTCAATGGAAATAAGGTCAATTGACTTTATTTCCCACCCTGGTGCGAAATAAAGTCAATTGACATTATTACCTTTTCAAAAGCGAAATAAAGTCAACAAAAATTTGGAAATAAAGTCATTGACGCTATTTCCTCATTCAAATGGAAATAGCGTCAACAATGCTTAAAGTATGTCGATTCATAGAAAAAAATGTTGTTCTTACAATAAACATTGCCCCGTAAGTGTTGTTTTTTAATAAAAGAAAAAGGCTTTTGCCAAATCCTCAGTGTTGTGATATTAATTCACACACAATCATGAACTACCACCAATTGATTCTATTAAACAAAAATTTAAATTACGAATATGTAAAAACACGATGCGAAAAACTAAACACCTGCGCACAGCTGGAATATGAGAAATATTTGAAGAAAGAGTGGAGAAATGATCCATAACTTGCAAAACATTTTTCGTTTCTACAAAAATAAAGCGAACACTATTAAATTGAAGAAACAGTACATGTCCAAAAACCCCGGAGGAGCACTGAAAGAATTCTGTGTTTTAAATTAGCATATTTTGAACGAATTCGGAATGTCTAAGGTGGAAAAGAACCCAACTTTTCTATAAGGAAACAATAATAAAAAAAGAATTTTCTTATTTTCTTACACTGAATTTATGCCTCCGCCAGCAGTCATTTAAAAGCAGCTAAGGAGATCATATAAGTTAATTGATTGGTTTTCACACACTTTTGAAACACAAATTATATGCTTTTTTACTGCAGACAAGTTGTTGCCTCAAAACACAGCAGAAATCTTCCAATCAGGGCTGCCAACTCTCCTTAGTTATGAGGTGCCAAATTGAGGATAAAAAAAGTCCCAAAATGTGCCAAATAGAAAAATAAAAGTGCCAAAAAAGGTGTAATTCCTTTTAATCATTCACATTTAGCAATAAAATAAAGCCACATTTTCAAAACAAAAGTGCAATGATAAAATAAGATAAACCAGTTGAAAAGCCTTTATAAATTAGAAAATTTTAGTTGAGAAAAAGAAGTGCACGCTAAGGATTTCACAAAAATGTATTGAAATGTTATTTTTTTTACAAAAGTGCCATTTTGGCATTTTGTGCCAAATTTAAAAATTAAGTGCCATTTGAAGTAAAATAGGAACAAATGGCACGGTTTGAGCCAAGTTGGCATCCCTGCTTCCAATAACTTACAAATATAAAAATGTGAAATATCGAGGGCTTGAATTCATTAATACCCTCTATCTGCAATTTGCACAAAAACTATTTTGTGATTTTAGAAACCATCTGGGACTTATTACCTGTCGTTATATAAGGTAACATTAATATCACTGATGACAGTTAAAGCTTAGGTGGATTTTTATATCAGAATCTCATCTTTGTGAAAATTGTGCAGATAGGGGGTATTATTGAATATAAACCCTCGATGTTTAAAATATATAAAAATTTTATTTCAACGTATACAAAAAATAAATCTACCTGCGTTACAGCACGTCGGGAGACGGGGAAGGGGGGGGGGGGGGGGGGCCGCGGCGTTGCGTGACGTGGTGTGCGCGCCGGTCGCGCTGGGTACGCGGGGCGCGAGCGCGAGCGCGAGCGCGACGCGCGCGGTGTGGCGCGCTGACGCGGGCCGCCGCGAAGCTAAGCAAATTTAATGTTTGAAAGAGAAATAATGTCAATTGATTTTATTTCGTTTTTAAAAAGGTAATAATGTCAATTGACTTTATTTCGCACCAGGGTGGGAAATAAAGTCAATTGACCTTATTTCCATTGATCTTATTACCTGTCACCTCATGAACATCTGCAAATTTTACTTTGACAGATTACTGCTTTTGAATACATCTGCATACATCGATAGAGGAGTTACATACTTATATAAAAAATCGCATCTAAACAATCAGAGTTATGGAAGATATACTTTATATGACACCAATCTAAGTGATTTTCACCGCTATGTGATCGGTATGTAAACCGGTAACACAATTTATTGGGTTTAGTTTCGTACATAAAGGAGATATATGGCAAAAACTGGTATCTTAACAATCAGTGCTATAGGAGATAAAGCTTATACAGCATAGACTTTGACGATTTTCTCAGTAGACTTTGTATTATTATTTATAAAATATCTTACGAAATTTATCGGTTTTAGCTGTTCAAATAAATGAGTTTTACAGTAAAATCCCATATCTGAACAATCAGATGAATGGAAGATATATGTTGTAGTCATCCGATCCTTGTTATTTTCACTGTAAGTATTCTGTTAATAATGAGTGAAAATGGTGCGAAATTTCATGTTCCTAGCTGCATAAATGGAGGAGTTATGATAAAAGACCTCATATCTGAACAATCAGTTGTATGGGGGCTGCAGGTTATAGTGACCCGATCTTTGTTATTTTCGCTGTAAGTCTTCTGTTGATAATGAGTGGAAACAGCGCGAAATTTCATGGTCCTAGCTACATAAATGGATGAATTATAACGAAAAATCTCATATCTGAACAATCAGTTGTATGGGAGCTATAGGTTATAGTTACCCGATCTTTTTAATTTTCACTGTAAGTTTTCTGTTGATAATTATTGAAAACAGTGCGGAATTTTATGTTCCTAGCTATATAAATGGAGGAGTTATAACGCAAAATTTTATATCTGAACAATCAGTTGTAATTTTCACTGTAAGTATTCTGTTGATAATGGGTGCAAGTATTGCAAAATTTCATGTTCGTAGCTGCATAAATGGAGAAGTTATAATGAAAAATCTCATATCTGAACAATCAGTTGTATGGGAGCTATATGTTATAGTGGTCCGATTCTTCCGGTTCCGACAAATGATTAATACATTATAAAAATACACCCTCCTACCAAATTTGATCCGGATATCTCGAAAACTGAGAGACTAGATTGCATACAAACAGACAGACAGACGGACAGACGGACAGACGGACATGGCTAAATCAACTCAGCTCGACGTTCTGATCATATAAGTATACATTTTCATGGGTCTATCTCTTTTTGTTCTGGTACTTACAAACATCGGACCAAAGTTATAATACCATTTCATGCTCATGAAAGGTATAAAAAGTAAAAAACTCTAAGTTCGGACGAAGCCGAAAATTAAATACCTGGCGCACGTATTAAATATATGTAGTTTTTTTACCTTTCCGGAAACTACCGCCACATGGTAAGCTGGGGTAATTTTACCCCTACTTCAAACATCTGCGATAGTACGTTAAGTTAGACTTTAACAAAATTTAGCTACAGAAAATTCCGTACAAATTTCAACGCACATTTTCAAAATTCCATAATAATGTTATTTTTTTTTCAAGGGATTGTTGTGACTATCAACTTTGAGTAAATTAGCGTCCTTAAAAAGAAATATCGAAGTTTCAGCATTTCTTGAAATGTACCGTTATAAGGTATGCGTAATTTTAGTCCGATTTTAAAAGTTTTCTTCGTCTTGCTTTTGTGTGCCAAGTATAATAATTTTACCGAGTTTGCTACAAAGCGGAAGAACGATTACCGAGATACACATATGTGGTCATAAATGTATTATAAACATATTAAAACTTCAATTATAAACATCAATTTTGAATAAATTCGCTTCAGTATTGAGTTATCGAAGATTTCGTATTTTTCTAAGTTACCGTTATGTGAGATGTAGGTGTTGTATGTGTCCAATTGTTTTTTATTCCTTTGGTATCTTTTACCAGGATCAATAGCTGTGCGAAGTTTGGGAGAAATTGGTGGGGCGGTTACCAAGATATACAACGTGTGTTTCATCTAAAAATCATTATAAATATCAATTTTGAGTGAATAAGCTTCTAGTTTCATTTAGATATCTCAATATGTACTAGAGTTATCGTGTGCACGGACGGACGGACGGACATACAGTCACCACACACACAGTTTTCTGCGGACTGCATAGCTTACAACCATTCAGGGAGGGTAACAGCTGATTACCATTGGCCACTTTACCTAGTATTAATGTTAATCCCGTGATCCCGGACTTTTTAAGGTCTCGAAAATGTCGGGATTTGCATTCATGGCAATAATAGAAACAATTTTTCTTCACCAGTATTGGCTATATTTCTTTTTTTATTTAATAAATAATATTTTTTTATAAATGTCTAGCTCCTTATACATATAAAAAATAAAATAGCGTTTTTAGTTTTTCACTCTGACGTCAGCAATATAAAAATGATTTTAAAAATGTAGAGAAATGTGCTTAGAAAAGAAGTGGGTATACAATTGATGAGGAAATTCTGTAGAAATTGAACAGATTCAGTTTCAAGAAGGGCGAAGAAGAAATTTTTTAAATTCTAAAGAAATTTCCTATTGCATTTGTTACCCATATTTTTATCATACATTGCATTGCTTTTTTTTAACAATTTTTGGAATTAATCATATCTTTGAAATTACAAAGTCCTTCAAAATAAACCCTGCGGTCAGAGAGAAAAAATAAAACGCCACTTTCAATAAAAAGTAGGTTTCAAACCCATTTATTATTATTTATTTCATGGTAGGAGAGCTTCTCAAATAATATGGAAGCATATTTTTCGATTCAAGTTGTTGAAAAGTAATGAATATCTAAATCCCGGGATCCCGGGCTTTTGACAACGCCATCTCAAAAATCCCGGGATCGGAAAAAGCCGAAAAAATTAACATCCCTAGTACCTACCCACTACCTTTTGGTCCAATAAATATTTTTTTTATCTTTATATAAGTAAATACATAAATGCATACATACTGCTCTCCCTCTCACTGAGTTATTCACAATCGTTATGTGAACAAAGTTATAATACCCTTCTATCTAACATAAGGCTGATCCCGTACTTTTCGGACTAAATCTAGTAAAACTGTCAAATAACAAAACTAAGCTCACAACGAGTACGGGATCGATATTAAGTAAATATCGAGCCCTAACCGACAAAAACGACGTATGGGACTTTTATTCAAAATTTTCTTTTTAATGCAGAAATATTCCTATAGCATCCAGACGCATTTCTACATCAAATATATAATTTTGAAAGCGCTTTTTCTGTTCCCAAAGTTCGAGAACGGCTGTACAGTTTTTTTTTTATTTCGGACTCTTACTGCAGACTTTTCTAGCATGGTTACAGATTAAAAATATTTTCGATATATCAAGGCGGCATGGCACTTCCCATACAAAACGAATATTTCGTACCTCATACATCTGGAATTATTCATGGTATTGTACTAACTATAACTTGGTATGGAGATTCATATATCAATCCAATAATCGTGTAGAAAAAGGGAGTTTATTCTGCTGGAGTCAAGGACTTTCCAGCAGAATTCTGCACCGGCACCTAACCTGACTACAAAACAATTTATTTAGCAGCATTTCCTCTGAAGAATGGCCGTCTGACGATCCTCATATAAGCCCGTTGGATTACAAATTGTGAACAGTTTTAGAGGACATGCTTTGCTATAAAAGATACCACAACATCGATTCTCTTAAACCACCTTTGATTCGTGCAGTGGCCAATTTGCCAATGAGCAAGGTGACTCAACCCTTTGTCTACCGGCCGTGTCCAATGGACCTGAATGAGATTTTATTGTGTTCCCATATCAATGTCTGATGTTTTTAGCTCCGTAGCTCCTTTACTTTGCTTATTCTCATGTAGTCGATACTTTCTCGATCATGTTCTTTTTTTATAATTGGTATTACTATTGTAAATATAACGGGAACTACCAGCCCAGGGCCGTTGGACCCACAATATTACTTATATAGGAGTCCTATGGACCAGAACGGTGGATAATGCAACCTTTTTCCGCGGTAGACAAAGGGTTTAGAATTAATATTTCCTCTTTATATACCTTATATCAATTTAAAAAAAAAGTGTTCCAAAGGCCTTCATTATTTTTAATTTTATAGCATAAACTGTGTGTAACAGTATTTATGTCCCGACCAAGTATACATATACATATGTATAACATACATGTCATATGGATTCGGCAACTTATCTTCCTTCTATCTATATACATATAGGTGTATGTATCTACCTTCTCGATAGCGTGACGTCTGCTACTGTTTGGTAGCATAGTCGATTATGACGTTGACACAGGCCTTGCAGGCAGCCAAGGAACAATCAGCAAATGGGGATTACTACCCTTTTCCCGCAAGTACATAAGCATGTAGTTACATATATACACATGTATATATGTATACATATTTGTGTACCCATATAAATACATATGTATGTATATAGTAGATTGCTTGCATATGGATTTGTGTTTGTAAAGATACTTGTGCGCCTTTCAGGCAACACACATAAATCCCATCAAAGGCCAATTTGTATTCTCACCTCAGACAAAGTGCAACGCCTCGACTCTCGGCTCAATTGTGGCAGCAACCAGCACAGCAGCTGAACACAACTGAAAACTGACAGACGACAGTCAAATGAAAATTGAACTGAACGACATCGATAACAATGGGCAGATGCCGAAAACAATTGGTTTGACTGTTTAACTGGTGCACTGGTGCGAATCCAGTTCATGCTCGTGAAATTTTCCATTCTTTGTTGCTCATTATTTGGCACATAGTATGTACATACATACATACAAACATATTTAGTGCTTTTCCTTCAGCCTTTCAGTACCTTAGTTTACGGCTTACTTCGCTTGTTTTGTCTGGCTCATATTTGCACTTTGTGACATTTTGAAGCCAACGCGTGGGCTCAAGCAAAATAAACCAAGTCTTAAGAAGTGATCGCTGGCAGTAAAGGATCATCTTTGAGTTGTTCTTCCGCTTTGTGTTGGGGGAGGTGTAGCCGTGACTGATGTATGGCAAAAAGACGCACAGCAAGCGACAATTGTTTGAGTATCAATTTGTGGGTTAATTGAAATCCTGTTTGCTAGTAATGAGATACTGGTAAAGCTATACGCTGATGCTAAATGGAATGGAACCCTTTTGAAATGGCTTCTTAGCTGCAACACGCACTTATATACATACATACATATAGCAAACATATTTAGTTCAATAGAATAATAGGGCTATTCGCGATCCGGTGCAAATGACCTAGCATCATTGCATTGCAAATTTGTATTGCAAATTATTTGCAATACACAAACAAAATACACGCATTTGCATTTGTCATGGCTTGGCAAATTTGCAATACCGAAAATCCATAGCATAAAAATGCTATGCATTGCATTCATAAACAAAACCAAAGCTGATGCACAAAAATTGTTTTGCAAAAGCTTTACCATGACAGTTTAATAAAGGTCGCTCACAATCCATGGCATATTTCTGCAATTGCATAAATTTGTCAGCTCTTATGCACCGAATCGCGAATAGCCCTAATATATCTCTGCTTATTCCATGCGTAAAAGAAAGCCACTAGTGGTCATTGAATATGTCGATTAAAAGAAAATTATTTTAAGCATTAATACCTATTTATTTAATTATCTATGTTTCATGAATCTTTACCCATGCGCTTCACTTTAGCATGTTTGTGTATCTGACAGGCTGCAAATTAGTATATTGCAGAAATTTTACATTTTCTTAATTTTAGTATTACGTTTTATGATGACCGCATTGAGGCATTGAAGCATGAAATTTACATCATTCGTTTGTAAAAGCAAAACCACATTTTCAGCTGCACTGTGAGAAAAGAGATGACTGAACAGATTTATGATTTGATTGCTTATTCAATTTAAGTGTCTTTTGTGTTCATAAATTTGTTAAATTGCGTCATTGCAACGCATTGGCAAGATGTTTTTTCGAAAGGTAGGAACTTGAGTTAGCAGCCGAAAAGTAGCAAAACCTGGGTTAGGTTAGGTTAAAGTGGCTGCTACATCTTCTTAAAGCACTTCATGGAGTCAACAAATGTTACAATGTCCTGATACCCATACCAGATGCTAGGCGAACTGCTCTGCCATTAAATTGAAGGATTTGCTGCAGTTCGCTACCGACAAGTGCCATTCTTAGAGCTTTACTGTCGTACGTAGGCTATCAGCAGCATCTTATATTCCTCCATCTACCTTATTATCAAGCTTGGATCCAGCAATACACAACCGAATCGGATTGATGTTTGGTATCCCCCTATGTTACTCTTTACCACAAGTGGGTGTTGTTATGCAGTAGTCCGTGTTGCTCTGTAAGTACTGATTTTCAGGAATATGTAGTAGTATGGCCACCTCTTTGTTCTTGTCAGCTTTTTAGTTCCTATAAGCTTATGGTTACATTTGCATCGCATTTCATAGTACAATATATATGTATGAGAACTTATTACGTTGTGTGGGCAAAAAAAAAGCTCAATTTATTCCAAGCGATTTCGAACACTCACTATGACCGTATTTCAGGACGGTACCCTGTAAAGTCAGCTAAATCGGGTTTTATCTAGTCCGATTTGTATAAATGATACATCTTGTAAAGGTATGAGGCAGCGTTGGCAAAATGCTAATCTGATTAATGATTAAAAATTAACGATTAAAATGTTAATCAGGATTGACGATTAAGATTAATTAATCGTAATCAACTGTATGATTAATGATTAAATTTTTTTTATCGTTAATCGCTGGCGGCGATTACGATTAATTAATTTTAATCATAATCGTTAATCCAATTAAAAACAAAATCTGATTAAGTTGTCTAGTTTGTCCGAATTTGGAACCGAACAACAGTTGTAGTAATTATTTTGTGTTTTACGCTTATAAAAAGCACATGAAATAAAAGAAAAATTATAATTATTGTTATTAGTAATACATAAACTGGGAACTTTTATAACCCAGCGCACATGTGCAGAGGGATATTAAAACCTAGTTTGTAAAACGTATGTTGGTATAGATCTTAATGAAAATGCACACCAAATTTCTTAGATTGATGAGGAAACCCGACTTAGCCATACCCGATTAACTGGCTTTGTGTGCACAGGAAAATCCCTGCATAAAGTAGTTAATCACCAAACCTACTTAATCAAACTAAGAGTTAATGATTAAAAATTAATTTTTTTAATCGCGGTTACGATTAACTGTTTAATCGGATTAAAATTAATCATGATTAACTGTAATCGGATTGAATTTAATCGAATTAACTAATTCATTAAAAAATCAATCGATTAGTGCCAACACTGGTATGAGGAAAGCCTGCCGTTTACATACTGAACCATGATAGAACCGTTACAATCACCATCATTGAGAGGCAGTCTAACGTTATAACCTTAAATTTAAAGCTCAAGCTCATACCTACATTCTCGTTTTTAATCTCAAACAGCAACAATTGTGAACAGTTTAGTTTTTTTATTTTAAATTTTATATGATTTTAAAATGCTTGCAAACGTCAAAAGGAAATCATTGCCCACGAATTGAGAGAATGATTCTTACCTTGTAATGATATATTATCATGTCTGAATAAAAGTTACGATTTTGCAGTAATCTTAAAATAAAAATCTTGGTATTTATTATTTTCGCCCCATGAAACCAAGTTGGTACATGTTAGGGGTATTGACTATTCGCCTTTTTTCGAAAACCGTTTTTCAAAACCGGAAAAACCGGTTGCCCCTTTTATTATTAACCGGACAGACCCATTTTATTTTAAATATTTTCTCTATAGTAACAATTGTTGTTAGTCAGAAATCATGACCAAAATTACATTATGACTGCTGAAAAAAAGGGTATATCTAGCTTTAATTCAGAAATAAATAAGGCAAAACTAGTTTGAAATATTTTAGATTATAAGTAACTGAAAAAAGTTAGTGATTAAATTCACACTTAATGGGGGACATGCCACTTATCGAAAATCAATCAACGCCTTCGTCAACTCTCACCTCTCGGAGACCAACGCCACCTGTCGCAGATGAAGAGCTCGAGTTGCTTTATGGGGCTCACGATACTTTGACACAACTCCATTCTGGATATTTTAGCAGTTTAAACTGTTCAGTCCAATTTGAATAATATGCCCCGAAGACACTAACCACCTATTCACATGCCCACTTCATATGTGTGTAGTATGTTCATCAGCTCATCTAACATTCCTCTCCCTACGGCCTAAACCAGTAGAACCAGCCGTTAGATGAGAATAAAGACTACATGTAGTCGATTCACTGATTAACATAGGGTTTAGTATCCCTGCAATTCATTTTTACACAGTGAATTGTAGGGAAATTTTTAAAGAACTCGTAAAGATCTCATTCGATTTTTTGCCGAATTTTCTAAAATTAAATAAATTGTGCACACTTCGATTCTTTTACTAAATTTCGGAAGAAAATCAGTAAAGCAATGAAAAAAGTGCTGCTATGTATGTGAAGAATTTCTCTCTTTTTGAAAAAGCGAAATTTTAATGATCTGACGGCATTGATTATTAAATAATTTGAGTTCAATTGTTTAACAGGTGGCAACTCTTTTCGAAAAAGTAAAACCTTATTGCACATCTATAGCCCAAGCTCTTTAATTTGACATCTCGTTTTGCAAATCGAACTAACGGTGGAGATCTGATGACCTGGACAAGAAATCCTTTCGTGTATTATATATATAGATTTTTTCCCTCGTACAACTTTTTTGGAATTTTTTCAAGTGTACAAACTTAAATTTATTCGCATTTTTGTAATCTCTCATTTGCTGCATGGAATTTGCTATAAAACTGCACCCAAACACTTTTACATTGGCAATTTGTCCGCGAACGAATATGCGTCGCCATCTAAAAGTCTTCCTGGTGTTCGTACTGTTGGTCACATTTGTGACTGCGAAGAAGAAGGAAGAGAAGGAGGAATCCTCTGAGGAAAAGGAGGAGGAGGGCGAAAAATATCACAAAGAGGAACATAAGGAGAAGAAGCATAAGGGTGATAAAGGACACAAGGAGCACAAGGAATGGGAGGAGGATGAAAAAAAGCACCACGAGGAGGAGGACCATGAACATAAATATGGCAATAAAGGTGGCAAAAAGAAGAAGTATTATGATGAGGAGGAAGAGTTTGGCGAGAAAAAAGAACATGGCGAGCACAAAAAAGGGGGCAAACATCATCACAAAAAGAAGCACAAGAAGGGGCATAAGGAATTAGAATATCATAAAAAATTCAATAAGGATGAGTATAAGAAGGAAAAGAAATTCTACGATGATGAACATAAAGCAGGACACCACAAAAAATACGGTAAAGATCATAAGCATGAGGCAGAGGAGGAGGGTGGCCACAAGAAGGGCGAACACTATGAAGCGGGCAAGAAGAAAGGCCACAAGAAGCACAAAGAACACTACCAAAAAGGACACAAGGATGAAGATGAGAAAAAGTATAAAAAGAAGCATAAACATGGGGAGCACCATGAAGAGCATGAGGAGTATGGTAAAAAAGGAGAGAAGAAGAAAAAGCACA
>NW_023458560.1:15083409-15088038 GCF_013731165.1 Rhagoletis pomonella
CCTGAACTTAGCTGCTATCAAATACAACAGGGTTCCTTTTTAATATCGT
This sequence comes from Rhagoletis pomonella, assembly GCF_013731165.1. NCBI lineage: Eukaryota > Metazoa > Arthropoda > Insecta > Diptera > Tephritidae > Rhagoletis > Rhagoletis pomonella. Next base: position 15,083,459 of record NW_023458560.1, read on the forward strand.
AAATTCTTAGATGTAACATAATACATTGGGCGAATTCATATAAGGTGATTTGTAGGGTTGCAACAATGTATGCTTGATCGCATTACAGTATCTTCGACTTTAGTAGTATCGATTTCGGGTATTAAATGAAAAAAAAAAATTTAATTTTTTGAGTCTCCATGGAGCATTTGGCATTGGACTCCATTGCGACACGCCTTAACCGACTCCAATCGGGACCAAAATTTGTATGTGATACCTTCGACTACGGTGGTATCGATTTTGGGTATGAGTTGGCAAAAAAAATTATTTAAATTTTTTGAGTCTCTATAGAGGAATGTGAACTTTGGTCCCTGTGCGACACGTTTAAGCCAAAAGCCGTCAATGGTTTGGAATCACTGGTAAGCTTCGCTACAAAGCTACACCACTGCGGGAAAATTACCGGTGGGCTTCTTCGAAGATCAAGATTATTTAATGCTACGTTTGGTTTGAATTGCGATCACCAATTAAGGTAATGTTTGGTTTGTATTCTTGAACAAAAATGCCTTTTTCCTACTTTACATACAGTGACGAGCAAAACTGTAACATGGTTTAACACTTTTTGTTTCAGCCACCGCTATATTTCCAAGTTCTTACGACTTTCATACTTTTGCTGTATATTCTTGTTGGTACATCCCTACTCCCTCTCTCATAATGATTTGAAGTCAATACAACAACAATAAAAAAACCAGCAGACAAAAATGTAAATTAAGGCAGATGTTACAGTTTTGAACTCATATATTTTTAAGAGCTTTTTAACAATTTTCACGAAAAAAAGAACTACTAACACAATTTTCAGAACTCTTTTGCCCGTTTCAGTTCCTGGATGTGATTTGGCATACCTTATTTGTATCTTTGTAAAATTTCTGGAGGTATATCCTTAGTTTGCTTTCACAGCTCATGTACTCGATTTTACGGACCTTGATACTTATTAAGCTGTGCTTTTAGTTGATTTCGCAAATTCTCGATGAGATTCATGTCCGCGGTTTGTGGAGGTCATTTCAAATTAGCAAATTTTTGCTTTTGTATCCAGTCTTTGCGAACATATGCAGTATTTTTTGGGTGATTTTTCAGCAGAAACTCTAATTTTTCGACTACATCTTGCAAATTTTGTTGAAATATGAACAGATACTGCTCCTTACGCATAATGCGTACGAACGGACCAACAAAGTGTTTGAAATAGAACCCCAAACAATTAAGATCCAACGACTGTGATTCACAGTTTGCAGTACATGATGCGCTTAGGCTTAATTTGGGTCTTTGATCCAATACCATGCCCGGCCATCTGATTGGATGCGATTAATTTAGTCTAGTCAGACCAAATAACCTTCAATTGAAACTTACAAATATTTTTTTATTGCATTCTGAACGGCCTAACATATCCCAATAGGCAACGGCTCGGTTTTCGTGCGATGCAGCGAAATGCTGCCACACTCGCACATGTATTATGATCAAATTTGCTTTTTTTTTCTTTATGATGCCTTTGCGCTCAATTTGGCAATTTTTCGCCTCACTGTCTACTGATTTGCATTCAATTTTAATACTTTAAGCGCTTCTTTAATAGTGGCTGCATCGCTACTTGCTTCTAAGTTCACAAGATATCGTACCGTAATATTTTTTAACAGACTTCCTTTGTCCTTGGAACACTTTAGGCTATATTTTTTCTAAGTCTTAACATTTTTAAGTAGCAAATTCCAAAATTTTTTGCCACTTTTCGTGCGGTTCCGCCTTTCCGCAGTAAATCTATTATTTACATTTATGTTTCCTGATTAACCATATTAATTACTGGTAATCACTTCTTGAATAAATTAAAATACCGAAAAAAGTCATCTGACTTCCAACTAAGTAAAAGATAACTGTAAAATGCAAAACTGAGAGTGAGTGCAAAACTGTAACATCTGCCTTAATTTACATTTTTGTCTGCTGGTTTTTTTATTGTTGTTGTATTGACTTCAATCCTTATGAGAGAGGGATTAGGGATGTACCAACAAGAATATTCAACAAAAGGATGAAAGTCGTTAGAACTTGGAAATATAGCGGTGGCTGAAACAAAAAGTGTTAAACCATGTTACAGTTTTGCTCGTCACTGTATCTACATCTACTCAGCAAAACATATGTATTTATGAATAAGATACGTCTTCTTTTGAATTTTAGTTGCATGGAAAAAAATTTAAGGAATAGTAAATTAAACTTGTTTTTCTTAAAAAAAAATATGAAAATGTTTAAATTGTTTGCTGTTTGGCCCTATGGCGGCTGTTTTAAGTATAAATTAAGTCCAGAAATGGGTTCATCATACATAAATTTAACCACTTCTTTATGGCATTACAGCAAATTAGAACGCTGCTAAGGAAAAACCCTATTTTCGCAGTTAAGAAAGGTCGAAAATGATTTAGAACGATGGTTTTTTCGGCCCGTATAGACCAAAAATATCCCATATAAATTTCCCCGCCCTAATGTAGGTACATATAAAACCAAACCTATAGCGACTACCATCTCCCTGAATACTTTGTACACATTATGTATGACCATATGTTTGTATGTATAATCGTTTGTATCCATACAAAGCCCACCTCGACTTTTTATGCAGTGGCGACTATATTCCCTGCAAAAAATTGTGCGACAAATCTCTATAGAGAGTATTCCGAGATTACTCTCAATCGGGTACAATTGGGCATTAACTAGTCGCAACTAGTCTTATACGGGTACTAATGGAGGTCAATTAGTCTCGACTCATCCCTTATGGGTATAATTGGAGATCAATTAGTCCCCAACTCATCTCTAACGGGTACTAATAACGAATTAATGATATGTACGCACTTAGTCAATGAAATTTCACATGCGGCGTTGACACACAGAGAGAGTATTCGCCTAACAAAACTGAGCACCCCGGTTCGAATCTCAGCTGGCGCAAATTTTTATTTTTATTTTTTAAAAGTGACTAGTCGCTTTTTATACCCATTCGGGTATAAAGGTGAACATATTAGGACATGCTCGAACAAAAGCGAACAGTTCATTCCATATAAAGAGATCAAAAGTGGTATTAGTCGCATGCTCCTTTGCGATTGCTCCCGGAGTCATCCCGGATTAGTCCCATTTTTTGCAGGGAAGTTTGGGGAATAGTTTATACATATGTATATAAATACATACATACATGCCTTCGTATTTATTGTATACTTCTTTGCACACTTAGCCTTAGGTTTGATTTATTTTTCAAGATCGAGCAGCTATCAAAACGATCAGAGGATTTCATGTACGAACAACACATTTCAACTCACAGCAAGCGGACACATCCTGAAAACAAAAGTGCAAAGAGTACCTACACCAAGGGGTTCTTTGCAAACAAACATTCGTAAGTAGTACAAGAAGTGCAGAGGAATTATTTCCGAAGAAAAATAAATACGAGTAGTTCAGAAGAGGCATATGTATATGGGACATACTAAGCAATACGTATGCCAGGTATGAGAGATACTATTATTCCTATTATTATTTATGTACATTATTTGTATATTAGTTAAATAAACATGTTCATACATACACATATAGTTAGTTATCTTAATATAAAATCCATTGCGAATAACTCTGACCTGCGCGAAAACTAGGACATGCGCATTCCGTCTGGCTTAGTGTGGTTCGGGGGCGGTCAAAGGAAGTCCTAACGGTTGCAAATCCTCAACTCTCACTGGTGGAGGGTGTTCTGATAGGCCACTGTGCGATTGGAATGCACGTGAAAAGGTTAAGAATCTTACCTGATCCCTCCTGTAGCAGCTGTCAGAATGTCAGATGATAAGGTGGGACCACCTAAACAGTTCGTTTTAGCCTGCCCAACCTTTGTAAAGCTATATAAGTTGGAAACATTTTAGCTCGCATTTCCTAACATCAGTAATTTCGTAATCGACTCGCCTAAGTTATGGACTCCGTACAAATTTTCGTGGCATCAGAAAGGAAAATCTCCCAAAGGTCCATACGCGTCCCTAATCTGGAACAAACAAGATAACCTAACCAAACCTATCTTAACTAATTTTCTTGCAAAATTCAGCTTTGTACAAATGTCGAAAGACTACTCACTAGGATTGAGAGTTCTTTCCGGATTTTTTGACTATCCAAAAGTGTGGGAATTCAAATATGTAGTGTTTAAATATGCGGTTATAAGGATATTCGAATCTAAAAATTAACTACAAAATAACAATTGTTTGTGTAAATCATCGTATATACTTACAAGTATGGAATCCTATGCCCCTTTTTGTCTATTCTCTTTCTAATCGGACGTGCCTGCCAAACAGCGGACGTGCCTGCCAAACTGAAAAGCATAATGGCGGCAGTGTTTGACAGGCAATTTCGACGATGCGAACGGCAATGGAAGGTAAGAAATGGAAGATGGATGACATGAGAATGAAAGAATTATGAAATAGCAGAATGTCGAACCAAAACGAAGTTCAAAAATCTGACAATGCGAATAACGTCAAAATGAAAGAAATGTAAAATAGCGAAATGTCGAAATGTCGAAACAGAAGTAATAGATGACAGGCACGTGTTCAAGGGTTTCGTGCAACAAAAAGAGTTGTTGT
>NW_023458560.1:15088138-15092555 GCF_013731165.1 Rhagoletis pomonella
CTATTATTAAATCACAAATATCACTTCAACAATTCAATCAAGTTAAACAGAGCTTTCATCAGAAGAAAGTAATGATACAACAATCCCTAACCTATATTTCCACGATAAAATTAATCTGAACGGTAATACACTGACTGAGCCGATATAATCGTTTATCAGAGTTATCGACTTTAAAATAAAAAATAATATAGTTCAGGTAAAGTTATAAAAAATAAAGAAAGATTAAAAATTCAAAACAATAACAAATTATTTGTTTTATTTAATCTATAATTGAACAAATTTATTGAACACAAATAACTTTTATTGATAGTAAATAAAATAAAATGAAAAAATAATAATTGAGATGTAAGTATTATTTTTTCCTATACGAAAATAATTATTTTTTCTTGAAAATAATTCTCAAGACATAAAAAAAGTCATCAGTATTAGTTTGATAAAATAAAAATCATAACTTCATACATTTGCAACTTTAAGTTTGAATATCTTCAGAACGGCTCACTCTGTAAAAAAAATTAATTAGAACTTTTTTGTAGAGCGTTCAATTTCCTACCAAAATAATTTTTCAGTTTATTTTTACAAATATGTCCAGCTACAAAAATAAGAAAAACGAAACATTTTTTTCCAATGTTATTTATATGTGAAATGGAAAGTTAGGAACAGGCACCACTTAATGATAATATTAAGAGCTCAAATTTTTAGAGGCTCTTTTTTCACCTTTTTGAAAGCTTTTAGCCTGTTTTTTAGTTGAAAAAAAAAGTTGCTCAAAAATGACACAGCCTAGTATACAGCGTATGTTTTTTGTCTCGAAGACATGCACACACACTCTCCGCGGACGAGTAGGTAGAGGACTGTTACTTTGGCACTCATTATTCGGCATGCAGAATTCACGGACACGGTTGAAGTTGTATAGTTAAGAAGATAAACTCACAAAGAATAAAGCATAATTGAAGTTCCTAAGTTCCTATTGTCATATATTAAAACTTGCTTCTGCCCTCGGCCGCGCTTAGGGATTATAGCCCTTACTTAGTAGAATTCTCCTTTCTGTGTTGCCGGAAAAGAGGGGCTTCCGCATGTCAAAGGTATACAACACTTCTAGTGCACATCACTCCGGCTACGCCATCCACAGTATTTTGCGCAGAACCCACTTCGAAATTTGCAAAAAAGTGCATAGTGCAAACCGAATTTATTAATAAGACAGTGCTCCGAAATTCGAAACATTTATCTTAAATAAAATGTGAATCCTTTGATTACACGTGTATGTTAAAGTTTTTGGATTCGGGTTATGCGTTTGGGCACAACAACCGAAAATCGTTGTACATTAACTAAACCGGACCCAAGTTTCTCGATAAGGGGCAACAAATATTCTTTTTTGCTCGTTTATATAAAGCAGTGGATAAAAATATACGTATATGCGAAAGGCAAATTTATCTGTTGAAATGAACACCACCAATATTTCTTGTAAACACACATCGATTTACATCTTTTATTTCGCCTCCGACAAAGAATTGTTTTCGTACAAAATTACGCAAAAAAACTTACTCGTTCGTTTTTAGGCATGCCATTGTTACGAATTTCAAAAGTTCGCAAATACGATTCGGATTGCAGCATACTATTTCTACGATTCGTAGCAAAATCCGAATACGAAAGAGTTGCAGAATAGGGGTGATACTTTCGAACCAACTTTTTTGATACAAACAGGCTACAAACCTGGCAAATCCACCATTGACCAGATACGTCAAATCTGGGAAAGGACGTGGGATAAACACAAGGACCCTCCACCTTTTCGTAGCTTTCGTGTAGGCGGCATCGTCGGCCTCAACACCAGAGCCCTAAGCGCAGCGTTTTCCACCTTGAAGAAAGAGACAATAAAGGTTGGTCTAGCAGCGAACGAAAACAAAACAAAGTACATCCATGCTTCACACAAAGAGCCTTAACATATTACGCACTTTGGCAGTCACAATTTTAATGTATCAACATAACTTTTCAAGAATAACTTTTGCGAAAAGGGGCTACTTTGGCAATTTAATTTCAAATACTTTTTTCGGCGAACAAAAATTAATAATAATAATAATAATAATAATAGATTGGCGCTTACACATATGTTAGTGTTTGGCCGAGCTTCTCCTCCGATTTGTGGCGTGCGCCTTGATGTTGTCACACAAAGCGGGACCTACAGTTTTACGCCGACTCCGAACGGCGATTGTATTTTTATGAGAAGCTGTTTTTCATGGCAGAAATACACTCGGAGGTTTGCCATTGCCTGCCGAGGGACGACCGCTATTAAGAAAAAACCTTTTTTCTATATTTTTGCGATGTTGCTTTGACCAGGTTTTGAACCCAGGCATTGTGGAGTGGAAGTGCGCACTGCTTACCACTACACCACAGCGGCCGATAAAAATACGCGCTACAAATCTCTCTCTTCATGCGTATCATTTTATAAGGTGCATACACGTCGATGATATCGAGAAAACTATTGTGCGCAAGGCCGTGGTCATACGCATGACGATGAAGCTGCCATGGAAATTTTCATCTCAGCAGAAATCTCAAAAAACTGCAAAGCTTGTTCAAAAGGTTATATATCGCTCATTTACTTCATTAGTGTCATATTCCAAAAATTACAAATATTGAGTTAAGTACGCAGAAATTACCGCTACTTCTTCTTCTATGTTGTGTATGTATTGTTTGGAAATCAAAAAAAAAAAATTCAAAATAAAATTTGTGTTTAAAGGACAGATACATTTTAAGCCCTACTGGAGAAATCGGCAGTTTACAGAATTCGAAATAAGTTGTTTTGCAAAATGTGCGCGGATATAAGTGCACATGTATGTGTGTAAGCAAGTGTGCTTATATATGTATATGCATTAGGGATGTTAATTTTTTCGTTTTTTACGATCCCGGGATTTTTGGGCTCTCGTTAGCACAATCCCGGGATCTGGGGATTTAGATATTCATTCTTTTTCAATAACTTAAATCGAAAAAATTCTTTAGAATTAAAGAAAATTCAATTTTTTAGATTCACAAGCACGAATAGGTAATTTTTTGAAGGACGAAATTCGAGGATGTTATCGAGTTTCCATAAGTCCTTAACATATAATCTTTTCAAAAATAAATATTGCAAAATTTTAAGGATATTCAAGAATAAAATTTTAAACGGACATTTTCAATACTTACCCGTCCTTATACACAAAAAAATTTAATCTGTTTCAATTTTACAGAATTTTCTCTTTTTCTCTAAGCACATTTCACTGAATTTTTTAAATCAGTTTTGAATTACTCATGTCAGAATGAAAAACTAAGAACGCAATTTTACTATATTTGGCCCATGGTTTCGCGAATATATTAATTTTTTGTGTGTAAAATTGACTATCGCATGGTGTTATATGTATAATGAGGTAAACATTTATAGAAAAATACTAATTATTAAATAAGAAAAAGAAATATAGCCAACATTGGTCAACAAAATGAGTTTCTATTATTGCCACCAGTGCAAATTACAAATCCCGAAAATCTCGGGATTAACATTCCTCATACGCATATGTGCAATGCGGATATTTTCATGTAAATAACGAGACAAACAACAAAATCGATCTTCGTAATGATGTCAACAAAGATTTGGTAATGTTGCACAACTACAAAGACTTAATATGATTGCAACCATGTGTACGTTCGAATGCATTCTTTTGCGCATACATATGTACTTAAAACATATCCACATACGTAAATATACTGAAATGCGCACAACAAATTAAAGTACATCCTGCTTTCGGACTCCATTACAACAATGATGGCCTTAACATTCCTCTTAATAGCAAAAGCATGTAAAATGTAAGTATATACATTAGGGTGGTCCTTAAATGTATGAAGCAAATTTTACATCAGATTTCCTAAGCCTCACCCCCTACGTCGATGCTACTATAGTCGCAGATGTTACATATAAATTTTGGTCCCGATTGGAGACGGTTAAGGCGTGTCGCACAGGGGACAAAGATCAGATTCCTCTATGGAGACTCAAAAAATTAAGATTATTATTTTTTCATCTAATACCCAAAATCGATACTACTGTAATCGAAGATATCACATATAAATTTCGGCCCCGATTTGAGTCGGTTAAGGCGTGGCGCACAGGGGTCAAAATTCAAATTGCCCTATGAAGACGTCTTAACTAACTCCAATCGGGACCAACATTTTTATGTGGTATTGTGATGTGGAATTTTCCACATCATGATTTTTACACGGGCGTACCTGTGTTGCCGCATTCCACGCACTCACACTGTACCACTGAGGAGCCCAGCGCTCCGCCGGTTCTATTGCCGGCCTGCGGCTTAATGATGTTGACTCCAACACAATTTCAGCGCTGCAGCTCTGCTGCAGTGTATCCCGCGGAGCCCTGGTGCTCCGCCGACTCTGTCGTCGGCCA
>NW_023458560.1:15092655-15107104 GCF_013731165.1 Rhagoletis pomonella
AGAGCATGAGGAGTATGGTAAAAAAGGAGAGAAGAAGAAAAAGCACAAGGAGGGTTCCAAGAAGGAAAGTAAGAAGGAGAAGGAGAAAAAGACCAAAAAGGAGGAGGAAAGTAAGAATTGAGTTGAATTCGCGTATATTTTATATTTAAATATTTTTATGCAAATCAACATATTTATCTGTGTTTTAAAGTATGTGTGTGGCTTATAAAAACTGTGATCAAAGCAATTAGAAGTGTAAAACTTTCCCGTTTTGTCTGCTTGCATCTCAGATACATATGTATGTATGTAATAAAATACTTACCAGAAAGTGAAAAAGTGTTGCTTCTTTAAATTTAGCTGTATATGGTTATTCATCTTGCGAGGCATTAAAAAAATTTATTTTTCTAATTAGTGTTTAACCCAGTGTAGAGCATCTTATTCGAATTGGCCTCTATTTTTCTTCGAGCAGCGATGAAGCCGATTGCAGTACGCACCCGATGCGTTGAGAAATTTTCCATAGCACGGCCGCTGGCGGGCTTCAAAAACTCAAACCATAGTTTCTAGTCCAGTAGTCGGAGGTCTGTGTTGCAGATGATCAATTAGCCATGGCAAAGAAGCTCGGAAATGATTTTGTAACCACATTTGTATGGATCCTTGTGGATCTCTGCTGTAGAGAAACACGCAACACAAAAAGCCAACTTGAGGTATGTGAGTAAGTAATGAGCGGTTGCGAAAGAATAAAAAATACGTCCTCTAAAAAGGTATAGAAAGGTGTGAGCTCGCAAAACTTGAGGTGTTGCTTAAGCCAAGAACGCAGCTCGAAAGTAATTTTAGGAAATCAATAGACATACTTTCGGTGTGAGAAGCGAAGTCGTCCCAACTTTTTTGATATTTTCATGCTGGCTACAAACCTGGCAAATCCACCATTGACCAGATACGTCAAATCTTGGAAAGGACGTGGGATAAACACAAAGACCCACCACCTTTTTGTCGCTTTCGTGTATTGGCATCGTCGGCCTCAACACCAGAGCCGTAAGCGCTGCGTTTTCCACCTTGAAGAAAGAGACAAATAAGGTTGGTCTAGCAGCGAACGAAAACAAAACAAAGTACATCCATGCGGCACGCAAAGAGCCTTACCATATTACGCACTTTGGCAGCCACAATTTTGATGTATTTACATAACTTTTCAAGAATAAGTTTTGCGAATAGGTGCTCTTTGGCAATTCTATTTCAAATAATTTTTTCTTCGAACAAAAATTAGGAGCTACAAATCTCTCTTCATGCGTGTCCTTTTATGAGGTGCGGAAACGTCGACGATATCGAAAAAACTATTGTGCGCAGGATACTTGGCCTTGGTCATACGTCATGCGTATGAAGCTGCCATTAAAATTTTCGTCTCAGCAAAAATCTCAAAAAACTGCAAAGCTTGTTCAAAAGGTTATATATCGCTCATTTACTTCATTAGTGTCATATTCCAAAAATAACAAATATTGAGTTAAGTACGCAGAAATTACCGCTACTTCTTCTTCTATGTTGTGTATGTATTGTTTGAAAATCAAAAAAAAAAATTCAAAATAAAATTTGTGTTTAAAGGACGGATACATTTTAAGCCCTACTGGAGAAATCGGCAGTTTACAGAATTCGAAATAAGTTGTTTTGCAAAACTACATAAGTGCACATGTATGTGTGTAAGCAAGTGTGCTTATATATATGCATTAGGGATGTTAATTTTTTCGCTTTTTACGATCACGGGATTTTTGGGCTCTCGTTAGCACAATCCCGGGAGCTAGGGATTTAGATATTCATTCTTTTTCAATAACTTAAATCGTAAAAATTCTTTAGAATTAAAAAAAAATTCAATATTTTAGATTCCCCAGCACGAATAGGTAATTTTTTGAGCTGACAAAGTTAGAAGGGCGAAATTCGAGGATATTATCGAGTTTCTATAAGTCCTTAACATATATTTTTTTTTAAATAAATATTGCCAAATTTCGAGCATATTCAAGGATAAAATTTTGAACGGACATTTTCAATACTTACCCGTCCTTATACACAAAAAAAATGTATCTGTTAAAATTTTACAGAATTTTCTCTTTAATTTGTTAGCCACACTTTTTCTCTACGCACATTTCACTGAATTTTTAAATCAGTTTTGAATTACTCATGTCAGAATGAAAAACTAAAAACGCAATTTTACTATATTTGGCCCATGGTTTCGCGAATATATTGATTTTTGGTATTTAAAATTGACTATCGCACGGTGTTATATGTATGTATAATGAGCTAAACATTTACATAAAAATATTAATTATTAAATAAGAAAAAGAAATATAGCCAGCATTGGTCAACAAAATGGGTTTCTATTATTGCCACCAGTGCAAATTACAAATCCCGAAAATCTCGGGATTAACATTCCTCATATGCATATGTGCAATGCGGATATTTTCATGTAAATAACGAGACAAACAACAAAATCGATCTTCGTAATGATGTCAACAAAGATTTGGTAATGTTGCACAACTACAAAGACTTAATATGATTGCAACCATGTGTACGTTCGAATGCATTCTTTTGCGCATACATATGTACTTATAAACATATCCACATACGTAAATATACTGAAATGCGCACAACAAATTAAAGTACATCCTGCTTTCGGACTCCATTACAACAATGATGGCCTTAACATTCCTCTTAATAGCAAAAGCATGTAAAATGTAAGTATATACATTAGGGTGGTCCTTAAATGTATGAAGCAAATTTTTACATCAGATTTCCTAAGCCTCACCCCCTACGTCGATGCTACTATAGTCGCAGATGTTACATATAAATTTCGGCCCCGATTTGAGTCGGTTAAGGCGTGGCGCACAGGGGTCAAAATTCAAATTGCCCTATGAAGACTCCAATCGGGACCAACATTTTTATGTGGTATCTTCGACTTTAGTAGTATCGATTTCGGGTATTAAATGAAAAAAAAAATTTAATTTTTTGGGTCTCCATGGAGCATCTGGCATTGGACTCCATTGCGACACGCCTCAACCGACTCCAATCGGGACCAAAATTTATATGTGATACCTTCGACTACGGTGGTATCGATTTTGGGTATGAGTTGGCAAAAAAATTTATTTCAATTTTTTGAGTCTCTATAGAGGAATGTGAACTTTGGTCTCTGTGCGACACGCCTTAACCGTCTCCAATTGGGACCAAAGTTTTTATGTGACATCTGTGACCATGGTATTACCGATTGAAGGGGTGAGACTGAAAAAAATCGCTCATTTGATTTTTTAAGGCCCACCCTAATATACATACATATGTATAAGTAAGTAAATGCACATTAGGGCGGGTCAATTTTCTTTCTTTTTGGCTATTTTCTATGTGAGTGATCTAAGCAAATTTGCCGACGAAACCATGCGTCTAAATTTAATTTCGAGCTTGCTAAAGCCTGGTTTTCACTATGTAAAATTCAGTGGCATTTGTCGTCAAATAAGTGAAAACACATTGTCAAATGGGATCAAAAAACGGTTTATCGATTGATTTGGATCAGGATAGGTCTTTAGTCGTGTACATGCGCTGCGAAATCGGCTATCTGTCAGTTTTTGGCCAATAATATCATCGGTAAAGGTTTAGATAAAGGAGATACATTTTGTCAAAATATGTCGCCAAATTTTGGCGTCAAAATATGGCATAGTGAAAAGCAGTCTTAAGTTGATACTCGTAGTTTTTTCCTTGGCATTAGCGGTCGCATCTCAGCAGGCAGTGACAATCCTTCGAGTGCATTTATGCCATGAAAAACAGTTTCTCACAAAAATAAAATCGCCATTCGCAGTCGGCGTAAAACTGTAGGTCCCTCCCCTTTGTGTGACAACATCATGGCGCACGCCACAAATCGTAGGAGAAGCTCGGCCAAACACTAACATATGTGTAAACGGCAATCTATTATTATTATTAATTAATTAAATGGAAATGTGTAAGAAAATTCTATTTCTTATATATAAAGTTTAAGCCAAAAGCCGTCAATGGTTTGGAATCACTGGTAAGCTTCGCTACAAAGCTACACCACTGCGGGAAAATTACCGGTGGGCTTCTTCGAAGATCAAGATTATTTAATGCTACGTTCGGTTTGAACTGCGATCACCAATTAAGGTAATGTTTGGTTTATATTCTTGAACAAAAATGCCTTTTTCCTACTTTACATACATATCTACATCTACTCAGCAAAACATATGTATTTATGAATAAGATACGTCTTCTTTTGAATTTTAGTTGCATGGAAAAAAATTTAAGGAATAGTAAATTGAACTGGTTTTTCTTAAAAAAAAAAAAGAAAATGTGTAAATTGTTTGCTGTTTGGCCCTATGGCGGCTGTTTTAAGTAGAAGTTAAGTCCAGAAATGGATTCCTCATACATAAATTTAACCACTTCTTTATGACATTACAGCAAATTAAAACGCTGCTAAGGAAAAAACCTATTTTCGCAGTTAAGAAAGGTCGAAAATGATTTAGAACTATGGTTTCTTCGGCCCGTATAGACCAAAAATAACCCATATAAATTTCTCCGCCCTAATGTAGGTACATATAAAACCAAACCTATTATGTGTGACCATATGTTTGTATGTATAATCGTTTGTATCCATACAAAGCCCACCTCGACTTTTTATGCAATGGCGACTACCTATATTACTAATGATGTTTTTGCTCGTTTGGCAAAAACCTTTGTGCTTGTTATGCATTTGTATTGACGTTGTGCGATTGCAGGTATCCATGTTTTTTCTTAAATCATGCATATTTGTAGCATTTAGGGGATTTGTCATTTGTTTTCCCGTTGTTTTTCTGTCTTGTTGTGGTAAATATCCCGTTGAGCGCCAACCGCTGGGTAAATGTGGTTGGCTGGATGGTTGTATCATCGTAAGGAGTGGGTATTTTGAAAACGAGTAAACGAGAGGATGGGAGATATTAATTTCTTTGTTGTTACATGAGCATTTATAATTATTATTAGGGATGAATAACGGTTATTAGTCGTACACACATGAAGTGGGTTTTATTCTCTACATATAGATATTTTTTACGCGATACTGACCGAAACCTCAGAGCTGAAGGCGAAAAATGAATATGTGCATACCTCTAAGGATTTCTCTTTGGGGGCGGCGTTAATTTTATTTCGAGTATTCAGCATGTTGTATTTAATTGTGGATATAATTTAGAAAACCTTAAAGAAAAGTCACATGCAAATCACCGAGAACTTTTAAAGTTATTGATGGGTTTTCCACGTAAAATTACAATTTTATAGGAATTCAGATGTTAAATTTTAGAGAAGTAAATTTAGATCAAATTGGTACGAAGAAAAAAATTTGTAATAGCGAACTTTTGATGAAGTTTACTTCTATTTGACACGTAGATCATGGGTACACAGTCTCGCCCTTAAATTCCATACCGGAACATTCCGCTATCTTGGATTTTAGATTTGTTTTTGGGTTTTCGCGATTTGCAAGCTTATTTTGCTTCTTTCGCAAAAAGCGGTTGTATACAAATTTGTAGAGAATTTAATTTGCAATATTTTTTTTATACAAACCTTTTAAAAAAATAATTTTTTATTGTAAATAATTAGCAAAACGTGAGAAAAGTTTTTTCATTGTCACGGTTTTCGTAATTTTTCAACAATTTCTGATAAAAATACATAGCATATTCAAATGCTAAAGTTGTAGGGAACTTTTCTCTTTTAGTGTTGGGTCCTTCAGGTGCATAAAATGTTTAAGGCACAATCTAATTTACGGTTAGTTTAGATGCAATAGTTGAGACGCCATGTTGAATTTTTCAAAAGGCCTCGCGGCCTTTTCCCAAAAAAACCTCAATAACTTTAAAAGATGGGGAGGTTTAAAAATACTGTAGCTATTTTTGACATCAGGGGAAGGACAAAACTCCATCAAGTGCCATTAAAATATATTAAATTTCTCACTGACTGGCAAAATATTGACCACTTTGTGAAAAATTTCATGAATTCGCTGAATGTGCATGTCTTTCCGTTATCCGATTTAAAAAATTTTCGCAGGTCACATTTTTATGACCAAGTAAACCTTACTGGGTCTTGCTTTGTAGGACAAAGTTGCAAAATAAGGCGCAGGCATGATGATCAGGGCCAAAGAAAATAAGCAAGAAAAAATCCATTTTAAGCGCTTAGATAAGCAACAAAACATTGGTAAATATGCTTGCAAATATGCTCGCAAAACAATAAAAATTTAGTTCAGTTTAATGCTTTGTTTTTTTTTTTATTCAGTTCATTTCAAGGATTGAAATTTTACAATGGACACACAAGTGTTGCTTGATATTCTCAAATAATAAAGAACCGCGCTGGTCGTTTAAATTTTTTTTAAATATTCCTTATTATCCATTTCCCCGCAGAAACGAACCATCGCTTTTAAATTTTTGTGTCCAAGCAGATATGCGACTAAAGTTCAGGGTTAATAAAAACCAGATCTGATTTTATGTTATTACTTGTAAACATTTATTTAGTTCGCCGAATAAAGAAAGCCCAAGAATGGTCAAGAAAAATTTACTGCGCTAAATTTTCTTAAGTAGTACGAATTTCTTAAAAAAAATTCATTTGTGAAGAGTACAAGGCACCCTTTTTTCAATAGAAATATATGACCGTTCCATTATTTCCTAAGGAAAAAGTGAGACAGCAGTCTGTAAAATATCAAAGGTTAAAGCTCCTTGAATACTACTATTCACATACACGAAATAATAGCAATTTATTTCTTGATCGTTTACGTAAAAGGTTCGTAGGTACTTAGCTTTATACATTGGAATAAGCAAAATAAGCATGATCGTTCAAATTAAGCTTGGAAACTCTGAGTAAGCAAAATAAGCAACTCCAAGCAAAAGCTTAAACTTTTCGGCCCTGATGATGATATTCATTAGGGGTATTCTCTGAGTCCTGCAAATCCCTTGCACGGTGCACGGATTGCATGGTTTGCAAAGCTGTCCCATACGAAAACCGGTTTTTACCGTGCAATCCGTGCAATCTGTGCACCATGCAAGGGCTTTGCAAGACTCAGAGAATACCCCTATTGTTTTATTTTGCAAAACTATTACTAAATAGGGGAGCGAAGGAAAAATTTCTGTAAAACAACATAGAGATCTGAATTCTTGCTAAATTTTTAATGGATAACACAGCCCAACAAAAATGTAAAAAAATTTTGGTATGGCAAATGTTAAATGTTTTTGATAGTTTTATTTTCAAATTTTTTTTTACTTTTTCTTATTCTTATTTAGTCTGTTCCCTTTTAGCTATAAAATAACAAGAAATGAGGATCGATAGAACTCTTTACGATGATTTCAGCCATGCCAAATTATTTGGTGCAAATAAAAACCAAAGCCTATAAAAGAGGTTAAAGTTTAACTTTTTTATTTCTTATGCGTTTAATATCTCGGAAACTACTTAACCGATTAAAAAATTATTGATGCTAATTTCAACTTAATTTAAATACCTCTATGCGACGTATACACCATAACCAGTTTTAAAACCAATTTTATACATATGAACGCCATTTAAAAAATATATTTATATTTTTTTTTGTGTTTTTTAGTATTTCCGGATGCATGTAAAACAAATTAATTGACTTTATTTTAACGTCATTCGTTTTTTAATACGTTATGTTGTTCAGGAGATAATAATATTTAAAAAATCCAAAAATTGTAACTTTAACCATTGATAACTTCTTTATATTTTACATCCGTCAGATAGGACTGAAATCAGCACAAAAAGTTCTATCGAGCCACATTTTTGGCCTTTGCATCGCTATATTGTTGATATTCTACACTTAAATTCAGGGACGTGAACCGGTTTTGAACCGAACCGGTTTTCAACCGGAAAACCGCTCTTTTATATTAATTAACTGAACCATTAACCGAACCGAAATTTTCCACAAATGTTTGATCCGAACCGAAAACCGAACCACTTTTTATAAAGGTTGAAAGGTTCGTTTCAACCAATTTTCAATAGATAAATGTACCCACTATTTTTCTTTTTGGTAAACATGGTAATACCCACCATGTTTGTTTAGCATGTGACAATATCAAATGTAAAGGCAACCCATCTCATTTGACAGACACTTGACCCTTAACCTTGCGCGTTGTTGCACTTGACACTTAAAACTTAAACTTGCGCGTAATTTTTTTGTTTTTCGAACCGTTGAACCGAACCGAAACCCCGGTTCAAAGACCAAAAAAAACCGCTTTGACGAACCAATCCAAAAGTGCAAAAACGGGTCGAACCGCTGAACCGAACCGACCAAATTTTTCATCCGGTTCACGTCGCTGCTTAAATTCACGGAACGACCTAGGACTATTTCTGATTACATCCGTCAATGATCGTCAAGTTGGTTGCAGGTTTGGATTATCAAAGACACAAACCAAATTCGGACAAAAAAAGGGTTACATTCGTTTTAGCTCCAAATATTTAAAAGCGGTGTTTAAGGCGAGTTAAACGAAAATTATTTGTTTGGCAAACTTCGAGTTTAAGAGTAGTGTTTAACAGTTTATTCCAAAAGGCCCATAAACTCGAGTTAAAGGCTCAACGTGAAGATTTTATTAAATTTATTAAACGCTTAAATAGATGAATTCCAATCAATGATAGTAGCTGTTTTCTTAAATATGCATTCCACTTCAATTTATAATATTTTATTCTGCATTAATCTGCAGTTGTAAAAAATTTACTGCTGTCAAAAAAGATTTCATTTCACACAGCAGATTGGCAAAACTTTCTCACCATAGTAAAAATATTATTCACCGGATTTCCCCACAGAATTTTGTTACCGATTCACACACGACCTATGTATTCAAAAATATTTTTTAAATTAAACGTTTGGGTGTTTCCTGCGTTACGGACGCTCCGTTTGGAACCACTTTTTCCATCATAAAAACTATAGTAGGCTCTGAATGAACACACATTTTTTGTCGATTAGTACCCAACAAGCATTTCAGTAAACGTTTTTAAAAACAACTTAAATTAAGTTTGCTATAATAACCCAACAAGCATTTCAGTAAATGTTTTTAAAAATAACTTAAAGTAAGTTTGCTATAATAAGCGTTAAATAAGCATTTTTAATATTAAGCTTATAAGAAGTTTTTTCAAATAAACCTTTAATAAGTTTTGAGGGCGAATGTTTATAAATAACTTAAACTTATAAATGAAATACAAATTCCAACGACATGAAGTAGTTTTTTCAATCGTAAGTGACGTGTTTACGTTTTTTAAAATATATTATTAAAAGAAAAAATTTAATAAAACTGATGCGGAAAAAAAATCCAATCCAATGTATTAATTTTTTTTCAGAAAAGTTCATCAATGAGAATTGCGGCGATGAAGCGGATATATAGCTGCATCGATGTCGTTTTTCCAATTTGCCAATAACCGAATGTAATTGAAAGCACGCAACAAGATGTAATAATTAACTTTTTTATGCTTAATTTTTGTGTGTTTTCATGAATTTGTATGCTAAAATATCTATTCCCTATTTACATTTTCGCGACTGTAGATGAGTCCGCCGAAAATTCGCATTTCTTTTAGTTTCTAGATGTTAAGCAATCTATGTATGAGTTTTTAATGAAATATCTTTAAATAAAGGGTTAAAAAATGTTTATAAAAAGCTTTCTTTTGAAAATTTTTAGTAAGTTTATATTCATGCGCTTATAAACAACATTTTTTGAACCTTTATTATAAGTTTACACTTTTACGCTTATAAAAAGCTTTCTTTTGAACATTTATTACAAGTTTATATTTCTACGCTTATAACCAATGTTCCTTTTCGATTGTATTACGCTTACTTTCAAGCGTTTTATAAACAAAAAAGCAACGTATTGTAAGCTTAAAGTTCCCTTTCGGACGTTCCCAAAATGGAGCTCGTATCGAAGAGGACTGATGATTTTTGCGAAATTCAGCGAATCTGTTAATGGTACAAAAAAACGATGTATGAATGGTTGTTAGAATAATAAGCTGCCATAACCATTGCGTCAAATTAAACTTTGTAACTATGTTTAGTAGCTACCAAAAACTGTTCAAAGTTGTTCGGACGTTCCCGTTCGGACGTTCCGATTTTTTCCAATGGATACAATTTTTTGTTTTTAAGAGTTTAAACACACTCGCTTTTTTAATACAAATATGGGGTTTTATTGTAAATAAATCTACATCTATATGAAGGCTTTCATTAACGTTAAACAAACTTCGAACATATTAAAAAAGTGGTATTAATCAAATTTTATAATGCTTTGATATCGCCGTACGTCTGGCAAGTATATTGTTACAGTGGAATCCTTGAAGACCTGCAATTTTTATGGTTTTAGGTCATCGCTCTTGTAATAGTGTTGAAAAGTTATTGATTTCATTAGAGTCCACATAAATTATGGGAATTCCATTTATATTATTTTTCGCGCAAATATAAACGTCTGAAGCATTATTTAAAATTAAAATTTGAGTCCTCGCCACTTCCCATAATTTTCTTTTTACTACCGCGCCAACGCCGTCAACCGCTCCTTTCCCATGTGAGGAAGCAATCAAATTCCATTCTATATAATTGACACCAAGAATGATAGAATACAAGATTGCGCCAATGAGAGAGGATTTTTGAGCGTAATTTTTGCGTGACGTCATCTTGATGCAATTGCGAGAGAGAAATGCCAAAACGCATATAAAAATATGTAAACAATGCAGAAAAATTTGTTAATTTTAATGTTACATGGCCCAAGGAATCAATAAATATACAAAGATTGATTAATTAGGAACATGTAGCAATAATTTTGGACATGTAGCCCTTTAGATAAGTACGATTTTTAGCACATGAATTTTTGGACTTGCCATTTTAAAAAGCCATGCAGAGTGCATATTTATATTTGTAGACGGCAGTCAACCACCATAAACTCCACAGCTGTTGACTCCACAGCTGTTGACTCCACAGCTGTTGACTCCACAGCTTTTATTTGATGACTTTTGTACCATTTCCGAGATCATGCATGAGTGTGCCTTTTTTGGAAGCAAATATTCTATGTCAGTAAAACATAATTTAAGCTGAACTTTTAAATGTATAATAATTTGGGCACTGTTTTGTATTAGGTAATCCACTGGTGCATTACCTCATACCAGCACTAAAAGAATCAGGTACTAACAAAAATAAGTAGGTAGTGAAGTTCATGTATCTATTTACTGTAGAAACTGCTTTTGTATGTATGCCATTGCCAGCAAACTAAACCAGAAACTGTCTACATTCACCATGGAAATATACCTACTACAATTCACCAAGAAAAGGCCAACATGGTTCCATATAGAAGCTCGTAGCTCACACACATAGCACAAAGCTCGATTTGGTGTTTAATGCATGTACTCGCCGGCAGAACTGCTTCCACTTTTTCGCCAGGTTTGCGTCCGTAGGAAACGAAAAAAAAACTTATATAGCACGCTTTCCTTTTGTTTTCACTATTACACTTTGCCACTGCACACTTCATTTTGCTTTTGGGTTGGCTTTCCAAAACGGAACCAATCGAGATTTCAGCGAAAGTATTTGGAATTTCGCCATGAAACTTGGTCACGATGTTGGGGGAGGCTTTCTCTACATGAATATATCTCTCTGACAAAGTAGTTGCTAATAGTATTTAAGCAATTTGTTGTTAAATAATCTTCACTACCACCCCACATTTTTGTCCTAAATACCACTTTTCACGTATATTTTGTGTGATATACTATATTTTCAATGTTCACGTGCGTATTTTATACTTTTAATATATATATATTCACCAATTCATTAAGTAAAACGTGTTTATAAATTCGTTCACGCGTTTCAGCACTTTTCACAAACAAACAGAAATAACAATGGCCGACAGTAAGAGCAAATGTGTGTTGCCATACTTCTCGACGCTATAAAATACACCTATAAACCGTATTAGCCATTATTAAGGGATTTTATTAAAACGCGCCCAACATTAAAAAGAGTTGTGCATAAAATTGTCATATTTATACGGCAACCGCGTTCTAACGGTATTTGTTTTATTATCTTCCTCTTTTTTCCCATGAAGAAGCTAAAATTGAGTTTTTTCGCGTCTCTTCAGTGTTTTTATATATTTTCTATTAAAAGATATAATCAAATTTCTTGAGATGAGTGATACGGAGTATGGTAAGTTTTCTTTTCCTTGCATTTATTTCAATATATTCCATGTTATTTTTGCAGATTCTGATGAGCCGTCGACAAGCGCAGGGGCAGCAAGACCCAAGCTGCTTACCTCAGAAGAATATCAGGCGATGTGGAATTTGCGCAAACTTGGGGACAGGCTTGGCACCGTTGCGCAATGTATTGCATTTGCTGAGGAGAACGGCCTGCTTTTTTGCGTAGCAAACTATGCTCGACGCATAGGACGCCAATGTCTCTCCTCAATAAAGGCAACTCTGAGCTGGGCAGTTTTTCTTGCCGGAGGGGACAATGCCGCACCAAATCGGTTTCCCGGGCCAAGGGAACATGGTTCGAAAATGCTCATGTATCGCTGCCGCATATATTTTATATGACATATTGTTTTGCGCAACGCTTCAGCCACCATATGGTGCGGCTCGAAAACTATGTTGGAGGTCCCTTATCGAGTCAAACAATTACTGACTGGAACAGCTATTGTCGCGAGACAATAGTTTTGTACCAGCTAGACCAGCAGCAAAGTGCAGGCAAAATTGGTGGTCCGGGAAAAGTCGTCCAAATAGACGAAAGTAAATTTGGCAAAGGTAATATTAATTTAAATAGGTGGATTATTTTTAATTAATACTTTCAATTTACATTTTATTTGCTTTTACATATTTCTTTAGGGAGGAGAGTTGAGGGTCACTGGGTCCTTGGCATGATTGAAGACGACAGCGAAGATCTTCGCTTGGAGGTGTGTCCGTAAAACCTGCGGTCTGCTGAGGTGCTCATACCTCTAATTCAAAAGCACGTAGTGAAGGGGTCTACCATACGTACCGACTTTTGGAGGGCGTACGATTGCCTGCCGGATTTCGGGTATGAGCACCAGAAGGTAAACCACAGCGATCCGGACAACCCGTTTGTGGCGCCAGATGGGACCCACACCCAGAGAATAGAATCTCAGTGGAGAGTGGTAAAATGGTTTTTTTCTAAAGATAATTATAACAACCGATCACATTTCGCAGACTCAGTACTGGAATTCTTATGGCGTAAAGCCATTCTAAAAAACAGGGAAGACCCTTTTACAAGGCTTCTCGAAGCTATAAAATATACATACAAACCGTATTATTTCCGTCTTTATTGTTTCTTTTTTTAATATATGTACTTCCATATATATCGAAAATTTGTAATAAAAAATCGCTCGATTTTTTATAACAAATTTTCGCCTGCGGCGCTTTTTATTATAAAATCGATACTTCGATAAATTACGAACATTTTTAATAAAAAATCGCGCGATTTTTTATTACAAATTTTCGCCTGCGGCGCTTTTTATTATAAAATCGATACTTCGATAAATTACGAATATTTTTAATAAAAAATCACGCGATTTTTTATTACAAATTTTCAGCTGCGGCGCTTTTTATTATAAAATCGATACTTCGATAAATTACGAAAATTTTTGATAAAAAATCGCGCGATTTTTTTTTAAATCGATGAATCGCGCTATAAATACAATTTTTATTAAAAAATCGCGCGATCATTATGTCTATTTTTTTATTGCTTCCGTTTTGTTTTTTTTGGCATTTTTTTGGTATGTGTGGCAGCAACGACATTTCAGTTTAATTGGTGTACAAAGGAGAAAGTGAGGTTGAATTCGGTATTTTTTGCAACTTTAAATGCCAAATACTTTAAAACTATAAGCCTCCGGAGGGTATGGTCTTGAGATTTAGAATGAAAAAGCTCCTCTATACTCCCTAATATTTTTTTTTTCAAAGCCTGGATCCGTTTTGGAAAATTTTCCCTTGCTTTTTAATGTCTCAATAATTGTTTAAAACCACACAGAAATATTAACGCACAAACATTAAAATTGTTATTTGGTTTTTTTCGGATGCTCACATTCAACAATTGCACCAAGATGACGTCACGCACACAGCTCATTCTGTCAAAAACACAAAGAGCGGATTAGTGGTACCGCGATTGGCGCAATCTCTATTTCTCTCAATACACATACATACACGTGCTATTGAAATTATGAAAGAAAATGTGAACTTGCTTGATTTATGTGAAGTAATTTGATCGAAACAAAGTATTTATGCTGTAATGTAAATATAGTTTTATGTGAAGTAATTTCATCGAAACAGAGTAATTTATCCGGTATCGCGAACATAGTTTTAAGGCATGTTCCCATTATCGCAATTTACGGCTCATTCGTAATTTATAAGCAAATCATGCTGAAATCAAGTAATTTCTCCTTGTGAAACTGTCCAGAAATTAAGTAGAAATGACATATTTTATCATAAATCAAGAACCAAACGAAGAAAAAAA
>NW_023458560.1:15107204-15112673 GCF_013731165.1 Rhagoletis pomonella
GAGGGAGGCCCCCACTGCGATGGAAAGATCAGGTGGAGAAGGACTTGGGTTCACTTGGCGTTTCCAATTGGCGTCAGTTGTCACAGAGGAGAAACGACTGGCGTGCTTTGCTGAACTCGGCCAAAATCGCTTAGGCGGTTACAGCGCCAAAAAAAGAAGAAGAAGAATTGCGTACCTTTAACTTAAATTTATTTGAAAAAATTTAGTAAAAGATGTGATATTTTAAGAAAAAGCATTTGCTTAGGTTTTATGCATACGACCCAATAAATAGGACCACACATTTCAAAACCAAATGGAACACACATTGCATATCGGTTAATAAAAGTGGATTTTCAATTGTTAACGACAATTTAAAATTACAATTTAAAAACCCACTGCTTTTAAATAGTTGAACTTCACTGGTTTGAAGTTTTTAAATATTGAAATAAAACATTTCATATCTTACTTTAGTTACCACAATCCACTAGTTAATATTGTAGATATGAATGCTTTCTCAGCCACAAATAAAAATTAAACTTAGCAGTTATTAAAAAACAAAATTAAAGCTCGTTAAAAAACAATTAAAATAAATATGTATTTTGTATATTAGAAAATAAGTACATGTGTATGTATATCGCACATTTCTTTCTTTCTGGAATTTCATCTATTAAGTTTCACTTCTTCCGCGCGTAGGGACTACACGCACTGAGTTTTTTTTATTAAAAATTTTCGCAATTTATCGAAGTATCGATTTTATAATAAAAAGCGCCGCAGGCGAAAATTTGTAATAAAAAATCGATATATGTATATGGAAGTATATTAAAAAAAGAAACAATAAAAACGGAACTAATACGGTTTTTATGTATATTTTATAGTTTCGAGAAGCTTTGTAAAAGGGCTTCCCTGTTTTTTAGAATTCCACTACTGAGTCTGCGAAATGTGATCGGTTGTTATAATTATCTTTAGAAAAGAACCTTTTTACCACTCTCCACAGAGATTCTATTCTCTGGGTATGGGTCCCATCTGGCGCCACAAACGGGTTGTCCGGATCGCTGTGGTTTACCTTCTGGTGCTCATACCCGAAATCCGGCAGGCAATCGTACGCCCTCCAAAAGTCGGTACGTATGATAGACCCCTCCACTACGTGCTTTTGAATTAGAGGTATGAGCACCTCAGCAGACCGCACGTTTTCCGGACACACCTCCAAGCGAAGATCTTCGCTGCCGTCTTCAATCATGCCAAGGACCCAACTCAACTCTCCTCCCTAAAGAAATAAAAGCAAATAAAATGGAAATTGAAAGTATTTAATAAAAATAATTCACCTATTTAAATTAATATTACCTTTATTAAATTTTCTTTTGCCAAATTTACTTTCGTCTATTTGGACGACTTTTCCCGGACCACCAATTTTGCCTGCACTTTGCTGCTGGTCTAGCTGGTACAAAACTATTGTCTCGCGACAATAGCTGTTCCAGTCAGTAATTGTCCGACTCGATAAGGGACCTCCAACATAGTTTTCGAGCCGCACCGTATGGTGGCTGAAGCGTTGCGCAAAACAATATGTCATATAGAATATATGCGGCAGCGATACATGAGCATTTTCGAACCATGTTCCCTTGGCCCGGGAAACCGATTTGATGCGGCATTGTCCCCTCCGGCAAGAAAAACTGTCCAGCTCAGAGTTGCCTTTATTGAGGACAGACATTGTGGTCCTATGCGTCGAGCATAGTTTGCTGCGCAAAAGCAGGCCGTTCTCCTCAGCAAATGCAATACATTGCGCAACGGTGCCAAGCCTGTCCCCAAGTTTGCGCAAATTCCACATCGCCTAATATTCTTCTGAGGTAAGCAGCTTGGGTCTTGCTGCCCCTGCGCTTGTCGACGGCTCATCAGAATCTGCAAAAATAATATGGAATATATTGAAATAAATGCAAGGAAAAGAAAATTTACCATACTCCGTATCACTCATCTCAAGAAATTTAATTATATCTTTTAATAGAAACTATATAAAAACACTGAAGAGACGCGAAAAAACTCAATTGTAGCTTCTTCATGGGAAAAAAGAAGAAGATAATAAAACAAATACCGTTAGAACACGGTTGCCGTATAAATATGACAATTTTACGCACAACTCTTTTTAGTGTTGGGCGCGTTTTGATAAAATCCCTTAATAGTGGCTAATACGGTTTATAGGTGTATTATATAGCGTCGAGAAGTATGGCACACATTTGCTCTTACTGTCGGCCATTGTTATTTCTGTTTGTTTGTGAAAAGTGCTGAAACGCGTGAACGAATTTATAAACGCGTTTTACTTAATGAATTGGTGAATATATATACATTAAAAGTATAAAATACGCACGTGAACATTCAAAATATATCTAGTATATCACACAAAATATAAGTGAAAAGTGGTATTTAGTACAAAAATGTGGGGGTGGTAGTGAAGAATATTTAACAACAAATTGCTTAAATACTTAGCAACTACTTTGTGAGAGTGATATATTAATGTAGAGAAAGCCTCCCCCAACATCCTGACCAAGTTTCATGGCGAAATTCCAAATACTTTCGCTGAAATCTCGATTGGTTCCGTTTTGGAAAGCCAACCCTTTCTTATCAAAAAAGAATCACTATTTTGCTATTTTGGTTTTGTTCTTAACATGTGTTGCAGACATCTAAACTAAAAAAAATTCGAATGTTTTAAATTTTATGCAAAATCAAAAGAATAACAATTTCACTAAAAACAATTTTTTGGTGAAACAATGTATGTGGGCCAATCCTTGCAAAATTTACACAAAAAATTTTTTTGCGCTCACTTTATTTTTCTTTGCATTCTTTGGGTAAAAATATGATACATGTATTTTTTTTTATTTTCATTTGACACATACCGTTTACGAGATATATTTTTTTGAATTTTAAGCATGCCAAAAAAGGACTTTTTAATATATGCTTCCGCACAAACAAGCATTTTAATAAAAAACAAACTTAATCATCGTACCATTTATGACTTTTTCTTGGCTTTCATATGAGGATTACGAGAAGTCGATACAATTATTTTTTAATACAAAAAATTATATATTAAAAAAATAATAACAAATAAAGTTTTTTTTTCAAATTTAGTAATGATTTTTTTTTAAATTTTTTTATTGAAAACTGTTCTTCAAATACTTAAGTAGAACCCGAAAAAATTTCAGAATGGGTAGTTCAAAATTACGCTTGTAATCAAGTTTTAAACAACTGCGACTGAAAAGTACTGAAACTTGATATTGATATATTATCTGTGGTATAAGTAATAACCGCCTGAGTCGACTTAAGAAAGAATTGAGTTTTATATGTTATGGTATTCTGCAACTATTCTTCCATGTGTATGTGAAATCCCCATCCCGCCAGCTAAGCTATTTAAAAAGTAATGGACGAACATATTTTGGTTTCCCCATTCGGTTAATATTACAATCCAAATGTTTAAAACGTTTTTCTCGAATACAGGTTTTTCTACTTATGCGGTTATTGTTTATGACCACAGATATATGAATCAATCCCCCACTCATAGAGAAAATTGTGGCTATTGGAAACATCACTACCCAATATCTCGTTTTTGTATAACCATGTTCAGGACTAAGAAGAAGCAGAAAAAAATTAAGGCAAAAATCAATGACGCAAGCACGAAATTCACAGCATTGAGTCTGAAGAAAATAATAGACTGAAAGTAAAGACTTATTCTTTTTGTAACGATTTCAAAATAGAAAGCTTTGAAAAAAGTAGACATTCATATTCATTATTGTAGAAGGGCGTAATTAGAACCCTAATAAAAAATAAAAAACTACATTCAGAACTTGTCTTTTATGTAATGCCTAAGAAATTCAGCTGCGAGCATGCAGCCTGTTATACGAGTAGGTACATAGAAAAATGTTGCACGCCAAGAAGAGCGCGCGTTTTTTTAGCGCTTTCGCAGTTGTTTAAAACTTGATTACAAGCGTAATTTTGAACTACCCATTCTGAAATTTTTTCAGGTTCTACTTAAGTATTTGAAGAACAGTTTTCAATAAAAAAATTTAAAAAAAATCATTACTAAATTTGAAAAAAAACTTTATTTGTTATTATTTTTTTAATATCTAATTTTTTGTATTAAAAAATAATTGTATCGACTTCTCGTAATCCTCATATGAAAGCCAAGAAAAAGTCATAAATGGTACGATGATTAAGTTTGTTTTTTATTAAAATGCTTGTTTGCGCGGAAGCATATATTAAAAAGCCTTTTTTTGGCATGCTTAAAATTCAAAAATATATCTCGTAAACGGTATGTGTCAAATGAAAATAAAAAATACGTGTATCATATTTTTACCCAAAGAATTAAAAGAAAAATAATTTGAGCGGAAACAAATTTTTAGTGTGAATTTTACATGGATTGGCCCATGTACATATAGGCTGACTTTCAAAACGTATCAATACAATGTGTGGAAACTGTTATACTGCGGCATTCAAACTGTTTGTATATGCAGAGTTGCGACACATTGCAACCTTATACATTGCATCATTAGCGCACACAAGGGGTGGGTTTTGGGGTTCAAACCCCCCCTAAAGCTAATAACCTGAAATACAAACTGTATCCCAAAGCCAGCTCTCAAGAAAAATCACAAGAAATATTTTTTATTATAAAGCACTTTGCTTTTGCTGTAAATTTTCTTGAAGAAATAAATATACGAGCATTTTTTTCTTGAGAGATGCAAATTGATTTAAGAAATTTTGATAGAAGAAAATTCCTATTCCATTTCTTGTGCGCCATTTTATATGAATTTTTCGTTTTTTTTTGAGAGCTCTTAAAAGTTTAACTGCGAAAGAAACCTAAAAATATGCAATGCATACCAGAGAACTTAGATAGATAGAGAAGGTGCAAACTGAAAGTGGAAACTATTCGCGGACGAAAAATTAACAGCGTTAGAAAAGTTCAAGTCGGAATGTAGAAATTCTGTTGAATTTAATGTTGATAACATAATACAATGTTGAGCAACATGAAATGTGATGTTCTTTGGTAAATCTTCAAATAATTTTCATTAGTTTGTAGTTTTTGTTAAATTTTTTATCTTGTTCTCCTTTTATGAAGATCCAAATACAATTTAAAATAATGATAGTTTGGCATAAAGTTTACACACATATGTACATGCATACATATACTGGCAATCAAAAGTGAGTGCATGGTGTTTTTTGCTTAATATTTGCAATGTTTTTCAATTAATTTTTTCTATTATCTTTTTATAAAAATGTGGTTCATGCTTTAATCAAAACTATACAAGTCAAACTTTCAAACTTTACACAGAACATAGAAAAGTTCAACGAATTCTCGTCTAAATTTTGACCTGTTTAATCTGTGTTTTTAGAAAAATTTTGAGTACGCAGATAGATCGGTTTTTTAATTCTAGTGGAACAAGATCAAGTTTTAAGCGGCTAAAAAATCCGGTTGATTTTTAATGATTATTTATTGCTGACGGCTTTTTGCAC
>NW_023458560.1:15112773-15114034 GCF_013731165.1 Rhagoletis pomonella
GAAATGACATATTTTATCATAAATCAAGAACCAAACGAAGAAAAAAAAGTATTTGTCATTTATTTAAGCTACCACTGTTGAAGAAATTGATAAAATAAACGCCTAAAGGTATGCATCCAATGCAACGCACGCAGTTGAGTGTGAGCTAGAAAAAATGCATATTATGCATTGTAAACTAGTTTTTATTCTATATTTAATATACGAATACAACATTTAGTTTCACAACGTTCGTACTGTGCGGTCGCTTAAACATCCGTTTTAAAGAATTCCTAAAGTTTGTTTATCTAAGTGCTAAGCAGTTCTAATTTGTGTAATTTATACCCGAAAAAGCTATTTGAAGCCAAGCTCCAATAAATTGTTGTGTTTTAGACATAAAGTGCGTAGATTAAAAATTAAAAATTAATATTGTCATTCCTTTTGCATATTTGCCTCTGTTGGTGCATTCTTGTTGTTTTGCGTGAGAGTGCATTTTCCCATCTTCCGCGAAGTTTGCTTACCATCGATCAAATAATTTTCCTGCAAACAGCTGATTTTGGCTTGCTTTTATGCTTTTAAGATTTTTGACGCAGTGGCTTTAAAACTGTTAAGTTCAGCACGGTTTCTAACCATTTAACTTACAATACCTAGACTTCTGTGGCTCTCAAACGCTCATCTTTGCTACTATCGTACTAAAAGCGTACACTGTGAGTTTTTCTTGTACATATATACAAATTGTTACTACTTCGCGTTGCAATGTATTCATCCTGCTGTTTTGAAAAATGTATTGTGGCGAATACTGCGGCAACACAAAGCGAACAACGAGAAATAGGCAGAATGTTCGAGGAATGACGTAGGATGTTCCACAAAGAGAAACGTCAAGTTGGATGAACACTGCGAACAGCGAGAAAAAGAGAATGAGCGATAAACTTCAGAACGTTCTAGAGTTGCCATAAGTGTGAGCGCAGGTATATAAGAGCCACGACACAGCGGAGTGGAGTCAGTTGCAAGTCAGCAAGCTACAAGTAAAGTGAGCAGAGAAGCGAATTGCGAATAAGCAAGCTATAAGTTTAATTGTGTGTAACAAGTTCAGTAAAGCGTTGTAAATGCCTTAACAAGTATTGTAGTATTTTTACTGTATTAGCAAGTATTGTAAAATTGTTTGTTGTACAATAAAGTTAATTGTACTACAATTCGGTCATCATTAGCATTTATTTAACAATCCAGCGATACGATCCCGAGTATATTTGGGAAATCCCTCAAGGTTTCGAGGATAATCGTAACA
>NW_023458560.1:15114134-15117432 GCF_013731165.1 Rhagoletis pomonella
CACTCTTGCCAACAAGTGCTACTTTGGACTGAGTAGGCAATTCAGGAATAAAGTCCTCTCTCGACGTACGAAAACCACGCTCTATAAGTCACACATCATGCCCGTGCTGGTATATGACGCAGAAGCATGGACAATGACAACATCCGATGAGGCGGCTCTTGGAGTTTTTGAGAGAAAGATTTTGCGGAAGATTTACGGGCCTTTACGCGTTGGCGACGGCGAGTACCGCAGACGATGGAACGATGAGCTGTATGATCTTTACAACGATATGGACATAGTGCAGCGAATTAAAATACAGCGGCTCCGCTGGCTTGGTCATGTCGTTCGAATGGACACCGACGCTCCAGCTCTGAAAGTATTCAACTCGGAACCCGCTGGTGGTAGCAGAGGAAGAGGGAGGCCCCCACTGCGATGGAAAGATCAGGTGGAGAAGGACTTGAGTTCACTTGGCGTTTCCAATTGGCGTCAGCTGTCACAGAGGAGAAACGACTGGCGTGCTTTGCTGAGCTCGGCCAAAATCGCTTAGGCGGTTACAGCGCCAAAAAAGAAGAAGAAGAATTGCGTACCTTTAACTTAAATTTATTTGAAAAAATTTAGTAAAAGATCTGATATTTTAAGAAAAAGCATTTGCTTAGGTTTTATGCATACGACCCAATAAATAGGACCACACATTTCAAAACCAAATGGAACACACATTGCATATCGGTTAATAAAAGTGGATTTTCAATTGTTAACGACAATTCAAAATTACAATTTAAAACCCAACTGCTTTTAAATAGTTGAACTTCACTGCTTTGAAGTTTTTAAAGATTTTGATCCAGGTTTAAAGTAGGGGTCTTCACACCGAGCTTGGTATTCGGTAATTTTTCCCAATGTATTTTGTTTGTATAAATTATTTTATTATCGGTGATAATTTTTCTGGTAGTTGGTAAACTGCAATCAGCTGTCCGATATTTGTTCAATCTTAAATCCGCCCGCTGCCGAAAGGCATAACACATATGAGTGAGTCAAATTCCTTAAGTTTTCTGTTACAATTAATTTTTTTTTAGGAAAAAAACTACGAATCCGCCGTTGATAAACATAGTTTACCAGACTAGCAGAAGAAAACTGAAAATGACGTTCAGAGTTATACACTTACCGAGTGTCAACCAGGAATTTACCAAAACTACAAAAATGGATGTGAAGACCCTTAGTGTAACATGTAGCATTTCGTAACCGATAGATAATTTCGACTGAACAAATTCCCTCTCCTACTTTTCTGTCTCTTTCAAATCAGTGTCAGTAGTACACATTAACTATTTGGTTACAATTCTTGAACAAATTTGATAAAACTAAAAGCTCGGTTGTCATTCGAATGGACACCGACGCTCCAGCTCTGAAAGTATTCAACTCGGAACCCGCTGGTGGTAGCAGAGGAAGATGGAGACCCCCACTGCGATGGAAAGATCAGGTGGAGAAGGACTTGGCTTCACTTGGCGTTTCCAATTGGCGTCAGTTGGCACAGAGGAGAAACGACTGGCGTGCTTTGCTGAACTCGGCCAAAATCGCTTAGGCGGTTACAGCGCCAAAAAAGAAGAAGAAGAAGAAAAGCTCGGTTGTAGAACAGAACTAGATAAATGCATGGTTGTATTTTGGATTACGTTTTCCTGTAACAAATATTTTACATACGTATATACATATGTAATTAAGTGGAAAAACTAAAATAAAAAATCGTCATCACGGGGAAAAACCGTCAATCCGCCATTGAGCTAAAAACACGTCAAAATGACGACGAAATCGCCAATTCGGCAACGCTGGTAGTTGACTTAACAAGAGTTTACGAGGCGAACTTAGCTCAGTGGGTAAGCTGCTGGCTATGGCGGCTCGGGTCGTTGGATCGAATCCCAGTTGAAGAAGTCTGTTGAAGAGATGTGGTGATCTCCGAAATAACTATGACTTCTATCAAAAATGTAAGTTGTGCTTTTTTTCATAAAAAAAATTGCATTAAAAACGGCCTCAAGCTCAATAAAATTGTTGAGTAAAATATAATTTTTCTTAAGGGAAAATTTTCCAAAACGGATCCAGGCTTTGAAAAAAAAAATATTAGGGAGCATAGAGGAGCTTTTTCAGATTCTAAATCTCAAGACCCCACCCTCCGGAGGCTTATAGTTTTAAAGTATTTCGCATTTATATTTGCAAAAAATACCAAATTCAACCTCACTTTTTCCTTTGTACACCAATTAAACTGAAATATCGGTGCTGCCATACATACCAAAAAAATGCCAAAAAAAACACAAAACGGAAGCAATAAAAAAATGGACATAATGATCGCGCGATTTGAACCCCAAAACCCATCCCTTGTGTGCGCTAATGATGCAATGTATAAGGTTGCAATGTATCGCAACTCTGCATATACAAACAGTTTGAATGCCGCAGTATAACAGTTTCCACACATTGTATTGATACGTTTTGAAAGTCAGCCTATATGTACATGGGCCAATCCATGCAAAATTTACACTAAAAATTTTTTTCCGCTCACATTATTTTTCATTGAATTCTTTGGGTAAAAATATGATACACGTATTTTTTAGTTTCATTTGACACATACCGTTTACGAGATATATTTTTTTGAATTTTAAGCATGCCAAAAAAGGGCTTTTTAATATATGCTTCCGCGCAAACAAGCATTTTAATAAAAAACAAACTCTATCATCGTACCATTTATGACTTTTTCTTGGCTTTCATATGAGGATTACGAGAAGTCGATACAATTATTTTTGAATACAAAAAATTAGATATTAAAAAAATAATAACAAATAAAGTTTTTTTTTTTAAATTTAGTAATGATTTTTGTATAGTTTTTTAATTGAAAACTGTTCTTCAAATACTTAAGTAGAACCTGAAAAAATTTCAGAATGGGTAGTTCAAAATTACGCTTGTAATCAAGTTTTAAACAACTGCGAAAGCGCTAAAAAAACGCGCGCTCTCCTTGGCGTGCAACATTTTTCTATGTACCTACTCGTATACCAGGCTGCATGCTCGCAGCTGAATTTCTTAGGCATTACAGAAAAGACAAGTTCTGAATGTAGTTTTTCATTTTTTATTAGGGTTCTATATACGCCCTTCTACAATAATGAATATGAATGTCTACTTTTTTCAAAGCTTTCTATTTTGAAATCGTTACAAAAAGAATAAGTCTTTACTTTCAGTCTATTATTTTCTTCAGACTCAATGCTGTGAATTTCGTGCTTGCCTCATTGATTTTTGCCTTAATTTTTTTCTGCTTCTTCCTAGTCCTGAACATGGTTATACAAAAACG
>NW_023458560.1:15117532-15120094 GCF_013731165.1 Rhagoletis pomonella
AACCTCGAGCTCGGAATGAAAATACTGTTCAAATTCCCTCCTCAGGATCAAAAAACTTATAAGTAATTTTTTCTTCAATATTTATTACCAAAATGCTAGAGGTCTAAATACAAAATTAACTGAGCTGTACTTAAAGTCTTTTGATTTAAATTATGAAATTTTGGTTTT
This sequence comes from Rhagoletis pomonella, assembly GCF_013731165.1. Lineage (NCBI taxonomy): Eukaryota > Metazoa > Arthropoda > Insecta > Diptera > Tephritidae > Rhagoletis > Rhagoletis pomonella. The sequence continues at coordinate 15,117,701 of NW_023458560.1, forward strand.
TACTGAGACTTGGCTAAAACCGAATGTGTTTAATAGTGAAATATTGTGTAGTAAGTATGAAATATTTAGAAATGATCGCTTAGATAGAAAAGGCGGGCGTGTTTTAATAGCTGTTCCTCTGAAAAAGTTGTGTTCACAGGTTCAGATGATGTTGAATTCCTCTGTGTTAGAATACGGTGCCCCTCAAGTAGTGTTTTTCTTGTTGCAATATATATTCCACCAAACTCTAACCCTTCGGTTTACTTCAAACATTCTTCATTATTGCTTTCTTTATTTGCCATGGCCAAGCCCTCCGATTCGATTGTTGTGTTGGGTGATTTAAATCTAGCGTGTGTTTCCTGGAATTCGGTGGATGGAATTCTGGTGCCAAATTCTTCTCGGGATGTACTTAACCAATTTCTTAACGAACTTTCCGATCTTGGTCTATATCAGATTAATTCAGTTATCAACAACTTAGGTAAATGTCTTGATTTAGCGTTTATTGATGATACTGCTAAATGCACTATAATACGCGGCGATCCTTTAGTTATACCTATAGACCCTTATCACCCACCACTTGAGTTGTCCTTGGCACCATCCTACGATTCATGTTATTGTCCTGAAACTAGAAAGCCGAAAGGCCGGCGATATTCTTTCAAATACGCTAACTTCGACAAGCTTAAAATAGCTATATCTGAAATAATGTGGCCTGAGTACGATGGGGATGTTGAGAAAAGTGCCTTACACTTTAGTAAAATCTTGAATAATATATTCAGTAAACTCATTCCTCTTGTTAAAGAAAATACCGGACATCGTAACTCGTTGTGGTCTAACTCAGAGCTAAAGCATTTAAAAAATCAGAAAACTAAATCATTTAAACTTTATAAAAAATCAGGCCTGTCTTCTCACTACGCCGCGTACTCCATCCTTCGTCATAAATACAATAACTTAAACAGAAAATATTACAGGAATTACATTAATAAAACTCGCATTAATATCGTTTCTAATCCCAAGTCATTTTATCATTTTGTTAACTCAAAACGTAAAATAAATCGGTTTCCCTCAACACTGAAATTAGATGATATTTCTAGTGATGATGATATGATTGCTGATATGTTTGCAAATTATTTTGAATCGAACTATTCTGTCGAGCCAAATGAAAAACAAGTAAGAAAGTCTAAGTTCGGGCGGAGCCGAACATTAAATACCCGGCGCAAGTGTTAAATATATGTTTTTCATCGAAAGCTACCGCTACATAGTAAACCGGGGTGTACCAATTTTGAGTAGCGTCCTTAAATTTCAAAATTTTGCAGTTTCAAGCATTTTTGAAATTTACCGTTATATGAAAAGCGGCCGTAATTTTAGCCCGAATTCAATAATTTTTAATAATTGGATTTTATGTGGCAAGTACAATAACCGTACCGAGTTTGGTACAAATTGGTATAACGGTTACCGATATACGTATATGTTATCATAAGTGGGCGGTGCCACGCCCATTTTCCAAAATTTTACCATAAACATATTTCTTGGTAAAGAATTGTTGCAAGCATCAATTTTGAATAAATTAGCGTTAATAGTTACTGATTTGTCGAAGATTTTGTATTTCTCTAAATTACCGTTATATGGGATGTGGGCGTGGTTATTTTCCGATTTTCTAAATTTTCGGCCATTTAGTATGCTGTATCAAGGCCAACAACTGTGCAAAGGTTGGAAGAAATTGGTGCAGCGGTTACCAAGATATACACATGTAACCATAAGGGGGCGTGGCTACGCCCATTTTCCAAAAATTTATAATGTTCTTATTTTTCGTCTGAAAATTATTACAAATATCAATTTTGAGTGAATAGTCTTCAGTAGTTACTAAAATATCGCAGTTTTCGTATTTCTGGAAAGTGGGCGTGGTTACTGTCCGATTTCGCCCATTTTCAATACCTTGGATTAACAGAAACCTACATACCAAATTTCGTTGAGATATCTTAATTTTTGCTCGAGTTATCGTGTACACGGACGGACGGACAGACGGACGGACGGACATACATGGCTTAATCGATTTCTCTATTCATTCTGAGCATACATATATGTATACATTTGTCTATATCTATCTCGATTCGTTTTGGCTGTTACAAACAACCGTTATGTGAACAAAATTAATATACCCTTGTGCACAAGTGCGCTCGGGTATAAAAACTTCTAGCTATCCCTTTCCACTCCCACAGTTTGACCACATCCGAATTCCTTCAATCTCCGCTGACAATGTTCTCCTTCATTTGAATAGTTTAAAAAATTCTTTTCTAAGCGGCCCGGATGGTATTCCCTCCTGTGTCCTAATAAGTTGTGCTGATTATCTATATAAGCCATTAACAAACATCTTCAATGCTATCTGACGCAAACGTCAAGCTGTGAAGCTGTGTTTTT
>NW_023458560.1:15120194-15125051 GCF_013731165.1 Rhagoletis pomonella
ATATTCATTAATGATATTTCTTCTATAATAAAACATTCAAAAATTTTTATGTATGCCGATGATGTGAAACTTTTTAAAACATTGTCCTCTATCGAAGAAAGGCCTTTGTTACAAGCGGATCTGAACAACGTGGTTAGTTGGTGTAATACAATCTATATGCCACTAAACCTTCAAAAATGTAAAGTTATGTGTTTCTCTCGGAGGGCTGTTCAACCAGCTGTTTATTCAATAGCAAATTATAATCTGGAGCAGGTATCCAATTTTGTCGATCTTGGTATCACAATGGATTCCAAACTCAATTTCAACCATCATATTAATGTTACAGTCAATAAAGCCAAAGGCGTTTTTGCATTTGTAAGGCGATGGTCAAAGTAGTTCAAAGATCCTTATGTTACAAAAGCTCTTTTTACCAGTTTAGTTAGACCTATACTAGAATACGGATCTATTGTTTGGAATCCCCGCTACCAAGTTCATTCAGAAAGGATTGAATCAATTCAAAAACAATTCTTGCTTTTTGCATTGCGTAATTTTAACTGGGATTCAGATTACAATCTCCCCCCTTACACAAGTCGTCTAAAGCTCATAAATTTGCCTACACTCGCAAGTCGTAGAGAAATGCTGGGTATAATATTTATCGTAAAATTAATGACAGGCTTGATTAATAGCCCGGCCCTCCTGGCTGAGGTAAATTTTAATGTTCCTTCTCGAGTGTCAAGACACTTTCGAAAACTAATTTTGAACTAAACGAATCATTCCGTAGTTTATGTCAAGATTTTAACTGTCATTCCAGCACGTTTGACGTATCGGACTCGATTTTTACTATAAAGAAAACTATTATTTCCACTCTCTTTAATTGAAATACTATCTTTAGCATATCCAATCAGCTGATGAATTTGATTCTGTAGCTGAATAGTTTTAGATCTCGACACTTAACAAACTCCTGTTTCCACTACTCGGCACGAAAAAACTAAAAAAAAAAAGGTTCCGTACGTCATGCGGACTGCGCCCCTCGTGTCGGTTGGGAGGGAATGGAGGGTAAAAAGCCGTTGGGATTAATTAATTAATTAAAAAATTCTCTAAAGCAAGGAGTTTTCCCCTCTTTGTGGAAGGAGTCGTATTTATAAAAATGGAAGCAGGTCGAATATTGCGAATTATAGGGGAAGCGCTAAGCTGTGTGCCATTCCTAAATTATTTGAAGAAATCGTTACGGAAGAACTATCGTATTCCATAACACCCGTTATCGATGTATCACAACACGGCTTTTGTAAAGGTAAATCAACTGTATCAAACCTTCTTGAGTTCACTACAAATGTGAACAATGGTTTCAAAAGTAATTATCAAACTGACGTCATTTACACTGATTTCAGGAAGACTTTTGATAAAGTATCACATTTAACTCTAATATACAAACTTGATAAAATTGGTTTCCCTCCAATCTTGCTGCGCTGGCTTTCTTCTTATTTCATTGGCAGGAAACAGAGGGTTATCTTTAAAAAATGTTCATCTCGTGTAATTCATGTGACGTCAGGTGTACCTTCTGTTTATTTTATTCATCAACGATCTTCCAAATATTTTGAAGTATTCGAATTGCTTTATGCACGCAGACGGCGTTAAGTTATTTAAGTTCATTGGTGCCCCAGGAGACAGGAAACAATTACAGGTGGACTTTAGTAATGTGTTTAAATGGTGCGAAGTAAATTCTATGTCACTTAACTTGAAAAAGGGTAAGTTTATGTGTTTCTCTAGAAAACCCTTTGTGAACCGCTACCGCATTTGTGAACCTAGTGTTGATCAGGTAACTAATTTCATCGATCTAGGCGTAACCATGGACTCTAAGCTTGAATTCAAGTCCCATGTAAACTCTTGTGTTAATAGAGCCAAGGGCGTCTTGGCTTTCATCAAACGTTGGGCTAAAGAATTCAGAGATCCTTATGTCACTAAAGCTCTCTTCACCTCCCTAGTAAGGCCGATCTTAGAATACGGGTCCGTCGTATGGAACTCTAGATATCAAACGCACTGTGACAGACTCGAGTCGGTACACAAACAATTCTTATTATTCGCATTAAATAATTTGCCTTGGGATTCGACATTAAATCTCCCACCGTACAAAATCCGCTTGAAGCTCATAAATTTGCCAACCTTGCACAGCTGTAGAGAGATGCTCGGGGTTTTGTTCATGATTAAGATCTTGAACGGGATGGTCAACAGTCCCTTTCTACTGAACCAGATCACGCTTTGTATTCATTCTAGGCCTTCTACACATTACAAGCCCATTAAGCTAACTATTTGTAGAACAAATTTTGAAATGCATGATGCTTTTCGTTGCCTATGCCAGGACTTCAATAAGCATAACGACTATTTTGACACCTCCGACTCACATTTTACCATTAAGAAAACCTTACTTGAGATTTTGAATAAGTAACATGTAAACCCTTACATTGCACCTTATCGTTCAGCTGGTGAACTGTATTTCTGTTCAGTTTATGAGGCAAACGTAAACGTGGATCGCTTTTTTGTAACTAAATAAATTAATATCTTTAACCGGGAACGATAAATTACACAATATCTATGACCGCTTAGTACAACTGTAATCGGCTTCGTATATTTTCGCGAGCGCGTAAGACAATACGAGCGTGGATCGGAAACTCGGCCTTTCCGACCATGATCAACAGTAGAGGTGGGTAACTCAGCACTGTGCTGAGTTACTGTGCTGACTCTTAGAAATGTGCCGCACGCTCAGACTCACCTCTGAAAAAATTTGTAACTCAGTAACTCAGTTTATGTGCTGACAATGTATAGCTCAGTGTGCTTCAGTGTCGATATGGTAACTCAGTTGATGTGCTGACACTTGCATAGCTCGGTTCGGCTGCATTGTTTAGAACTGTGTCGATGTGGTAACTCAATTGATGAGCTGACACATTCACACAATACGATCTTCCAAAAAGTACCATAATAGATGGCGTCACGAGACTTACCATCAGTTGAATATACGACTACCAAATTTAACAAGAAGCAAGGCGAATAGCCCAGTTATGCATACTTGCACTGCTATACGTAAAAGTCAAAACCAAACAGAATTCTACATGTGAAGTGCTATGCGTTGGGTAACCGCTTACATGCATAGCCCATTTAACAGATTCTTATGTGACAACTATCAAGCAAAACTAAGTAGGGAATTTATTCGCAAATAAACTCACCAGTTGAAATCAGCTTTCTAAAATTTTGCCGGCCAGCTACGAATAGAAGCTAAGGATAACCTTTTCTAAATCGATTTCGATTACTAACATCGTCAATAATTTCGATGCACATACCAATTGTGCGATAGCACACTTGTGCCAGCTCTCTGTGCTGACTCATTAAAGTGAGTTGGAGTTACTGAGTCAGCACACCAAAATTTACAGAGTTACCCACCCTTAATCAACAGCTTGTCCACAGTGCGGAGAGGAAACTAGAGCTTTCCGCCTGCCACACATTCAAAGTAATGACTTCGGGAACTTGGATCGGATACTCGTTCTTTCCGACCATGTTCAACAGCTTGTTCATAGCGCGGAGCGGAAACCAGAGCTTTCCGCCTGCCACACGTACAAAGTAATGTCTTCGGGAACATGGATCGGAAACCCGGCCTTACCGACCTTGATCAACAGCCTGTCCGCAGCGCGGAGCGGAAACTAGGTCTTTCCGCCCGCCGCACACAAAAGTAGACTGAAGACTAGGCCTCGCCAGCTACAAAACCTGTTATTTTATGCTGTTATTATTATTATTAGTATTATTATTATTATTATTATTATAAATGACTATGTACCTAAATGTTCTATTCTCATTTATCTGTAAGAAAATATATTTCTGTAGACCAAATAAATAAATAAATAAATAAATAAAATTTTAATTGAAATCAACTACATGCCACAAACACGCTAATGAAATGTGTACAGAAATCATGAAAGCAAGTCTGAACGCACTTGTTTTATGTAAAGTAATTTGGCGAAACAAAGTAATTTATGGTGTAATATGCACATAGTTTTACTCGAATACTCCAAGTTTTATGTAATATTGAAAATAACAACATATGCATTAATAAAAAATATTAATGGTTCTATTTAGATTTTATTATTTTTAGGAATGGACCTACTGCATATAAAGAGCTATGAAAAAACTTGCAAGATTTCTTGAAAACTTTGTGGTTATGTGCAGTCGTTTTCTATAAATGCAATTAGTTGATTGAATCAGTACGTCCTGTACCGACCGGGGCCAACAGTGTGGTGTACATGACAACGGCTGCAGTGTTATTAAAATGATTACATTGCAATGGTAATTAAGTACGAATGCCAAGCCAGCAACACAACGAAAGTAGCAAAGCATCAAAGTACAACTGTGATTCCTATGAACCAACCCCCAATGTTTCGAACTGCGTTTAACAAAAACTTCACCACCTATAGGATTTAAAGTTTTAAGCACCTGACTGACAGGTATCAGCCAGTCGATGAGTAGTGGCGTGCATCGGGCCTCACACTTGCACAACTTTTGGTGCCCACACCCAAACTCAGCTCAACAGCTGAATTAATCACCAACCCAAGCAACAACAAGTGACATACAGCGACAGCAACAACATCAGTTCCAACATCGTTGTCACTTTTGTCTCTCATTGTATGGATTAAATGCGCTAGTGGATGAGGGGTGGTGCTAATTGGGCGGCAATGTCGTTCTGCTGTTTTCCATCTCTAAAATTATTATCGCCAACCGCGGTTGCCAACTTTTGCGTTCTTGAAACCGGGACACAAAATCTTGGGGTAGAGGTTAGGTAAAATTACGCACTGGAGCAGGTATACAATTTTGTGGACCTTGGTATCACAATGGATC
>NW_023458560.1:15125151-15129331 GCF_013731165.1 Rhagoletis pomonella
AAATCTTCCACTACCGTCGAGCTTGCAAAAGTTGAATCCATTTTTGCATGAGTATTCAGAAAAGTCCTTGTCGTTGAAATTGTTACGAGTAGGCGGTCGTTTATTAAATGCGCCTATCCCGTACGATGCCAAATTTCCTCTATTATTGAGTAAAAATTCGCAGTTCGTGAATTCGTATATACAGTCCCTACATTTGCGCAACCACCATGCAGGTGCGAAAGCATTGGTTGCAATTTTACGTGAAAAAATTTGGTTAGTCAATGCTCGAGAAGCATGTAGTCGAACCGTGCGAAACTGCATACATTGCTTTCATTATAAGCCAAAATTGAAAAGCCAAATTATGGGCAATTTACCAGCCGATAGGCTGCGTGCTCTACGACCTTTTATGGTTTGTGGGGTAGATTTTTGCTGTCCAATTTACGTCACACAAAGGATACGGGGTCGCCCCCCGGTGAAAATGTACATTGCGGTCTATTTAAGTTCATTTTTAATTACATGTCATTTATTTACATTTCATTTTAGGTATTCAGTTTCGTAGATTAGTAACCTGCTTCAACACTGTTGATTATATAGAAAAACGTTATATCAACAGATTAAGGGAATTGTAATTTTTAATTTTTTTTAATTTGTTTGAGCAAAATCGGACTAGTGGTTCTCGAGTTATGTCAAAAAAAGACCACCAAAGGTGACAATTTCCCCTATATGATAGTTACTAACTTCAAATCGATATATCTCGATTCCTGGACTTGACCCAGCGAAACGCCGGGACACGTATAACCTCTTTTTTACCGATATAACTTTCCCCGGTAGTTTGAACACTTCCCGATCACTGACCCCTACCATTTGTCTCACAGTGTAATTGTTCTTCCAACATCATTAAAGTTTCTTCAGGATTTCCTCAGGGAAGCCACCTTGGTCCGATTCAGTTCCTGATATTCATTAATGATATTTCTTCTATAATAAAACATTCAAAAATTTTAATGTATGCCGATGATGTGAAACTTTTTAAAACATTGTCCTCTATCGAAGAAAGGTCTTTGTTACAAGCGGATCTGAACAATGTGGTTAGTTGGTGTAATACAAACTATATGCCACTAAACCTTCAAAAATGTAAAGTTATGTGTTTCTCTCGGAGGGCTGTTCAACCAGCTGTTTATTCAATATCAAATTATAATCTGGAGCGGGTATCCAATTTTGTCGATCTTGGTATCACAATGGATTCCAAACTCAATTTCAACCATCATATTAATGTTACAGTCAATAAAGCCAAAGGCGTTTTTGCATTTGTAAGGCGATGGTCAAAGGAGTTCAAAGATCCTTATGTTACAAAAGCTCTTTTTACCGGTTTAGTTAGACCTATACTAGAATACGGTTCTATTGTTTGGAATCCCCGCTACCAAGTTCATTCAGAAAGGATTGAATCAATTCAAAAACAATTCTTGCTTTTTGCATTGCGTAATTTTAACTGGGATTCAGATTACAATCTACCCCCTTACACAAGTCGTCTAAAGCTCATAAATTTGCCTACACTCGCAAGTCGTAGAAAAATGCTAGGTATAATATTTATCGTAAAATTAATGACAGGCTTGATTAATAGCCCGGCCCTCCTGGCTGAGGTAAGTTTTAATGTTCCTTCTCGAGTGTCAAGACACTTTCGACCTCTATTTTTAAAGCCATGCAAAACTAATTTTGAACTAAACGAATCATTCCGTAGTTTATGTCAAGATTTTAACTGTCATTCCAGCACGCATGACGTATCGGACTCGATTTTTACTATAAAGAAAACTATTATTTCCACTCTCTTTAATTGAAATACTATCTTTAGCATATCCAATCAGCTGATGAATTTGATTCTGTAGCTGAATAGTTTTAGATCTCGACACTTAACAAACTCCTGTTTCCTCTACTCGGCACCAAAAAACTAAAAAAAAAAGGTTCCGTACGTCTTGCGGACTGCGCCCCTCGTGTCGGGTGGGCGGGAATGGAGGGTAAAAACCCGTTGGGATTAATTAATTAAAGTGGGTGGTGCCACGCCCATTTTCCAAAATTTTATCATAAACGTACTTCTTGGTAAAGAATTGTTGCAAGCATCAATTTAGAATAAATTAGCTTTAATATTTACTGATTTATCGAAGATTTTGTATTTCTCTAAATTACCGTTATATGGGATGTGGGCGTGGTTATTGTCCGATTTTTTAAATTTTCAGCCATTTAGTGTGCTGTACCAAGGCCAACAACAATTCGCGCAGCGGATACCAAGATATACACATATAACCATAAGTGGGCGTGGCTACGCCCATTTTCCAAAAATTTTATATTATCTTAGTTTTCGTCTAAAAATTGTTGTAAATATCAATTTTGGGTGAATAATCTTCAGTAGTTACTAAAATATCGCAGTTTTCGTATTTCCGAAAATTACCGTTATATGGGATGTGGGCATGGTTATTGTCCGATTTTTTAAATTTTCGGCCATTTAGTACCCTGTATCAAGGCCAACACTGTGCCAAGTTTGGAAGAAATTGGTGCAGCGGTTACCAAGCTATACACATGTAACCATAAGTGGGCGTGGCTACGCCCATTTTCCAAAAATTTATAATATTCTTATTTTTCGTCTGAAAATTATTGTAAATATCAATTTTGAGTTAATTATCTTCAGTAGTTACTAAAATATCGAAGTTTTCGTATTTCTGGAAATTACCGTTATATGGGAAGTGGGCGTGGTTACAGTCCGATTTCGCCCATTTTCAATACCAATTTACCTTGGATTAACGGAAACCTAAATACCAAATTTCGTTGAGATATCTCAATTTTTGCTCGAGTTATCGTGTACACGGACGGACGGACAGACGGACAGACAGACATAGCTTAATCGATTTCTCAATTCATTCTGAGCATTTATGTATACATTTGTCTATATCTATCTCGATTCGTTTTGGCTGATACAAACAACCGTTATGTGAACAAAAGTAATATACCCTTGTGCACAAGTGCGCTCGGGTATAAAAATAAAAGTTTAACAATTTTTCGAAATTCGAATTATTTTTGAAGTTATAGCAAAGAACGTAGATAACAAGAAGGGATAACTCGTCATAATTGTAGCGAAAATGAGTAGCAGGGGTGTGCCTTCTCCTTTGCCTTTTTTTGTTCGAAGTTGTTGAGATTGTATTTGTTTTCTCGCAATTGGTAATACCAATTCTGCTCATTTTTTAAACAGTTAGGAATGATGATGTTTTCTTCCCATTTTAATTTTTTATTTTGTCATGCATTTTTTTTTTATAAAAGTTATTAAATTTTTTTTTTTAATATTACTGGCATCTCAATGGCTTTAAAATCGCGTTTTCGGCTAATGTTATTGTACGTTATATTAGCAATTATTTGCAAAAAAAAATTACCGGAATGCATCAAGACGAAAGTTATTCACGCTTTCTTCTTGACGCCCAATGTATGGGAAAAATGAGCAGAATTGGTACTACCAATCGCGAGAAAACAAATAAAATCTAAGCAATTCGAAAAAAGTTAATAGGTATAAATTCCAAAATAATTCGAATTTCGAAAAATTATCAAACTTGTATTTTTCTTTTATCGTTGTGAAACATAAAGAGATAATACAAAAAAAGCTCCACCTTCTAAAAAATGGTGGCCCACTTCACAAATTTTTACCCATATGTATTTTTTTTTTGTTAAAAAATTACATTCCATTTCCCATTCCGGAAAATCTTTCCTCCGCATAGTGGGATATCGTGGCCAAAAATTCAAAAGAAATTAAAACGTTAGCAAATCCGTTTGTTTTACCGCTGATCGGCAGTTTTGAAATTGTTTCACGTTTAGCGGTACAGTGAGCCCAAACCTAAAGTCCCCTTTCTTCTTCATGCAACATTTGTGGAGCAAAGCCATCAGAGATAAATAACGTACCACACGTCTTGAAATTTGCAAAGTCACACGAACTTGAAATTTGGTATGCAAATGAAATTTGGTATGTAAATGAAATTTGGTATGCAATGGTAGGTGCTTATGGGAGGGTATATATAAACGAGTTTGTAAAATTGGGCGTGGCACATCCCATAGGCGCGGAATTTTTTACCAGCTATAACTTCGGAACCATAAGTCCCAGGAACTTGAAATTTGGTATGAAGACATATCAATAGTAGGTGCTTATATGAGGGTATATATAAATGAGTTT
>NW_023458560.1:15129431-15135361 GCF_013731165.1 Rhagoletis pomonella
AAAAATACAATTACGAGCTTTTATATAGTTTGTTAGGTCACAGCCAAGTATTGAGTTCCTAAAAGTAGATATATGGTCAAATTTCTTCAAGCCATATACATACCTAGTGGCATGGTTTAATGCAACATCGAGTTTGTGCAGGGAGTGAAAGTCCAATTTGCTGTACACTACTTCGAAGTAAGTAATAAGAGGAACAATTGTGCTCAGAACCAGCTTCTTTTTCGTGCCTGAAGGTACGAAAGGCGAGGATACTCTCAGGCATCGCAGGGTGTAGTATATTTTACTCACAACTTCATTGACGTGGTCCTCACAAGTCATCTTAGAATTAATAATAAAACCCAAGTTTCTCACTTTGCTGACTAATTGAAGCTTTGTAGAACCAATATAAAGGTGAGGAATATCAGAAACTTGTATTTTATCTTTGCAAATAGGGAGTACATAAGATTTTAGAGCGTTGAGGCTGAGAAGGTTTCCAACAGACCACTCAAGAATCGCGCGCAGGTCCTCATTAAGCCTAAGTGTTGTGTCTTGGACCATGCTGATATGGTTAGATATATATAGTTGAACGTCATCGGCGTAGGCGTGTAGGCGAACGTGTGAGCATGATTCGAAAATGTCATTGATAAAAATGCTGAAAAGAAGGGGACCTAGCACAGAGCCTTGAGGTACTCCAGAGCATGTGAGCGCCATTTCAGAGAAGTTGTTGTCGATTTTAACTTTCTGTTTTCTGTTACACAGATAACTTTTCAGAAGCTTTACTGCACTTTCACCAAATCCAAAAAGGGTAGTTAATTTTCTACACAGGAGGCTGTGGTTGACAGAGTCAAACGCTTTGGAAAAATCTAAAAGACATAGAAACGTTAAGTGACCTTGATCAAACTCCTGCCGGATATCGTCCAGTACTTTAGTGACTGCAGTCGAGCAAGAATGGCCAGCTCTAAAACCTGATTGAAGCGGGCTGAGTAGATTATTTACCTCGATAAAGTCATTTATTTGTTTTGCCATAAGCGACTCAAATATCTTTGATAACCCTGTTAAAATACTTATGGGTCTGAAATCCGCAGGCTCGGAAGCACCTGGTTTTTTGGCCAGAGGGGTAATAATTGCGACTTTCCAAGCAGAGGGGAAGGAGGAAGTGGTGAAACAATGGTTTACCAGATGTGTAAGACAGCTTAGTATGTTCGGCAAAATTAATTTTATAAATTTGATTGGTATGCCGTCGGAGCCAATGGCGTCAGATTTTATGCGGTAAACACTTTTGGCAACATCCATTTCCCCAACCGATATGAACTGAAATTTCGTTGAAGGCGGCAAATTGGGGGAGGTGGTCATGGGTAGTGAGCTATTGTATACTGTGGAGGAGTTGGACGAAACGAAAAATGAGTTAAGTAACCAAGGTAAACCAAGGACAAGAACGTGATGTGATTGCTAGCTTGCGAAGTGGTACGTGCTTATTTAGAAAGTAACGTATGCTTTGGGTTAAAAAGTCTAGTTTGTCATCAACAGAGACTAATTGCCAGCAATAATCCCATGCAAATTGGTTCAAATCAGAAAGCATACTATCGAAATTAATGGAATTGTAGTCACGGTACTGGATGGTCGTAGTTGCATGAACGCTATTATACAATTTAAAGTCGAACGTACAAAAAATTAAGTCATGATCAGAGACAAAAGACAATTGGTCAAATAGAACAACGGACGTGGAAGGGGGAACAATAAATATATCTAACAAACTCGGTCGCACATTACAAGAAAACCTAGTAGCCATTTTGGTATTGACAATATACATACCAGTAGACGCAACAGTATCTAAGAAATTGGACGATGTAGAGTCAAGGGTTAATAAGTTTATATTAAAATCACCACAAACAATCAAATGATCATAGTCAGTTAAATGAGTTGAAAGACCTTCAAAGAAAGGTTGATAAGAAGAGTTTTTATTGGGATTGTACACACATGACACAAGTACTTTAGAATAAGTATCGGACAGGACAACAGATAGGAACTCGATTTCAGACAGAGAGGAACGACTTACAACCTTAACATCTATATAATCTCTACAATAAATAGCAACTCCACCTCCCCTTTTTCCTATACGATCATTGCGGAACAGTTTGTAATTTGGGATGGAGTATAAGTTGTCCGGAATATCTACATTAAACCATGTTTCAGACACACATATGGCATCCACAGAAGAAAGTTCAAAGATACTTCTAACATAATCAAGTTTTTCAATGTTCATGCTGCGAGCATTGAAGTGAACAGTTTTGAAGCCATCTGCGTGTTTACATAGCACATTGAGCAAGACAGTATGGTCAGCCGGCATTTAAATAATCAACGATTAGGAAAGATGAAACAAAAGAGAAAACAATTATAACAAATGCACAAACACTCAAGTAAGCAACAATGAAATAAATAAGTGCTCATACATGTGCACATAAATATATAAATTATCAGCATAGGTTTGGTGAATATAAATTTTCTGTACAAATATTGAGAGGCAAATAGAGATAAATAAATAAACAAGGTAGAAACAACAATATCAGTAGAACACGCGAATATGTAAATCTTAAACGTATGTATGTATAAATGTATGTATGTATAAATGTAAGTATGTGTAAATGTATGTATGCATCAATGTAGACTATTAAGTAGCACCAACAATGTTAAGTAGAGCACTGCTGCTGGGTACAGGAACTGGTTCGCTGCTAGCAGAAATGCGAACGAATATTTCACCTCGTCGAGAGAATACGCTAAAGAGTTTTTTTTTGACTTCTTGTATTTAATAGCAGCTTGTAGAATTTTTCTGTTGTTAGCGGAAAGGCTCTCAAAGATGCTAAAATTACTGTCACTGTCCAATCCGGCCAATTTAAGGGAAACAGCAGACTTGGACTTTTTGCGGTAGTTAGAGAAAGCTGAGAGAGTGCGAGTGCGATCATACGTTGAGTGGAACTTTACAATTACAGCGCTGTTGGGACGCTCAGCCGTATGTTTAGTGCGGAAGATGTCACGAACGGGGGGAGGAGAAAACTGAATTGATTTGCACACGCGCTCGAAAATATTGGACAGATTTTCCTCGCTGGAGAACGGAAGCCCAAAAATCACAGCATCAGACAAATTAGTGCAAGTCTCTTTCTCGTTTTTGAGTTTATTCAACTCCTCTCTGACTGACTTTAGTTCAGCTGACAAGCCGAGCGCATTTGCAGATTCTTCTTCAAGCCGGCTACACCTACGTTCGATTTTGTCAATACGCTGAGCAAACGCTTCAATATTCTCCTGCAGCTTAGCTGTAAATTTACGCTCAAGAGAAGCAATCTCTTCGGAAAGTTGAGAGTAGAGACCGCTGATGCGCTCACGGATCCTCTCCTCCATCAACAAAATTTTATCTTCAGTTGATTTCAACGCTGCGAGTATCGATTCAGAGAGGGATCCGTTACTCTCAAGCCGTAGAGTTTTTGATGCTGGCGAATCTTTGTTTACTGATGATGCTTTTCGCTTACCGGCAGAATCCATAAGGTGATTTAGCAGAATTAATTTGTAAAGCGAAGACAGGTATCAGCAAGCGTAGGGAAGCTTCAACTCAGCAACTCAGATGCGTTAAATAGCAACACTTATTTTTACAAGGCGATTATACGAGATTAAAACAGAGTTTACGGGAGCGCAAATGAAACACGTCCGTCTCTCACAAAGCACAACGGTTAGTGTGCACACTTATATGAATACGTATGTATGCATGTACGAATCATAGATAAGAGACAAAATATTTATGTATACTGATAAAAAGCTTTTGACATGTTTTATTGCTTTTATGTGACTTGTTCAATGAACGCACAGCCCCCAGGTCAATGAAGGATAGAAGTGAAATCGAATTCTTAGCGTAAAGAGATGAGACAAAAGTTAACGAAAATTTACACTGAAGTTGGCACATCGACCAACCCAGTTTTTCTTTGATAAGCGATGTCAGAAAGTTGTACCTTCTAAAGGCTCAGTTATGCATACTTGGCATTGGATGCGAGTTGTCACATAAGGAATCTTTTAAATTAGCTTTGCGTGTAAGCGGTTACACAACGCACAGTATTACATATGTAGAAAACTAGAAATCAGCAGAAGCTGACGCCTGCAAATGTTTCATCAATTCTAGCGCGGGAGGTCTTACCAACATTGACCAAAGTAACAAGAGAGATACACCGCTGGATTTCAATACATATAGGCTGCGTTTCTTTATACATTCCGGATAATCCCATTTCACAGCCGGAATAAACAGAATACGTTTGAAATATACGTTAACATATCATCAGGAACGTTCTAAAGAATAAGTAAACAAAAAAGTTTATTCCAAACGTTCAGAATGAATAAAGAAATTCAGCCATAGTGTTATTGTTGTTAATCGTGGTTTCGTAGTAGACGTGGTTTCGTAGTAGTCGTCTACTACTCGTACGAAATTAAAACTTTCAGCAATGGCATTTGCCAGAAATTGCACGTTCTTATGGAAAATCGTACATGAGAGGTCAACTTTTGCTCATCTAAAATCTAATCGAGCTGGTAGCACTCTGAACGTAATTTTATACTGCCGTATAATATTCGCAGGGATAATAAATTCAGATATCGCCGACGAAAACGTTCCGAAGTCAACAAAGAGATGGTGTATGTCGGTTTTCCACTCACTGTCCTCTTTTAAGATTTGGAGTATGGCGACTAACTGGTCAATGGTGGATTTGCGCTCCATCTGCCACAATATGATCCATCTGGGGTCTGGTATCCAACCCGCATACAGCCATGTAGCTTCTTGGACCTTCTTATGCTTGAAGAATCGCACTTTATTTATGAGTGAACAACAATACTAGGCGATAAAGTCTCTCTGTCACCAATAACCGACAGGTTGTACTTACATATAAGTCAGCTGTAGCAGACTTCGCAATGTCCTATAACCTTTGTAACCAGCCGTGTCTATCGCATCATTGGGTGGCTTTTTTTCTTACAAGGACAACAACCAGCACGCCAGATACACCTTCCTATTTAAGGGGACGGACTTTCTAGGTGTTTACTCCCCTCAAATCATCATATTGAAAAGTAGAATGCATAAAGCGGTTATCTTGTGCATATGTATTTATTATTTGACGAACGGGTATTGAAGTCTAATGCTGAACATTGTTCGAGATAAAGTATCGTTTGACCTTTGGAGTCAAGCCCACTTCAATAGCGCTTATGTATGTATTTAGATTTTAGATTTTTATCGAATAAATGGAGCAGAATTTCTTCATTAGCAAATTTATCGAGGTTTTTAAAATTACCGTTGTGTGGAAGAAATAGGTAAACTTCTAGTTCATTTCCATAAAATCTTAGTTGCAGTTTACACGTTTCATGATGTGAACAAGTTAATACCTCGCTTCGCTCGAGAGCTTTATGTAGAGTTCATTTAGCTCTCCCGAATTTGTATAAAAAAATTTTGCCACGATGATGGAAAATATAGGGTTCTCACCAGAATGTCTCCCAAAGCACATTTTTAATCAGGTCCGGGATTACAATGTTATGAAGAAAACTCGAATTTGGCTGTTTCTGATGTATTTCCAAGACGAAAAGATTTGTGCCACCGAAATTCTGTGAAAGGAAACTTCTAAACTTTCTTTTGTTTTGGGACCGGGTAACTGCTCACGTTGCCCAAGCTTAGCGAGCATAAATGCTAGAGTAAGAGTTGAGTATATTACTGGAGAAGCTTACAATCAAAATCCATAATATATTTTTTTTTGTCGCGCATTCTTTACATGGACGCGGTTTCCTAGCGTCTTGAAACTATAATTAAAACTAAATCTGCATAATAAAAAATTTGTGAAAACTATAATAAAAAGTTTAAAATGTTTAGGTGTAATTGTCAAAATTTGTTGATTTTTATACCCGAGCGCACTTGTGCACAAGGGTATATTAATTTTGTT
>NW_023458560.1:15135461-15143339 GCF_013731165.1 Rhagoletis pomonella
GGTATTTAATGTTCGGCTCCGCCCGAACTTAGACTTTCTTACTTGTTTTATAATCACAACAAGAGCGGAGATCTTTTTATATTAGTCGGATTCTTTACAGTAACGCCAACTACGTATATGATACATAATCGTTCTATATGAGTTTGTTTAAAAATATATCACCGTTATCAATTTTTTTTGTTCCTTTTATTAAATAACTAATACTTTACTATAGGTATTTTTTTATTTGTTATTATAATTTTTTTTTTTGTTAATGAAAGACTATCCAATTAAAAATTCATATCACACAAACTTTTTAATTGGCAAAAATGTAACTTAAAGCTTTTTTTATTTTCTTATTTATAATTTTCTCGTTTCTGCACCTCAACACTTTCACATCACTTGGCAGCTGCACTCACTAAATTTTCTTTATAAGCCAAAAAAAAATCAATCTTCACTTTTTTCCTTCCTTCAGCACTCAACCGCCGTGTCGCACGCGTACGTCAAATTAACGAGCCAACGAGCATAATATTCAGCGCACACATAAATAAAAACAAAAACTTATGAATGGCCGCACAGCAGTGAATTGTCGTGCTGAAATATCTTTCGCACGTCCGCAACGCCACAACTGCCACAACGAACTGTTTGTTGGATGTCAGGCATTTCTGTAAATCGGCTACCATTTCTGCCAAGCTTTTCAACTGTTATACACCCTGGCGTTTCGCAACTCATTTCTTTCTCATTCTAATGTGCTGTTTTGTGTTGCTAATAGGTGCTCTCAACATGTTCGATGTTGTTGTCTGCATTGAGGAGCCACGTGCCCGATGTCACACCGCCACCTGCTCCACCTCCTCCAACAGAGTGCATTGTACCACCGGAAGCGAGTAATTTGTTATTGTGCGCTTTTGCGTACAACCAACTCGGCATGACCGTCGTTGCCTGTCGTCTGGTTCGAAGCAGCGCACAGTGAACGAGCATTGCTGCCACCTCCTACCGCACCGCTTAACACACCACCATGCCATTGTGCAGTTAATTGCCTACGTAGTCAGTGTCGTAGAATTTCATTCATAAAAATCTTCGACAAGCTTTTGCGGTGATAATGCGGAGGCAGCAGCAGTAGCAGCAAAGAGGCGTGTGTGTGGGTGATGTGTTTGACATGTTTGGCTGTGTCGGACAATTGTATTTTGGCGAACGTGCACGCTGGCGTATGCGGCTGTTGTTTTTCAGTTCGTTTACTGTGAAAATTATTGAGAAATTATATTTAAAAAGAAAAAAATTTTGTTTACATACATTATTCATTGATTTTTTATGGTTTTAATAATAACAATACCAATTCCTTATTAAATTAGCCATAAAGCGTAATTTTGATATTTATTTTACACATAAATTTGTATGCTTAACAAATGTATGTATGTACATATGTACATGGGACGTTCCTTGTCAAACGGACAAAAGCTCTGCCCAAAATTCTGTGGAATATAAATTAATGTAAAGCATGGCAAAAGACTCGTAAATTTATAATTCATCAAATAAGACATAGCAGAATTGAAAATTCAGTATTACGTAAATACTGCGACACTTAGTAAGTCACGTCCGTAAACGCGCAAATAAATTTGTCATTCAGTTGTTAAAACAGTTGTCACTTATTTAGTCAAGACGGATCTAACATGGCGAAGTATTTTTTTAATTTTATTTTTGAAGTGAAACTTCTTAGGCGGCGGTATCGCAAAAATGGAGAGTGAAATTTTTAAAACTGAAAACGTTACATGAGTGAGAAGGAAGATATAGGTAGTATAGGGAAGGGGAAAAAAGAAGTAAAGCGACGCATGACGGGTACGAGTACCTACATATGTATATATGTATCTTAGAATGCACGTATGTATGTATACATGTATATATGTATACATATATATGAATGTATGAACGAACTCATTGCGCATTTCAGCTCTGCCGCTACCAAGCAATATATGTATAAATGATGCAAGCATGCTTCGTGTAACTACATCCATTCGTACATATGTACACATGTTTGTATGGATATATTTATGATGGAGCAAACGGGCTTCGTTGATGAACTGATGGGCATATGTATATCATATACATATATGTACTTATGGACAGCAATGTTTTCATGCATGTACATATGTTTGTGTGCATGTATATATGCACATATGTAGTACAAACGAAAACAAATCTAATAAGCTGCTCGTTGATACAAATGCGAACTGTACTGATTGTCAAAAATTATGTGTTTGTTCATGTTTGTCATTGTGCGTGTAATTTTCTAGAGTAGTTTTGTGTTCTTGCTATCTCCTTGTATTAACTCGTCCTTCGTTGGTAAACTCTGATGAACATATGTGAGGATGATAGCAAGGCCAACTTATATAAGGTACTGTTACAGGAGCAGTTGAAATTTTCGCCCGATGTTTCTTAAAGAAAGCCATAAACATAGCCGACCGTTGGTTCAACTTAGTGTTGTTGTGCTCTAGATTTCACCGTTTGTGGGCCTGTTGAATGAATTTATGTCTTGGTTGTATGAAAGATCAAAAAATTTGGATTTTCTGGCAAGTTGTACAACTTATCGCTACATTAATGGCCAAGTTGTACAAACTAATTTAATTTGCGTTTATTTTGTACACTAAATAACCGAAAACGGATAACTCAGCCGAAATAGGTACGTGCTTTCGTTGAACTTTATAAATATAAGCCGAAACTATTAAGTTGTAAAAATGAGATTTTACAATGAGACTGCTCGCAAAATTGCAATGTTTGTGGGCAAAACGTCCAACTTGATTGCGGCTTGATTTGAACCAATATCTTCGCCTTGCATTATGTCAAAAGGATGTGTTTGTTGTAATTCCTTCTGTCATTTACTACCATTATGCGTAGGCCAATTCATGAAATCATTTCATGCGTTTGAGTAGAAACTGAATGAATGAACACCATTTCATGATTTCAGTTAACGCGTAATAGAGTTTGTGCACTTTTGTGAATTGGACTACGCATACATGTGATACTTATGCTTTTAATTTATAAGGCAATTTTATGTTTATATACTCTTGCTACCACATGAATATATGAATTCGGGATAAGAATATATGAATTCGCCTTGAAAGATAGAAAGCGAGTAAGAATAAATGACGAACAAAGGAATTTGTCTTCTTTTAACTTAAATAAATGCATTTTGCAAACAAAAGTGCGTGCGTTACTTAGTGCCTTGGTAATGGCGAATTCGTAAGGATCTATTGATTGCATTATAAACATTTTCATTTATTTGTTAAACATACAATTACTTCCATTACAACCCGGTCCTATAGATGCTAGAAGCGTGAATTCATATAAGATGTCGTTACCGGAAAATGAATAAATAAATTATATGTATATCAGAAAATTAATAAGAAGAAATTAAATTATTGTTTGATTTCTACCCAAACCTATGTATGTAACTCAATCGCCGAACGGTAAACATATGTTTACACATCCAATTTCGTGAGTAGGTACCTGGTACTCACACCTAGTGATAGAACGATACGAGTACCGAGTACAGAATATCGATACTTTTCACAAGTACTGAGTAAATATCGCGAATGCCGAAATGTATCGACGAGTTAAAAACTTTTCTAAGTAATTTTTTTTTTAATTACCCAATAAATATTGTGGCGAACGTTCGAATATTAACTTCAATATTCAATATGAATGTGATGAAAATGAACATAAAACTCATTTACTTCAGTATTTTCATAACTCAAAAACCGAAAACCCGAGAAACACGCCTTTAAAGTTTTTAATTCACATAACGTCACCCTCATGCCAGAAGCATGAATGTGCAAATTTATCAGTTTTGAGTTATTGGGTTGACTTGGTTAATCTTTGGATTTTCTATGTTATACCAAAACCCAGAATACAACGCGTAAACGGAAAGTAAATATTTTAGCATTTCAATTGCATAAATGTAGAGCTAAGTGTCGCAAAAAAAACTTTCAAACTTGATTTCCCAAAATGTTAATTTTTACACATTCCTGTTTATGGCATACGGACGACGATATGTATACTTCCATACTAATAATAAACACTTTTTTTTTCTAGTGAGCTCCTGGTAACTGCCACAGTTATGAAATTTTTACACAACCTAGAAGAAAATGTAGCGGTCATTTCAACATTGGCTTCGGGTAAAAATTTTTAAATAATTGAAAAACGAATATATTGCCTCCCCTTTGATAATGAATGGTGGAAGAGGATAGTCTTTCGACTCGACAACTTGGCCACTCTCCAGCATAAGGCAGCCGTCGTTAACCCATGTATTCTACCTTCATTGTGAGCCCATTCTTGAAGACAATTTTTCTAAAAGAGAGCTTATCTTTCCAATAAAGAATGGGCTTCACCACATTTGCTTCTCGTCTTCTACATTTACATTTCATTTTCAAAGTAAAGTTATTTATAAATACATGTACGCGTCAAACAATTATAAAATATTCGCTTTTAAAAACTTGGAAAGTTTATTCCAAAAACTCCTTTAGATCAGATTAAAACTAAATACTAAGAGCAGTGACTATTCAATTTACAAATAGGAAGAGGCGGAAAAGCAAAGCAATTTGATTTTGATTTTTGATTTTTTTTTACTTTCTGCGTTTGCTTTAGGAATACTTGGAAGTACGAGTATTATCGATACTTTTTGCAAATATGAGTACTGGCATCGATACTTTTTTAGAGTGTTCTATATGAGTACTAGTATCGATACTTTTCTAAAAAGTTCTATCACTACTCACATCTTTTTTAAGAAGTGAGTACGTACATAAATAAAGAAAAGGATTAACGCAAAAGTAAAAATAAAAACAAAAACAAAGATGCGTAAAGATAAAGGCAAAAATGAAGATCAAGGTAAATTTAAGCACTTTACTTATTTATATAATGGCAAAGGTGAAGGAGAATATGTAGATGAAGAAAATGATTAACATAAAAGTAAAAACCAAGATAAATATAAAGAGAAAGATGAAGAGGAGGATACCGATATAAATAAAGATGAAGATAGACTAAGAAAGATTAAAATAAATGTAATTATAGAAAAAGGATATATATATGGAAGCACAGAGACTCAATCTGTGAACTATTCTGGGATTTTAGAGAATTTCGGCATTCTCGGGACTTATCGATACAATAATCGATATTTTTATCGGTTTTGTTACTGATATTTTTATCGATTCTGTTATGGATTTTGTAATCGATATTTTTAACGAATTTTTTATCGAGATTTTTTATCGATGTTTTGACCGAATGGGTTATCAATACTTTTATCGATTTTGTTATCGATTATTTATCGATTTTGTTATCAATTATTTATCGATTTTGTTGTCGATTATTTATCGATTTTGTTATGCATGCTTTTATCAATTTTCTAAGCGATTTTGTTATCGATATTTTTATCGATACTTTTATCGATTTTCTAATATATTTTGCTACCAACATTATTATCGATTTTGCTATCGAAATTTTTTATCGAATTTGTTATCGATATTTTTCTTAGTTTTGTTATCGATATAGTATAAAGATAAAGGAAAACAGAACAACATAAATGTAATCAGAACGAACAGGGGTACAGGTAGGGATCTAGATAGAAAAGACAAAAATATAACCTTAAGCAAAACAGATGTATGTATGTATGTGTATTGATTAAGAGACGAAATAGATATGTAACGTAAGTTTCACTTCTCCAGTGTGGCCCAAGCGCACTCACTTTTAATCGGATATTTTTAGACTTCGCTTAGCGCGGGTTATCGGTGTCGGTGATTACGAATCTGATGTCGGATTAGAAAAATTCAAAATGGCGGTCTCAAAATGGCCGACAAAATATTCAAAATCGGTTGGATTTGCTTAAAACTTTACAATCAAGTGTTCTTTAGGCCGCTGCTTATGAATACGAAATCAGATTTAAAAAATTCAAAATGGCTGATCCACAATCAGTGTACCATTTATCACGGAAAAGTTTAAATCGCACGTACATACGTAAATGGCTTGTGAGTTACCCAGACGAAATGAGAATGTTGCTCATACGCCATGTACGTACGTTCGATTTTAATTTTTCCGTGAAAAATCACAGACAGAGTATTGATCCGCCGTTTTGAGTTTTTAAAATCTGATTTCAGATTCATAATCAGCTGCCAATTACAAAGCTTTAAGCGAATCCAATCGATTTTGATTTTATGTCCGCCAAATTGGACATTTCGAATTTTTCTAATCCGATCTCAGAAAAGCAATCAGCTACGCCGATACCCCACGCATAACGAATTTTACATGAATCCGGTAAAGTTTAAAGAAATCTTCCGCCAGAATGGGTCCGACATTTTGAATATTCAAATTCTGATAAGCATTAGAATTCGTCTTGACCTAATAACTGAAAATTGTTTTAACAAACTGAATGAAAAATTTATTTGCGCATTTACGGACATGTTATTTTTTAAGGGTCGCAGCATTTATGTAATACATACTGAACTTTTAATTCTGCCACGTTTTATTTGATGCATTACAAATTTGCGAGTCTTTTTGCAGGCTCTACGGTAATTTCTATCCCATAGAATTTTGGGAACGTTCCCTTATGACACGAAAATACAAAAACAAGTTAATCATTGAAGCTCCTTAAACAATAAACAGACAATGGTAATTATCTTATATTTAGTATTTTTTGCATAAAATACTGGGTGACATTCCAGAAATATTTAGCCGTACTTACTATGGTGCAATGATAAATTCTCTTAAAAATACATACAACTTAACTGCTATGCACTTAGTCAAGCAAAAAAACTAAAGTTAAAAAAGTGACCTTCTGGAAAATGCGGAGGGCCAATGTTATAATAGAAAGCCACGTTTATGATGATAAAATTTAAGGTGGTCTTCCACAAACATTTACGCCTTTTTTCATTGTTTCTTTGTTTAAACATTTTTTCATGTTGATTATCAAATAACCTGAGCGGGACAAATATTTGTAAATGGTGTAGATAGGATATAGGAAGACCCGTATAAGTTTTCCAACGAAAATCAATAGGTAATGAATTCTTTTATTTAAAAGAACACATCCGATCACGAATATTATTTTGTGATTCGGCCTAACTTAGATACATACATACAACTGGAAGTCAAAATTTAATCACATTACATAAGTAATTATGTTAATCAGTGACAAATTTGTATTTGTTAATTTGTGTTATAAAAATATTTAATCACAAAAATAAATTACGGCAGGTTTTCAAGGCAAGATCTTCATAGAAATCATCTCGCTTGGCAACAAACAACAAGTTTCAGTTTTCTAACGTTTCAAAAAACCAAAACAAAGCTAGAAAGAGTTGTAGAACGTCACAGGGCGCAAATATCATAAATTTAAGTGTAGTATATGTATGTTTGTATCTTCATTTGTTCTGTGACATAAGCTACTTAATTTTTAGCAAATACATACTACGTACTCGTGTACATACGTAAGTATGTGTATTTGTTTTACGTTCGTCTATATGTATATATTAATATAATACTCACGTCGACGTATGCAAATACTTGCTTTTGTACACTTTTAGTAAGTGTAAAAATATATCGACTCAGTTTTCTCTTCAACGACACACAAAACAATTTGCAACAGCAGTAAAATGGGGAATTCAAAAGCTCGCCAAATTATTTTAAAGTATCAAATTTTCTAATAACAAATGTACACACCCTTGTGGTCAGCTGATTAAGTTAAGTTACGTTTTGACCAGTTTTGGCTATTTTTCTTTTGTCTATTTAATGTTTATAATTTTTTATAAAAGTAGAGCACATTACATATCCAGCACCACATAAATCCACATTTCAAACTTCGTACAAAAATTAAAATAACAAGTAAGAAAGTCTAAGTTCGGGCGGAGCCGAACATTAAATACC
>NW_023458560.1:15143439-15165614 GCF_013731165.1 Rhagoletis pomonella
AGCCTTCTAAGCATAGGTTACAAGGTCTTATCGAGCGTATTGTGCGAAAGACTGAAGCCCACCGTCAACGAGCTGATTGGACCTTATCAGTGTGGCTTTAGGCCTGGAAAATCCACCATAGATCAGGTATTCACAATACGCCAAATCTTGGAAAAGACCCGCGAGAATAGGATCGACACACACCATCTATTTGTCGATTTCAAAGCCGCTTTCGACAGCACGAAGAGAAGTTGCCTTTATGCCGCGAAACTAATACGGCTGTGTAAAATGACGTTGAGCAATACCACCAGCTCCGTCAGAATAGGGAAGGACCTCTCCGAGCCGTTTGATACCAAACGAGGTTTCAGACAAGGGGACTCCCTTTCGTGTGATTTCTTTAATCTTATGTTGGAGAAGATAATAAGAGCCGCAGAACTGAACCGCTCAGGCACAATACTTTATAAGAGCGTACAATTGCTGGCGTATGCCGACGACATCGATATTATCGGTAAAAACAAGGGCTACGTCTGTTCTGCCTTCTCGGGATTGGATAGAGAAGCAAAGCGAATGGGTCTGGTGGTGAACGAGGACAAAACGAAGTATCTCCTGTCAGCACACAAACAGTCAGAGCATACGCGTCTTGGCACCCACGTCACTGTTGACAGTTACAAGTTTGAAAAAGTAGACGACTTCGTTTATTTGGGAACCAGCATTAACACCAATAATAATGTCAGCCTTGAAATCCAACGGAGAATCACTCTTGCCAACAAGTGCTACTTTGGGCTGAGAAGGCAATTGAGAAGTAAAGTCCTCTCTCGTCGTACAAAGATCACACTCTATAAGTCACTCATCATGCCTGTGCTGGTGTATGGCGCGGAAGCATGGACAATGAAAGCATCTGATGAGGCGGCTCTTGGAGTTTTCGAGAGAAAGATTCTGCGAAAGATTTACGGACCTTTACGCGTTGGTGATGGCGAATATCGCAGACGATTTAACGATGAGCTGTATGAGCTTTACAACGATATAGACATAGTGCAGCGAATTAAAATTCAGCGGCTCCGCTGGCTTGGCCATGTCGTTCGGATGGACAGAAACGCTCCTGCTCTGAAAATATTCAACGCGGGCCGCGATGCTGGGAACAGAGGAAGAGGAAGGCCTCCTCTGCATTGGAAAGACCAGGTGGAGAAGGACTTGGCTTCACTTGGCATTTTCAATTGGCGTCAGTTAGCACAGAAGAGAAATGACTGGCGTGCTGTTTTGGACTCGGCCAAAATCGCTTAGGCGGTTACAGCGCCAAATAAGAAGAAGAAGAAGAAGAAGAGTTAACTACCTCTTTCTTTTGTTAGGTACGTCTTTTTAGTTTTGCAGTGTTTGCGGTACTCAATAGGTAGATGAATTGTTTTGGCTCGTTTTTGACGGTCCGTGATTATTACCCCCTTTGTTTTTGCAGGTGGTGTATTCCCTTCCATATCTGTCCTTAATATTTTGTTGTTGTCATTCTTCTTCTTGTACAGTAGTTTTAGAGGTTCAAACAGTACGTCCGATGCAGTATTTATTTGCTCATTTATTATTTGTCCTTTGAAGGTCTTTTGTTTATATATTTCCATATTTTCTAATATATTCAATCTTTGTCCTTTATGTTGTGCACGGAGAAGTTCTGTTGTTTGTCCAATCTTCATTGGTGTGCATTTATTTTTGATCATGTGATTCGCGAAGTTCGATTCTATTGCAGCTTCTGGTTTTCGTTTTTTCTTATTATAATCCCTTATGTGTTCTCGATACCTTGTTCTTATATTTCGCCCTGTTTGTCCTATGTAACTGTGTCGGTATTTATGGTTTCTATTGTTGGTATCGATGGGTAAAGGTCCTTGATGTCGAATGATACGAATTTAGTGTTTTCGTTGATCTTCAACGATTTCATCTTCTCGATTAGTTCCGTTGTATTTGTAATAGTATATTTATTGCGTAGATCCAGACTATCCTTCAGCAGCGTCTTTAGGTGCTTGGAGAGTCTGTATCCGGGAGCAGACTTGTAATTAATGATAGGTCTCATCGGGTTGCCTGGTTTGTGTGTCTTCGGCAAGGCAATCAACGGAGGGACAATCGGGTTCATAAGTGTTAATCTATATGGTAGATTATCCTTTATTATGGTTGTGCTTTTCTTTATGGTATTCTTTATTGTATTCTTCAGTGGGATCTTTTCCCAATTTATTGCACCCTATTTCAGTTAGGGAGTGCAATGGGGTATAGTCATTGGAGTGCAATGGGGTATAGTCATTGCGCTGGGTATGCAGTTACAGTTGCATGGCTATACTCAATCCCGACTCTTGCGTCCTCGTTCGCGCACTCTGGGCAACGTGAGCAACCCATGTGCGAGATGCGGTAACCAATCCGAGTGGAGCCTTGGGTCACGGCAGAAAGAGAGGGAGCTTCGGTGGGGCCACTCTGACTTATTCGGTTTAAGGGCTCACTGAAGTCTGCAGCGTCTGTTCACCAGTAGGTGCGGCTGCAAGCGGGTGTCTGCTTGGAGCAAGCGGCTCGCTATATAAACGTGTATTTGGTTGCGAAACCACCCCCGTCCCAGCAATGGGTTGTGCGCTGGGCTTGGGACCCGCCACGTAAAAACCACTTCCAGTGAAGAAGCAAGGCAAAGCCTCGGATGAGACCCCCCCTTATGATGACGACCACGGCAAATGTTTAAAGGACTACGATTTGAGGGCATGCACCTGGAATGTCCGGACCCTTAATGGGGAAGGTGCCTCTGCCCGGCTGGTTGATGTCCTCGTAAGGACAAAAGCTGACATCACCGCCATCCAAGAAATGCGTTGGACGGGGCAAGGCAAACAATGTCTGGGGCCTTGCGACGTCTACTACAGCTGCCATGTAAAGGAGCGCAAATTCGGAGTTGGATTTGTGGTGGGAGAGAGACTCCGTCGCCGAGTACTGTCGTTCACCCCGGTGGACGAGCGTCTAGCCACAATCCGCATCAAAGCGAGATTCTTCAACATCTCGCTCATCTGCGCCCATGCCCCGACGGAAGAGAAGGATGAGGCATCCAAGGATCTCTTCTATGAGCGCTTGGAGCGCACGTACGAGCGCTGCCCCCGTCATGATATCAAAATCGTGCTTGGCGACTTCAATGCCAGGGTGGGCAAAGAAGGGATCTTTGGAACCACCGTCGGAAAATTCAGCCTCCACGACGAAACGTCCGACAACGGATTGAGGCTGATCGACTTCGCCGGGGCCCGAAACATGGTAGTATGCAGTACTAGGTTCAAGCATAAAAAGATCCATCAAGCTACCTGGCTGTCTCCGGATCGAAAAACGAGAAACCAAATCGATCATGTTGTGATAGACGGAAGGCACGCTTCCAGTGTTTTAGACGTACGCACACTCCGAGGCCCAAACATCGACTCGGACCACTATCTTGTTGCAGCCAAGATACGCACCCGCCTCTGTGCAGCAAAAAATGTGCGCCCAAATATGCAAGGAAAGCTTAACGTCGAAAAGCTGCAATCACAACAGACAGCCAGCGCTTTCGCTACTCGACTCTCACACCTGCTCTCAGAGAGCACTCTTCAACAAACCGACATATGCGAGCAGTGGAACCACATTTCCCGCTCATTAAGTACCGCCGCCGAAGAAGTAGTCGGATTTCAGCGAGCCCGAAAGAACAACTGGTACGATGAGGAGTGTCAGGAAGCTGCAGAGAAAAAAGATGCCGCCTACAGGGCCACGCTGCGATCGGGCGCAACGCGCGCTATGTGGGACCGCTATAGGGATCTGAAGAGGGAAGCGAGACGTATTTGCCGCAACAAGAAGAGAGAGGCAGAAATACGTGAGTGCGAAGAGCTTGAAATGCTGGCCGACAGGAGGAATGCCCGAAAATTTTACCAGAGAGTTAGGCGACTTACGGAAGGTTTAAAGACCGGGGCGCACTCCTGTAAGAACAATAATGGCGACCTAGTAACTGATGTCCAGAGCGTACTTAAATTATGGAGGGAACACTTTTCCGCCCTACTAAATGGTAGCAGCACGGAAAGTTGTGGAGAAGAAGAACCCGAGCCTGCAGTCGATGATGACGGAGTCGACGTTCCACCGCCTGACTATGACGAGGTACGTATAGCAATAACGCGGCTGAAAAACAACAAAGCCGCTGGAGCTGACAGCCTGCCAGCTGAGCTATTCAAGTACGGCGGCGAGGAGTTGATAAGGTGCATGCATCAACTCTTGTGCAGAATATGGTCAGATGAACGCATGCCCGACGACTGGAATTTAAGTGTGCTCTGCCCAATCCACAAGAAAGGTGACCCCGCCATTCGCGCCAACTACCGCGGGATCAGCCTTCTAAGCATAGGTTACAAGGTCTTATCGAGCGTATTGTGTGAAAGACTGAAGCCCACCGTCAATGAACTGATTGGGCCTTATCAGTGTGGCTTTAGACCTGGCAAATCCACCATAGACCAGGTATTCACAATACGCCAAATCTTGGAAAAGACCCGCGAGAAAAGGATCGACACTCACCACCTATTTGTCGACTTTAAAGCCGCTTTTGACAGCACTAAAAGGAGTTGCCTATACGCCGCTATGTCTGAATTTGGCATCCCCTCAAAACTCATACGGCTGTGTAAAATGACGTTGAGCAATACCACCAGCTCCGTCAGAATTGGAAAAGACCTCTCCGAGCCGTTCGCCACAAAACGGGGTTTCAGACAGGGCGACTCCCTTTCATGTGACTTCTTTAATCTGATGTTGGAGAAGATAATAAGAGCTGCAGAACTGAACCGCTCAGGAACAATTTACTACAAGAGCGTGCAATTGCTGGCTTATGCCGATGACATCGACATCATCGGTAACAAAAACCGCGAAGTCTGTTCTGCCTTTTCCAAGTTGGATAGGGAAGCAAAGCGCATGGGTCTGGTGGTAAACGAGGACAAGACGAAGTATCTCCTGTCATCAAACAAACAGTCAGCACATTCGCGCCTTGGCTCCCACGTCACTGTTGACAGTTACAATTTCGAGAAAGTAGAGAATTTCGTTTACTTGGGAACCAGCATTAACACCGATAATAATGTCAGCATTGAAATCCAACGTAGAATCACTCTTGCCAACAAGTGCTACTTTGGACTGAGTAGGCAATTCAGGAGTAAAGTCCTCTCTCGACGTACGAAAACCACGCTCTATAAGTCACTCATCATGCCCGTGCTGGTATATGGCGCAGAAGCATGGACAATGACAACATCCGATGAGGCGGCTCTTGGGGTGTTTGAGAGAAAGATTTTGCGGAAGATTTACGGTCCTTTACGCGTTGGCGACGGCGAGTACCGCAGACGATGGAACGATGAGCTGTATGAGCTTTACAACGATATGGACATAGTGCAGCGAATTAAAATACAGCGGCTCCGCTGGCTTGGTCATGTCGTTCGAATGGACACCGACGCTCCAGCTCTGAAAGTATTCAACTCGGAACCCGCTGGTGGTAGCAGAGGAAGAGGGAGACCCCCACTGCGATGGAAAGATCAGGTGGAGAAGGACTTGGCTTCACTTGGCGTTTCCAATTGGCGTCAGTTGGCACAGAGGAGAAACGACTGGCGTGCTTTGCTGAACTCGGCCAAAATCGCTTAGGCGGTTACAGCGCCAAAAAAGAAGAAGAAGAATTTCAGTTATTAGATTTTCAGTTTTCTCTATGTAATCTTTTTTATCAATTAATACGGTGATATTGCCTTTGTCTGCTTTTGTGGTTATAACATTGTTTGCCCTTAGCTTTTCTTTGAGCCCTTTTATGGTTTGGTTTTCGTTCTTCTGCTTCCTAGTTTTCTTGGCATTTATGTCTTTTTCAATTATGTGCCGACATATGTGTCTGGCGTGCTCCTATTCTTCAGTTGGAAGCCGTGATATAATAACTTCAGTATCCACGATAGTTTGTTCAAGTTCCCTCTTTCGGTTGTAACTTTCAATGTTGTGTTTGAAGCCTTTTTTCAATAGTTCTGCTTCTTGCTCATTGATGTAAACCTCCGTCAAGTTTACAAATCGGGAGTGGAATTTCTGTTCTGCATCTTTCATGATTTTGTGGTTGCTTTGCTTCGTCCTCAAGTTAACCAGTTTCTTGTTCAACCTTTCATACTTCTTCTTCATGAATTTTTTATTATTGGCTTTTATTTTCTCTATTATTTCCATCAGGGTTTGGACTGGCAGATGCTCCGCTAACGTTAGGTGGATGGCCAATAGCTCCGCATTTGTATGTTCCTTTTTGGCGTGCAAGTTTTTTAATTCACATTGGATGTAGTTGTTCTCGGATCTCCTAACAATTTTCTGACTCGCTGCTGTTTTTGATTTCGGTTTCATTTGTGCGTACTTTGGTATAATATTCATAGCAATACACTGTTTATTAAACCAAATATTGGCGTTTGTGTTGTTGATCTTCAGTAAACGTCGTGGCTAAAAATTCGCATTTATTTTTGGTAATGGGCTATAAAACTGCATACTTAGAATTTTTCCGAAAATTCTTAATAAAAAGTTTTTTGTAAGAATTTGTTTTATATAAAAATTTGAATTTATTTATTTATTTTTTTTTGTATTTTTGTAAAAAAAATAATAAATGTTAAACAAAAGAAAAATATCCAGAACTGGTCAAACTCGTGTCCGTATTATATATGTATATTTATTAAAGATTTTCATATTCCACCTGAGTAGAAGATCGACCTATCTCGGCAGCCAGTTCGAAAACACCCTATCTCAGAACTCGGTTCAAAAACACCCTATCTCAGCTGCCGATTCAAAAACGACCTATCTCAGCACATTTTCGATGTATTTTCATTTGAGATAGGGCGTTTTCGAACTGGCTGCCGAGATAGGTCAATTTTCCCTTCAGGTGTCGATATGTTTTAACATTTTTGTTAAGATCATCAAACACAAATGAGGACGTAGTCATTGTTGAAGAAAACAACAATGATAGCAGCCAACAAGATCTGCACTAAAAACAACCAAAGAGCATAATGAGGAAACACCAGCAATTAAAACTGCCATTTTGAAACTTCAGCGTAAGTTGGTACTTTAGCACATATTTTGAATCCCCTTTTGCCAGTTTGATTTTATGTTGTTTTTTGAAACATCGTAAATTATTTTGGCCTTATTCATAAAAAATAAAGTAGGTTTAAAGAGCTTTATAAATTGACGTTTTCATACATTTTTCAATTTATAAACCTTTTTTAAAGCTACTTTATTTTTTATGAATAAGGCTATTTGTCTTTAATATTTAAATTACTGTAGGACTTATGTTTTCTATTTAATTTTAATTGCAGAAGGCCAGAAAAATTTTGAAAATATTTCGTCTACGATTTTGTATTTCATCTGCAAAGATATAAAGCCTTTTAACATGGTCTCAGGTAAACGGTTTTTTATATATAAAAGAAAAGTTTTAATTTATTTAATATGCAGGAAAGGGGTTCCTGCGGCTTATGAAGGAAGTCGCGCCGCGTTATAAAGTGCCGGGTCCAACATATTTTAAACAGCAGTTGACAAAAAAGTTTGAATCGGTAAAGAGGAGGTGAGCTTTAATAAATTCTTTGGTAACTGGTTTTAGTTCTAACTAGTTTAGTTCTAAATTATTGCAATTATGTAAATAGCTTTTCAAAATCAATTCAAGAAGTTGAACATTTTTGCCTGACTTGTGATATTTCGACCGAAACCATGTCCGAAAAAAGCTATTTGGGGGTTACGTTGCACTATTTGCAGGGAACACAGGTCAAATCATGGAACTTATAAACAAAACTTTTGAGCACTTCGCACACTTCAGGAAATATTTCCCTTGTTTTGAATGAAATTTTACTTGAATGGGAAATAAATGCCCCAAAAATTCGATACATTGTTACTGACAACGCCGGAAATATTGTTAACGCAGTAAAGTCCATTGTAGGAGCAACAAACCATCTGCCTTGTTTTGCGCACACTTAATTTGTATGCTGAAGCTGTGCTCAAAATTGAAGACGTACAAATAGTTCTCAAAAAAGTTAGAGCAGTAGTAATTTTTATAAAAAATGGTGTAAAAAATTCTGATATGCTCCGAAAAGTCCAAAGAGATGTAGACAAGCCCAAAAAAAAAATTGATTTTAGATGTTAAAACACGTTGGAACTCGACATTTTATATGTTGGAGCGGTTTTTGGAGTTAGTGCACGAATGTTCAGAAGTTCTACTGGCTAGTACCAGCAGCCCTGAAATGCCTCTAGGGAGAGATATTGAATGCATTAAACACATGTTATTGGTATTAAAGCCCTTAGAGTTTTCAACCAGAGAAGCATCTTCTGAAAAATGTTTCAATTTCTAAAGTAATACCAATGGTGGGTTGTTTGATTTCGCAAATCGAAAGAATTACTTCATCATATACTCTAGTTCAAGAAATGTCAACCGTATTGCTTTTTCAAATCAATAAACGCTTTGGTCAAATAGAACGAAATTCACACATAGCAATAGCGACTTTGCTAGATCCTCGCTCTAAAACCTTGCATTTCTGAAATGCTTCTGCTTTAGCCAAAATGATATGTAAGGTAAGAGAAATTACTAAAAACTTTTGGGAACATCTCACAGATTTACTCATGCATCAAGAAAAGACAAATAAAACTAACGTGAAGGATCAGCTTTCACAGTATTTGAGCATGTTAAATTCACCACTGGATTGCAATCCATTAGAAGAATGGAATAAAATGCAATCACGGTTTCCAGCTCTTCACCGAATCGCTCGTTCTTATCTTACATGTGTAGCATCATCCGTACCGTGTGAGCGTTTATTTTCAAAAGCTAGTGCCATTGTAACCGAAAAACGAAATAGGATTTCCAGTCACTACCTTGACAAACTTTTATTTATGAGTGGTCTGGAAGAGGAAGAGTTTTTTCAACAGATAATGTATTTGCAAAAATTTTGAAACTCCTTTAAAAAAATAAATTAATTACAGAATTTGAAACAAAACAATTTTCTAAAATTACACACCTACAAAAATATGCGTTATTTCAATTACATACAAAAATGTTTGAAAATTACATTAAAAAATCTTTATTCAATTATTTATAAAAATGTATAAAATTTCCAAAAAAATTGTTATTTCAAGTACTTACAAAAATGTTTAAAAATTACATAAAAATCGTTATTTCAATTACATACAAAAATGTTTGAACATTACATTAAAAAATCTTTGTTCAACTACATACAAAAATGTTTAAAAATTACAAAAAACTCGTTATTTCAATTACATACAAAATTTTTTTAAAATTACATTAAAAGTCGTTATTTCAGTTACTTACAAAAATGTATAAAAATTCAAAAAAAAAATCGTTATTTCAACTACATACTAAAATGTTTACAAATTGCATTCAAAAATCATTTTTTCAACCACATACATAAATGTTTAAAAACTACATACAAAAAATGTATAAAAATTCCAAAAAAATCGTTATTTCAACTACATACTAAAATGTTTACAAGTTGCATTTAAAACAAAATTCATTACCATGATAAAACCATAGCAAGGTAGAACCGTTCTCTCAATTTGTCGGCCATGATTTTTTTTTGAAGTTTGCCAACATTTTAAAATCATATAAAAGTGAAAATAAAAAATTGAAATTGTTCGAAATTATTGTTGCTTGAGATTGAAAATGAAGATGTGTGTGTGAGTTTGTGAG
Organism: Rhagoletis pomonella; assembly: GCF_013731165.1. NCBI lineage: Eukaryota > Metazoa > Arthropoda > Insecta > Diptera > Tephritidae > Rhagoletis > Rhagoletis pomonella. The sequence continues at coordinate 15,153,092 of NW_023458560.1, forward strand.
TAAATTTAAAAATTAAATTGTTTGGAAACGTCAAGAATTTTAAAAGTGACTCTCAGCGGTTCTACCTTACTATATTTTTATCATGTTCATTACTTCAACCACATCCAAAAATCGTTTTTTCAACAACATACAAAAATGTTTAAAAACTACATACAAAAAATGTATAAAAATTCCAAAAAAATCGTTATTTCAACTACATACTAAAATGTTTACAAATTGCATTTAAAACAAAATTCACTACTTCAACCACATCCAAAAATGTTTACAAAGTGCATTCAAAAATCGTTATTTCAACTACATACAAAAATTTTTAAAAATTACATAAAAATCGTTATTTCAATTACATACAAAAATGTTTAAACATTAAATAAAAATCGTTATTTCAATAACATACAAAAATGTTTACAAATTGCATTCAAAACAATATTCATTATTTAAATTGTATTCAAAAATGTTTGAAAATTACATTAAAAAATCTTTATTCAACTCAACACAAATATGTTTAAAAATCACATTCAAAACAAAATTTGTTATTTAAATTGCATTCAAAAATGTTTAAAAATTACACAAAAAACTTTAAAAATTTCAAAAAAAAAAACGTTATTTCAACTACATACAAAAATATTTAAAAATTACATCAAAAAAATCGTTACTTCAATTGCATACAAAAATGTAAAAAAAAATCTTTATTCAACTACATACAAAAATGTTTAAAAATTCCAAAAAAATAGTTATTTCAACTACATACAACATTTTTTAAAAATTACATTTAAAAAATTCATTTTTTCTATTACATAAGAAATTATAAAAAAAATACATAAAAAATGAGTTATTTCAATAACATACGAAAACGTTTATAAATTACATTCAAAACTAAATTCGTTACTTCACTTACATAGAAAAATGCTAAATAATTTAATGGAAGTAAAATACCTATGTTTTTCGATTACACACACATTTATTTTCAATTACATTCAAAACAAAGGTGTTATTTCAATTTGCTACAATTCAAAAATCGTTATTTCAACTACATACAGAAATGTATCGAAATGTAAATCGAAACCGCCCCTGTGAGAGAACGGTCCTAGTAGCGCTGGGCTTGTCAAAGGCGTTTGACACCGTCTGTCATTCGAGAAGACATTGAGGCTTCCTCACTCCCACAGGGACTGAAGCAATGGTCGGCGAATTATATGAGTGTTCGACAGTCGTCAGTAATCTTCCGAGATCAAACCTCGAAACCAAGAAGGATTAAACAAGGGGTGCCACAAGGTGGTGTTCTCTCCTCCTTACTATTTAAATTCTACATCTCGAAGCTTCCCCAACCACCTTAGGGAGTTTCCCTGATCTCATACGCTGACGATTGCTCGATTTTGGCGTCCGGAAATGGAATTGATGACCTCTGCTCAAAGGTGAACGACTGTCTCTCCAGCCTTTCTCGCTTCTTCACTGCAAGGAGTCTAACACTCTCCCCAACGAAATCAATGGCGACCCTCTTCACCACCTGGACGAAGGAGGTCAGGCTAGAATTAGGTATACACGTCGATGGCACACCAATACCGACTGTAAACAACCCGAAAATTTTAGGGGTCACCTTCGATAGCCTGCACTCCTACTCCACGCACACAACCGCAGTTGTCAATAAAGTACAGAGCCGCAACAAGGTCCTCAAGTCGCTCGCCGGCAGCACTTGGGGCAAAGACAAAGAAACGTTGCTGGCAACATACAAGGCAATTGGCCGGCCGGTTCTAAACTATGCTGCGCCAGTTTGAACGCCGGGGACTAGTTGGACGCAGTGGACGAAGCTACATACTTGTCAGAACACCGCACTCCGGACAGCGACTGGGTGCCTTCTGATGACGCCTGAGCACCACCTACACAGCGAGGCCCAAGTGCTCCGCGTAAGGGAACACAACAAAATGCTTTGTAAGCAATTTCAGGTGGGGTGTCACAGAAGTGAAAACCCAAACAGACCTTTGCTTCAGGAGGAGCCTCCGCCCAGGCACATCAGGGGCACCTATTCGTATACAAGGACGCAGTCCAACAATACGTAGCCCAACCACTGGACCCGACGACATACAGACGAGCCATCAACGACATCCATAGAGAGTCAGTTACCACCTACCTCGACTCTCGACCTATGAATGCCGTAATAGGAGCCCAATTACCACCTGTAGAAGAGACGGAGCTGCAATTGCCAAGAGAGACCCGCGTTACCCTGGCTCAATTACGGTCTGGATACTGTAGCCGCCTCAACAGCTACCTGTCCAGACTCGACCCCAATACCCCCAATGAGTGCCCCGCATGTGGAGAATCCCCCCACGACACCAACCACCTCTCCCTCTAGTCCGAACCCATTGAAACAGCTCGTTTTCTGGGCCTCCCGTTAGTTGAGCTTGACGAAAATGATTGAACGTAAACCCGAAAAAAGCGGGGCTTAGTAGTGCCGCTACAACAACAACAACAACAGAGGTGGTCAAAGCTCACACAATCATATATTTCAATTTTGCTAAACGATTAGAGAATGCAGAGAATTAATCGCTCACGCGCCTGATGCAAACAGTGTTGTCACCGATTTGAAGTTGCAAATTATAAGAAAAAGTTGTCTACGGACTGTGCCAAGTTCGCCTTGTGAATTCTTGGTGCTTTTTCCACGTCTCAGCGGTGGTCCCATACTAATCGGGTTTAGATCCGATCATTGGATAATGAAATATATATATATATATATATATATTTTTATATGAGAATTGAAGTCGGTTTTGTTTTGTTGCTTAAAAATTACTTGTTGTTTAAGTGAAGAGCATATGCCACTTAAATCAAAATTGAAAACAAATTAAAATGGATTGGTGAAACCAAAAATTCGAAAATCAAAGTAATTTTCACTTAAATGAATCTGGTGAAACTAGCTGTTAAACACTTATCGAAGTTACGATTGTTTAATTTTCTTGTTGTATATTTTTAATTGAAAGAAACTGTTGATATTTTCAGTCATTTCATTTCACGAAAATATAGATGTTTTTATGCGATACATCGATATGCATCGATGTTATATTTTGATGCATGAAATCGAAAAAAGCATCGATGTATTTTTTTTGCCTTGCATCCCTACTCTGTACTTATCGTTCCCACGACAGTCGGGTTTACGTCCCCGGAACCACCCAAATTTATATCTGGCCAAGGACTGTCACTGCAGCAACTCTCCCCAAAAACTCTGGGAAATTTGTTATAACAAAAACTCTGTACTATTTCCCCTTTTTCTTAAAAAGTCACAAACTGAGCGCATCGCTATTGTGATTTCTGCTGCGCTTCCAAGTATGCTGCCGCGACAAATATACCGCTGCAAAAAAATAATTAATTTGTGTGCGTTTTCTTAGCACTTTAAAATCTTATTTTTGTGGCATAATTTCAGGCGCAGTAAAAACCTCAATAATTATGCGCTGTGTTTTGTGGCTTTGTTAGAGGGGTTAAATTATCAGAATTGTAGTTTTACTTCTCACTTTATTGCGCTTAAAACAAGGTTGTTATATCATAAAACCACTAATGCAATTGAATACAACCATAACACCGAAATTGAAGAGAATTCAATTTGGTACTATTTTTTGCATAACTTGCTCTATACAGTTGCGACACGAACCAGATGATAAACAATCTCTTACAATTTGATTGATTGATACAAGGTGCGTTCGTTTAAAATCTCCAACAGAAACCAACCAACTGCCAAATTCCGGCGAAATGTCATCTGTTCGCTCACAAGAGAGAAATATCCAAAATAGTACGCGAACAGAAAATTTGCAGAAACTTGCAAGTTAGACGAACAGCTGATATAATTTTTGTTTACATACAAAAGTGTAAAATTTAAAACGTACGAAAAGTCATCGCAAAGTGTTATACTGACACAGTTTATTGATTAAACAAATAACTACTTATTTCTTACAAGTTTAATTAGTCGCATTTTGTAATTTTTATCTTCCAAACCATCAAATTAAATTTTGTGATTTGCGTAAATGCCAACCAGCTGTTTTTGATCAGCTGTTTCCCTGTTGGCAAATTGCTGTTGGCAAAAATTTTTCCAACAGAAACTAACAGCTTCCCCTCAAAATGAAATGTCACTTTGCTCTCTCAATTTCCCCTACTTTGCAAGTTTTTTGCGTACGCGAACGCAAAAACCTGTAAGTTTTGGTTAAACATGAACAATTAACAGCTACGCGAACGAACCTACAATTAATTGACAATCTGTCATCGTTGAAACGATTTTGTTTACAAACACTTTACAGGCAAAAGTTTATGAAAAATGTAAGTTTAACATCATCGATTTTTTATTAAATTTTAATGATTTATGAAAATCTGGCGTTAAATATAACACTTCAATTTTATTTTAGGGCTGATTATTGGAAGTCAAATGATCGTAAATATTGTGATTTCTGCAAATGTTGGATAAGCGATAATAAAGCGGTTAGTATCACATACATATTTTATAGAAAGTCTACTACATATTAAAAATCTATCATTTTCACAGAGTATTGCCTTCCACGAAAGTGGGAAGCGTCACAAACAGAATGTGGCCAACCGCATAACGGACATCAGCCGCAACAGCGAGAAAGCTGAGCGTGAGCGCAAAAAAATGGATGCCGAGATCCGGAAAATGGAAGAAGCGGCTATGCGCTCATATGCCCAAGACATACATGGTGGTAGAGATTTTACGGCGCGCACTATCAACGCTGTACTGGATGCCTCCAATACGGCAGGCACATCAGCTCGGTCAACATCGGCAGTTGTCTGCCGTGGAAAACAAGTGGATCCAGTACGTTTGCCAGGCAATTCAGATGATGAAGACGAAGATGGCAAAAGAGTGCTGGTGCAAAAGGTTGCACCGGAGAGCATACCAAACGCCTCACTTTGGGTAGAAGGTGTATCTGATGAAGGTTATACCTATTATTGGAATGTGAAAACGAACGAGTCCGTGTGGGATCCACCCAAAGAGGGGTATCTCTCCTATGCTGAATATCAACGTATCAATGAATTAGCATTGAAAAAGCAGGAAATGGAGCATGCTACGGAGGCCAACAAATTTCGTGAGAATGTTAATGAGGAAGTAGCACGCTACAATCGCGAACGGTTGAAAATGTTTCGAAAACCTGAGACACCAAAAGAGGCGCAGAAACGGCGCGAAGAAAAGGAGGCGTACAAGACTCAGGACGAGGCAGCTGCACCGACAATCGGTGCATGGCAAGTGGTGGAGCATAAGTAAGTAAGACTCACTAAATTCAATTCATATCTCGGCAGCCACTTTGAAAACGCCCTATCTCAAAAAACTTTAAGGATGCCCTATTTAAGAATTCGTTTCAAAAATACCCTATCTCAGCTGCCGGTTCAAAATCGCCCTATATCAGCACATTCTCAATACATTTTGAAGTGAGACAGAGCGTTCTTCAACCAAATTTGTGTCTCCCACGACAGTCGGGTCTACGTAACCGGAACGACCCAGATTTATATTTGGCCAAGGACTGTCACTCCAGCAACACTCCCCAACAACAACATAGGATATTTTTCAATCAAATTCTAAAATAGGGCGTTATTGAAAAGATGTTAAGAAAAGATGTGAAGAGATAGGGCGTTTTCGAACTGGCTGCTGAGATAGGTCGATCCTCCACTCAGCAGTCGATATTTTGTTTAATAAATTTTTAGATGCTAATTTTTATTTTTATAACACCATAAATGAATTAAAAATGTTGAAAGAACATAACTTTCGAAAGTTGCGCGAAATGTATGTGGCTTTGCGTTTACTATGAATATGTTTTTTAATTAATTATTTAGATTAAAATGTAAACTATTTGCATTTTTCAGACCACCTCCGAAACCAGTAGACTTGGAACTGCCCAAGGTTGAGAGCCATTATGTACCACCCGTAGTGTCTGAAATTCCAGCTGAGCCTCCTGTAAAGCGATTCAAAGAGAAAACTATTGTTTCATTAGATCCAACAATAGCAATTGATGTGCCTACCTCATTCAAGAAACGAAAATTCGCCGCAAAAGCTAACGAGCGCCAACGCCTCGATGTTGATTAACCAGCGCGGATGCATTTTCTTTATTGATTAAGTTAATTAAGTTTAGTGTAAATTGACTATGAAAATACTAACATTGCATACGGTTTCACTATACCCCGCGTTTGCATTTAGACCGTAAATCGTGCAAAATTTAAGACATTATTGTGTATAAATAATTAAAGGCAGATGTGCAGAATGCCGATTCGCATTTGTCTATGTGCAATTAATGGATGTAACGTGGGCGCATAGTGAATCCTAGATGGGGCGATTCAATGTCACCGACGTAAGCGTTGGGCATGGCTGTTGTGTATATGCACATATATAAATGAATATACATATATACTTGAATGGATGTGAATATAAACATAATTAAATATTTTCCCAGCTAGTTTATGTGCACATCTATCTTTAAGGGAAATGTTGCCTTTGTCGCAGATCATGTAAATATTTATGAAAAGAGGAAGTGAAACCAAAAGAAACGAACACTTTTTTTCAACTGAGAATATAAGCAACGCATTATAAAATAATTACAAAAATATAAAATTTTTTGGCCTTTAATTTCTAAATAAAACTTAACCGACAAAAAATTTTATTATCAACGATGTTGTCGTTATTGCAGCATGAATGGGTCCATTATGAACAGGCATGGGCAGAGAGTTAGCAGGTGCTAAAAGAGCGTAAGCGTCGCGTGTACGTATACAAGCGAGAGCGCAGCGATGAGAACACGACAGCATGCAAATGAATTAGGCACACTAACACATTCTCGCTTTTAGCTCACGCTTGTTTGTGGTAGTGCCCACCTCTGATTATGAACATTAGCAACGCAACGCCACTGAAATGAAAACGTATATTTCGAATAACAACTATAGTTAAGTAATATAGTAATTTGAGGCACCAACAACAATATCTTCAGTTTAAATAAGCTGTAGAAACATTTAAAGAAATAAAGAAATTTTCCCGATCAGAATTTCCTTGGCAACCACAAAAAGGCATTTGCCAATATAGCAACTCAGTTGCCAGTTTTCAGCTACCAGTTGCTATCTGTAATACCATTTCCGCCACTGGTAACGCAACTTCTGCCCCTATTATGATTCACAACTTTGCAGATAGTTGAGTTGTAAGTTGTAAACTGGTATTGTGGGTTACAACCAGGGTTGCCACTTTGGTAAATTGTTACCAAAATTGGTAGAAAAAATTTGGGTTGGTAAAAAGGTAAATTTTTTCTCATTTGGGTAGTTTTTTGTTGAATTATTTAGTTTGAAAACAAATAAAATTTTTCGTTCCCGTTTTATTTTTCGTAGCTATCTTTTTATTAGAAATTTCTTTCCAAAAGTGCAGTGTATTTTATTGCATTAACACTTTAATGCACACTTTTTATATACATACGAATAAATGTATATCGATAAAAGGCGAACATTCAAAACTCTTCTTACTGGAATTCCGAGAAGCTTTTGATTACCTAAATATTTAATTTTAAATGTTTTAATACTTTTAAGCACATGGTAAATGAAATCTGTTTTAAGACTATACCGCAAACTAAAAAAAGCTGCTATAAGATATCGTGGTATACGAAAGAGTTAAAGAAAATCAAGAATTTGAGAAACAGGTTTTTTAAAAAATTTAAGCAGTCGAACTCCTTACATCATAAAGTTAGATATTTACATTACTCGAGTGAATTTAAATCTCTAAGTAAAACACTTCACAGCAATTATATTCGTAAATTCGAGTCGGACATTAAATCGAACCCGAAGGCTTTTTGGCGTTATGTCAAGTCAAAGAGATCGTGTTCCAGTATTCCGTCGAATGTTTTCCTTAATGGTGCTCATGCTAATTCCTCCTTAGAGGCGGCAAATCTCTTTGCTGATTTTTTTAGTTCTAATTACGAGAATGACTCGTATCCTGATAATGATGATTCCTCACTTATTAACTCGCCGATTAATTTTGGAGCACTAACCGTAACGCTTGATGATGTAATTGAGGGTATAATGTATATTAAATCATCATCGCAAACGGATGTTTGCCTTTTAAAGAGATGTCTAGCTTTTGCGTACCCACTTCTTTTAATCTTCAATAAATCCCTTGAATGTTGTAAATTCATTGATGCTTGGAAAGTGACATCCATAGCACCTATTTTTAAATGTGGTAACAAAAATGACATTACCAACTATAGGCCAATTTCTAAGTTATCAACCGTTTCAAAATTGTTTGAATTCGTTATAAAAGAAAAATTATATTTCGCAACCAAGAGGCTAATTTCAGTCAACCAGTATGGTTTTATGTCGGGCAGGTCCACTGTCACAAATCTCGCTGTTTTTTCCGACTTCTGTCAGTCTGCTTTCAATAAACGTACTCAAGTTGATACCATCTATACTGACTTTTCAAAAGCTTTTGATAAAGTTAGTCATTCTCTTTTAATTGCTAAATTAGCCAGACTCGGTTTCCATTCTGTTTTTCTCTCTTGGGTAAAATCCTACCTTTCGGCGCGTAAGTGTATAGTTTTAGTTGATAACGTTTCCTCTTGGTCGTTTATCGCCTCCTCTGGAGTGCCCCAGGGAAGCATATTAGGCCCCCTGCTCTTTCTTTTATTTATTGATGACATTTGCAATTGCTTTACGCACTCTAAATTTCTTTTGTATGCGGATGACTTAAAAATTTTCGCTACTATAACAAGTCAGTTAGATGCAGATTTGCTGCAATCTGATATTAATAATGTTGCTGGATGGTGTAATAAAAACCATCTTAATTTAAAGATAAATAAGTGCTTTCATATCTCCTACTCTAAGTCTCGTTCTCTTATTTCTACCTCTTATCACATAGGTAATTACCGTTTAAAGACCCTAGAGGAAGTCTCTGATCTGGGTGTGGTTTTTGATTCAAAATTTCTGTTTCAAAGCCACATAAGTTACACTATAGCAAAATCTTATTCTATGCTTGCTTTCATTCGCCGGTTTAGTTCTGATTTCTCAGATCCGTATACCCTGAAATTACTATATAATTCTCTCGTACGATCGAAACTTGAATATGCTGTTTTCATCTGGAGACCGTACCATGACTGCCATATCAAAAGACTTGAGAGAGTTCAGAAAAATTTTGTACGCTTTGCTCTCCACTCTCTAAATTTAGCAGATCCGATTCCCCCGTATAGTTCTAGACGTCTTCTCATAAACCTTAAATCGTTAAATAGTAGGCGAATTATTCTCTCGCTCACATTTATATTTGATATAATAAGCGGTGCGATTGATTCTCCTTTTCTACTTAAGCGTATTCACTTCAATATTCCCGTTAGGAGCCTTCGAAATCATGATATCTTTTTTCTGGAACGAGTAAGAACTACTTATGCTTCTAACTCTACCATTCTAAGGGCTATGAAAGAATTTAACTTGCTCTCAAACTCTTGTACGATTGACTTTTCGTTAACGAAATCTAACTTTAAGTTATTATTAAATGAAGTATTTATGTAGTTATTTATATGTATCTAATAGTCTGTATGAAATCTTGCATTTCCAGATTATACTAAATAAATAAATAAATAAATAAAAAATAACAACGGGCAAGTATGTAATTACCCACCTCGAGACTTTGAAAAAAAATTAAATCAACGCATATTTTTATCAATGACAATTGTTGAATGAAAAAAAAAAACAGAGTACTGGCCAAGGCGAATTTATATAAGGTGGTGTTACTAGCTCAGCTGATTTTGTGTATGTGTTTCGCCGCACGGCTTCTGATTTCAAATTGAAAAATTTTGTTTGAATTTCTACACACACTCTTACAGATTTTGACAGTTTATGCCGCCAAAGCAAAAACAAAATACATGTACATTTTTGTTTTTGTACTCCTGCTATCACCTTATATTAATTCGCCTTGGTACTGGCGGCAAAAAAATTGAAAACTGCCAATGGGAATTTTTAGCTGCACATTGTTGATTAGTCTCAAGTATTATGGGCTATAAAACTCCATACATTAAACTGTTCAAAAAATTTAGAGTAAAAATTTCGAAATTTAGGCGAAAATTTTTTGAATTTTTCTAAGTGTTGTATTTAGCTTGAATCCTTGATTTTTAAATGTTTGGCTAAAGCGTAAACAATAATACCAAAAAATTTGACTTGAAAAAAAGGTGAATACTAAAAAAAATCACCAAATATTTTTTGAGTCACTGTATTTATCTATAATAACTCCAGTTCAAATATTTTCAAATGATGAAGTTTCGTTGTTGCCTTTAGTTTAATCACTTTCGCTTTTGGTTGAAATAGTTCCTTAAACACAATTTGAAATCTTATGGAATTAACTGAAAAATTAACAAAACTGTAGTTTTCATTAAAATAACTAAAAAAAAATCTTGGTAGATATTTTCCACAATTGGTAGATTTTTTTTCAAGTGGATGGTAAGTATTTTTTTTCGTCAGTGGCAACCCTGGTCACAACCCAACTCAACTATGAAAACGTAGTTGTCTGTCAGTTGCAGTGTTGCCAAACATGGGCTTTTCCTACCAAAACTGATAGGATTTTTTCCATTTGGTAGGTTGGTAGGCTTGATTGGATTTTGGTAGGTTTCGGGACTACGAGTAATAGTTATTTGAGAAAAATATAAAATATGTATCTCCAAACATTTTAGCAATTATTTTTACATGAATATTTCACCGGTGCGTTCGTATAACGGCGGCTGCAAACATGCTTCCTCAGTACAAACGTATACCCTTATTATTGCCAATATACAATACGAACATCCATATATACTTTATGGCGTACTTGGACATATATTCCAGGAAAGTCTGCCAATGGGCTTGTACCCAACCATATTCTGGGCGGAGGTCTTCGCAATCGAAGTCTGTGTTCGCGAATTTTATCGAAGAAAGCAAAAGAGGCCAGAATAAATATTATGTCAGATATTCAGGCATCGTTAAAAGCCTTAGAGTCTTTTAAAACGGCATCAAGGCTTGTGAACTCTTGAACCACCTGGGAGCCCACAATAGCGTACCGTTGTGGAGGGTTCAGGGACATGAAGGGTTTGAAGGCAACGAAAGGGCTGACTGTCTTGCAAAGATTGGAGCCGGAATGAGTTTGCATGGTTCCGAGCGGTATATAAGACAATCAAAGAGATTCATAACTTTTCAGGAGCAACTCCGAAAGATACCTTGAACTTAAAACTCTTACTGGCTACCTGACAGCGCACGGCAAGTTAACGTACCGATGAATTAAAGGGTCTTTCTGTAGAGACTGACTCTAGGTTTTGTGGGCCGGTGAAGGAAACCCCAGAATATATTCTATGTGCCTATCCACGAAGCATAAATAGTAGATTGATGCACCTTGGAGAGGGATTGTCTTCTCCATCTAAAATTTGGAACATGGCATCATCCAAAGTGCTGAGCTTTTTAAATTGCCTAAGGTTGGAGCGATTACAATTGGGATTTAGCACAATATATCTTCTTAGGTCGCAACGCGGGTATCTCCGACGTAATAATAATAATATAGTCACTTGACACGAATAAAGACGCTCGGGTGTTTTGACGGCGAAAAATATGCGTGAAAAAAATTGCGATAAAAGTCGCGTAAACATGGATTCAACATCATTCCGGAAAAACTCTTTGGGGAATTCGTATACTCGCAAGCATAGTCGACCGCGAAAATAAGTCTTCTTCGTCTTTCTTCGCCGTCAAAGAGGTTAACGCGTCTTTCTTTGCCCTCGCCTATGTTAAGAGTCCTACGTCGCCGAATTTTTTTTACGCGCTTTTTCGCTGTCAACTTTTGAGCTGGCGTCTTTATTCGTATCTAATGACGATATGTATGTATGCACAGTAAAATTAACCGTTATACGCAGTTAATTTGTTTTTTATTGTACTCGCTGAGTTTTAGTTTTATAACATTTAGTACTGTTACGTGTTAGCTATGTTTTTAATAAATTTGACATTGGAAAAAAAATATTAAAACTCAAGAAAATGTTTGGTAGGTTTTGGTTGGTTATGGTAGGAAATTTTGGTAGGAAAAAAATGTGTCTGTGGCAACGCTGGGCAGTTGTCTGGCACCAGTATCCTCGGGCTCATCGGTAAAACATAATTCGTAACTGATTTCCATTTTTTTGCTTTTAATTATTTTAATGTCATGAAAATAACATAATATTATTAAAATATCTAAATTTGTATCGAATTTCCGACTTTTTCACCGGCTAAATAAACTGAAAACAGTTGTGAACGGCAATAGCAATAAATAGTTGAGTTGTCTGTAAGTTAAGAGGTCGCAGACACAACTCAACTAAGTTCAGTTTTGAACCATAATAGGGGCATTAGCTTCAGTTACCATCCGTAATCGACCCGTATGTCTCATAGTGTTTCGAAAATATGTAAACAAAAGGCTGTAACATATGTATGCATTTATGTACATATTCAGCCTCATTGTGTAAGTCGTAAATTAGGCTAAATTGTACGACTCGATAACAGTAGCATTGTCTATTGTCGTACTGAAACAAGTAAACGACCAAAATCGTCG
>NW_023458560.1:15165714-15185832 GCF_013731165.1 Rhagoletis pomonella
CAACAACAACCACGCTGTCGAGTTTAAATAGCGGCAAATCAGCTGCAACTGATAGTAGTTGGTTGAATAAGGAAAATGAATTAGCAACAAGAGTTTACGGGATGTACATAGCTCAGTGGTTAACGCTTCTGACTTTGAACATCGAATTCGCAGGTTCGATCCCTGCTGAAGTCTAGAAAAAAGAAGTCTGATGAGGAGATGTGGTGATCTCCGAAATAGTGCTATAACTTCTACCGCTTAGACTTTATTGCCTTTCAATTTCTCCTAGTAAACAATCGTGGTACAAAGCTCAATAAAAAATATTAAAAATAAATAAATGTATTATAATTATAATAGGATATGACGATGCCAATCGCCTTGACACTTTAATTTTAAATTTTTCAAAAAGTTTAGTTAATCGACTTTCCAATTTAACTTCCGATAACTTTGTTAAAGTAAAACTTATTTAGTTCTGTATTAATAAGTATGTATTTAAAATACTGAATTAAAACTAAAGAAGTTGAGGAAGCACACACTTTATTGAATCAAAGACCCAACCAGCCTTTATTCGTGCTCAAGAACATGTGTCTGCTATATCTTTTTGTGTCCTCCTCTAAACGTTTAGCAGCCTAATTTTTTTCTATAAAAGTTTTCCAATTTTTAACCATACATTTATCTCGTTTCATTTCTTTTCCAACATTAAATTGTCTACACATTCATTTCGTTCGATTGTTTTCGTTCTATTATCTGTCTGCCACTCTGTCTACTTGCCACCGTCAATGGCTGCGTTTCTTTATACATTCCGGATAATCCCATTTCACAGCCGGAATAAACAGAATACGTTTGAAATATACGTTAACATATCATCAGGAACGTTCTAAAGAATAAGTAAACAAAAAAGTTTATTCCAAACGTTCAGAATGAATAAAGAAATTCAGCCAATGTTTTCTAATTATAAAATTATTTATCCACTCGTATTATCCGTTCACTGTTGAACATTGTAAGAGCGCATTTAGCCACAGTTTTGTTTGTGGTTGCTATGGTTCACCGAGTTAAGTTGTCATTGTATGAATTTGTGGTTATTTGCATGCCTAAGTAAACTAGTGTAATGCGTAAAATGATTGTGAAAAATAAAGTCGGAATTTTTATGCACTCCCTAGAATTAATCTATATTAAAAAAATTTACCCCTAGTTTTCATTTTGAAATCAAAATCTATTTAGAGGTCGCTCAATGCTTTTCATGTTTTTTATATGAAAAAAAAACAACTTTTCGTAGAAATCGGATAACTCCGATAATCAATTGTTTATTTAACCATTTTTTAATACTAAAAATATTTCATTGGTCCCCCATTAGATTTGCTGGGGTTTTTGGCGGGCCTATAAAATATAGTTACTATGAGATAATTGTTGAATAAACAATTGGGTATTACTATTGGGAATCACTTGAAGAGAAACAGAGTTTTCGATATAGAACAATGCTAGGGAGTGAGACTATTAGAATTCCGACTTTGCTTTTTTTTGGACCACCTTAATGTGTACATATGTATTTCGATATTTTGTAGTGTCATTTGTGGTTTAGTTTGGCTTAAGAGGAATAAATAATGGTATTTTATGCAAGATTGAGATGGCCAATTAGCACCTTGTGGCCGCATACATAATAATCAGTATCAGTGGTGGATAGGGAAAATAATTTCGGCGGGGTCGAAAAGAAAAACATTATAGACGAAATGTAATAATTAATTAACAGGCTTTTTAGTTAGTGCAAATAGCGGTATAGTTGTCGCCAATCATTTTCATTAATATGGAATATCTAATAAACTAATAATATGGATTGTACCTTGCCAAATTAAATTTCACATAGACAGGTACAAATACACAATACCGATATCAAAAATTTGATTACTGGCGAGATCGTTTCAAATACTTTCGAAAACATTCTTGGTTCCCTAGTTGCCACTGTAAGTTCAATTATGTCATCTTGTATTAGGCACAGGTAATGAAATACAGTTTACTTGCTGTCGATGATGCAACCAAGAGCGCTGCCTAGCTATCTAAGTAACAAATTCAACTAAATTGTCCAGCCGCAGGGACTGATCGACATAAAACTCTTCGCAATAGACTCCTATTCCTACACCCTAGCCCATCTTGGACCCAACAGGTTAGACAGATAGTTTCCCTATGGGTAACTTGATCTCTTTTCCATTCCCTTCTGAATAGGGACCGCACCTGCGCATCTAAACCCAGATCTGTGCTTTATACTATGAAATCCGTGGATTTATTTGCCGTCGCCCTATTGCCCAAAGGTGTTCATTTTCCACAGCCCCGATTCTCGTCAGTCTACTGCTGAGAACATCGGGACTTCCTTTAGGTAAAGATCAATGTGAAACATACAGAGAACAGCATTCAGTGCTTCTTAAGGGCAAAATTTCTGGCCCCACTTATTCCCGAACATGCTGCTCTTTGCATTCAACTTAGTCTACTGACATTAAATTGCTTGTTTAAGGCGGGCCACCATACCGTAGGTAACCACACATCTCCACAGGCTAAAGTCTATTGCTGTCATTTTTGCCGACAGATATAAACCATATCAAAACATCTAATTGTGTGTGGGCACTTTGATATCTTAATACATATCCACCTCTACTTGCGATTTTATCGTAAGCGACAAATTATCAAAAGCAATTTTAACCGACTTTCAAAAAAGGAGGAGGTTATCAGTTCGTCGGAATATTTTTTTTTCATTTTTTTTTTTATGGTTACCGCATAACTTTGGACCACGTCAACCGAACTATCGGAAAGGTAGTGTCTCAGCGGTGGTCCCATACTAATCTGGTTAAGATCCGATCAGTGGATCATGAGGTATATATATATTTTTTTTTTTATGAGTATTGAAGTTGGGTTTTTTTTGCTAAAAATTACTTGTTCTTATTGCAAATAGGTTCCAAATACTAGTTACAACGTCTTACAAAATCACAGACTTGAATATTTACCGTTACGGAAAAAAGCAAATGAATTTTAGCGTTAGCTTTGTTTACACTTTTGAGTTCCTACAATTCGTTAGCGACACTGTGTGTACGGAACTTTATTGTAAATAGGAGTTTGAACTGTAGTTTTAACCTAAATTCCATCGGCACTTGCTACAACTGAATGCTTCAAAATCAGCTTATTTTCCTCATCAAAATTAAGTGCAATCTTCCAGTATGCTGTCTTTGGGGTCGAAAGTGCTGATCGAACGAATTTTAATTTGGTGTTACGACGCTCATTCGATGAGGAATAGCGCTATTGTGAATTTTGCTCGTTTAGGTTGTTCACAATAGTATAATTTACAAATCGAGCAAACTAAATAGTGTGCCGGTTCATATCTATGTAAATTTCTGCAAATTAAAATGAAGTAAAAAAAAAGCTAGTTTATAAAAACTTGGTAAAAATGAATACAACGGAGGTTCGTCGATTCCTCAGAGAATGAGAGCTTAGTAAACTGGTCAGGAGTAGAAAACGTTTAAGTTTAGTCTTTCGAATATATGTATTTTTTGACATACAATATATTTTTAAGAAAATCGTCTACAGATTTATTAAAAACTTCCGACCAACTTCGTTCCAACTGAGTATTGGGATTTCGTTTCGAGTTTTTTTGAAACTCTTGCTTTGTCAAGGGGTTATAAAATTTAAAAGCATATCAGGGGCCTATTTCATAAAGTGACAGTGATAATTTTGTAATGACAGGCATTTTCCGTATTGTCAGTGACAATTCGACAGATTGGTGGTTGTTTTGTTTCATAAAAACAATTGTCACCACCGCTTCAATTCCACGAGAAATTCCATTGAATAAGTGACAAATTATCATTGTCGGGTTTTAAAACTGTCGTTGACAAAAATGTCGCTAGTCATAAGAAATTGTTATGTAATTCATATGTAATAATTGCATTTGCATTATTGTAGTTTTAATAAATATTCAAATTATTGAAAACTAATGAAATGTGCGCAATTACCATATAAACAAATTTACTGAATTATCTTGTGAAAACATTCCTACGGAGCTATTTAGTTTTGTCGCTATTGTCGTGACAATTTTGTCAGAGTGACAATTGTCAGCACCATTGTCGACAATACTCCAGTATTGTTACTGTCGCTTTCTAAAAAAAAAATCGCAGTTACCTACAAGCGTATATGAAACAGAAAAAATGTCGCCAACAATTCTTGCTCTGAATTTTTATAGAAAATCGACAATTGTCGCACCTGTCACGTTTATGAAATAGGTCCCAGAAAGATGAAAAACGTGCATTTATCCCCTTTAAATGTTCTTATTTCATGCCCTCGTATAGAAAAAATTGCAACTGAATTCGAATTGACATCTTAAAGAGCGTGTCAGACGTGGCAATATTTCCAACTTTTGCCCGCAACTCGCTGTGAAATTTAGAAAGATAAATTTTATTTCGTTGCGTGAACAACAGAACAGAAAGACCTTCCTATCACACGTCCGAAATCAGTTTCAGAAATAAAAGTTTGCAAGATGTGACTGCAATCGAAAGAGCGAAAACCGATTTCAAAAATATATTTCAACTTTCTCGAGTTAACCTTCAAATTTAAAGTTAAGTTTATTATAACGAAGAGAAATAACGAATAACCGGAAAAGCGGCTCATGGCTGCATTTTAGTGTCGAGAAAGATTGGTAGAAATTCATTCGCTATGTGAACAGCCAAAACGCGCTAACAGAAATTTCGGCTTTCGGAAACAAAAAACCACTTTCGAAAGACACTTTGCGTGAAAGGTGTGACTGCTCATGCAACTGCTTTCTGAAATTTCTCAATTGGACAATTTGGATTTACACCTTCGAAATTATTTGTTTTTGTTATTAATGGCCTTCTAACAATTATATTCAACAATTTTATTGAGCTTGAGGCCTTTTTTAATTAAAATGGAGAAAACAACAATTTACATTTTGGTAGAAGTTATAGCTGCTATTTCGGAGATCACCACATCTCCTCATCGGACTTCTTCACTGGGATTCAATAAAACGACCACAGTGTCCAAAGCCAGTAGTCTACCCACGGAGCTAAGTTCGCCACGAAAACTGTTGTTGCTTTTTCCGCTTTTTCCACTTGTTTCATGTGTTAAGCCAACTACAATCAAGCGAAGCTATTCCGCTGCTATTTACACTTGATCATGCGGTTGTTGTTTTTGTTGGTTTTTGTTAATTCCATTTTCAGAATGTTTAGCTTTTAGGTTTTCACAAAATTTTTCATTAAAAACGTCCTCAAGCTCAATAAAATTGTTGTGTTTATATTTAATTGAATTAAAATTCAGTTTTTTCAAACAATCCTTAAAGTACCCGCGCTCCTTCGTTTATGAATGTCCAGATTATACAACATAAAAACTATCGCAAGCGCCAATTCTTTGATAACTAATGCAAAATTGCACTTTTCTTAGATCATCGCCCTGGGGAAAAATGCATTTGCGAATGTGAAAAGGGTTGTTTTACTGATTATTTTTTCAATTGCTATACATTAAATTTTCCCACTGGGAACTTTACCCTGCGGAGATCGGAGCTAGATAGATAGATAGATAGATAAAATGAGGTTTGCACCGCGACCTAGTGGTCTATTGTGCCCTCCACTCTTCACAATACCACTCCACTCCTCCAAACCTAATTCCCTGAGAAAATTTAACAGTGCCTTAGGGGATAGGGAGTGAATGTGCCTAAGCTGTGGCCACATTGAGCCTAAACTTCTCTCACGTCTTCTACAGACTGCATCACATTCGGTGAGGATGTGTAGAGGTGTCTCACTGGTAGAGTCGCAAAACCGACAAAGGTCACTCGACCATATCCCCAGCTTGTGTAGATGCCCCCTCAGCCTGCAGTGTCCCGTGAGAAAACCTGTTATTATTCTAAGCTGCCCTTTTGGGAGGTCTACTAACCTTTGGAATCTTTTTTTGTTATAACCTCCCAGTAAACTCTTTGTCTGACGCATTCCTGACGAATTTTGCCAGTTAAGATCCCTCATAGTGATCCTCTCTATCCTGAGCTCCTCTTTTAGAGTGTTGGGACCCAATCCTAGGAGGGGCTCAGGGCCAACTGGAGTAGTGGCTGCCGCCTCTCTTGCGAGACAGTCAGCCGCCTCGTTACCCTCTACTCCCTTGTGACCAGGTACCCACGCTAACTTAATGTTATTGTGTTTACCTAGGCAGTTAAGCTTCTCAATGCACTCCGGGACCAGCGACGATTTCACCTCATAGGATATAAGTGCCAAGAGTGCTGCCTGACTATCGCTTAGGATTAATATTCTCTCATTTGTATACCCTCTACCCATGATTGTATCGGCACATAGGTAGATAGCGTATACTTCTGCTTGAAAGATGCTCGGATATTTCTCCATAGGAACAGAAATCCTGGCCCTGGGTCCAACAATTCCAGCACCTATTGCTTCTGGGGTCTTCGAGCCATCCGTGTACCAGTGCAGAGTGCAACCCTGAAGTAATGTCTCGAAAGCGGAGACACTCCAGGTCGCTTTACTGCAAAACTCTATTTTGAATTTCTTCTCAAAGACTATGGTCTTTCCTATGTCATCTCTAGGTAACAGGGCTAGTGGGAGCCAGGACCCTAGCTTCTCCATACTCCTAGAGGAAGCTAAGTATTTGCCTTATGATAGCGTTATACATCCAAATTACAAGTTTCGGTTTTAAATCCCAGTTTCTATTGTGGATCCGTTATTGCTTCTTGTGTGTAAAAGTAGAAAATCCGTAATTACTTCGTGTGTGTAAAAAATGAACATTTCTGGACTAGGTCCGGGCTATTTTAGGATCACTTCGGGACTAGTTCACGCCTTGTTTAGGACCCTTTCGGGACCGGTTGGGAATAATTTCGGACCTAGTTAGAGATTACGTCGGAACCTTTTTGGACCTATTGTTTGGACTCAAAAGTAATCACAAAAGTAGCATCACCTGTAAAAAGGTTTCAGAGCAAATGAGTAGTCCACTTGCAAAGTGCGCTGTATAAATTGTTTTCGATTTTTAGTTTTTGGTGGGTAACGTACCAGTATTTAAAGTAGTTTCATGTCCACTAACAATACAGTGCAAAATCCTTATATATTCTGAAACAAATAGCATCAAATGTTAGCTACTCTAGCAAAAGTCGCTATAATACTTACTGTATGTATATATACACTTTCAAAAGTCGCTATAATATTTATTGTACGTATTTATACAAGTTCAAAAGTCTCCATCTTCTGAGGAACTTAGGAAACTGCAAGAAAACGTTTCGGTGCCTAGTGGAAGACGTATTATTATTAGGCTCTTATTTTTCCAAATTTTCAGATAATGAAAATAAATATACAATTTGGATGTTGGTTTTTGTTGACGTTTTTTTTAATTTATGGCTTACTATTATAAAATCACATAACGCTGTTTGCAAGTGGACTACTCAAATATCCTTATATCCATGTGCCATATGTTGTACTTTCCTTCAACTTATCAGACAGTATCTACTCAGTAGAATTCTAAGCCAATTCGTTTGATGCAAAAGTAGGTGAAGGTTTCACAATTTATATGTAAGTAGTGTGTTATTGGCTGCTACAGGTCATTTATAAATGTGCACGCAGAAGAAATAATAAATGCCTCGCTGTGCGCTGATAAAGGTACCAGCAACAGAATCATTAACTTGTTTTTGTTCACGCATGCCTGAAAATGTACTTAAATCAATTTTTTGCCTTCACGGTTAAATTTCAATGAAAATATTTTCCTTGATAATCGACGGTAGTTTACATCTGACCTTCAGATTAAATCGAATGATAATGAAGATCCACTTGGAATGTAATTGGCATTATGCACGGTAAGCCGAGAAAAATTTTTGATTAGATAAAAGTTTGTTAAATAAATTCATAACTCTCCACATAAAAGGCGGCTAAAATATTTTAGCTCAGATATACCGAAGTGTGGATGTGTTGAAGACGCCTAACTGATAAAATAAATATATGAAGTAAGTATGTAGTAACATATTTAGAATTTTACATAAATTAAACAAAGTGAAAATCGAGTTTTAGGGTATGGTGACGCAGCCTTGTGGTCAGCTGATTAAGTTAAGTGACATTTGGACCAGTTTTGGCTATTTTTCTTTTGATTAGTTAATGTTTACAACTTTTTTATAAATAAATAAATCCACATTTCAAACTTCGTACACAAATTATAAAAAATCAACAAACTTTAACAGTTATACCCAACAATTTTAAACTTTTTATTCAGAATTTTTAGAAAAATTCTAGGTATGCAGGTTTATATTATAGCCCATTAAATTTTAGTAGGCGAAAGTACAAACTTCAAGACGTTAGGAAATCGCGTTGATTTTTAATATTTTTTTTGCTGGTGTTTATCATTTTCCTCCATATGAAGTATGCTCGACAGGTACTCTTATATGGAAGAAAATGCCTAGCACCGTCAGCAAAAAAGTATTAAAAATTAACGCGATTTCTAGCGTCTCGAAATTTGCACTTAAGTAAAATTTAATTAATAAAAATTCTTAATAAAAAGTATAAAATTTTTGCGAGTACATAATTTTCAAAGCTTGTTGAATTTTTGTAATTTGAAATGTGAATTTATGTGGTGCTAGACTTTTATAAAAAAAAATTATAAACATAAAATAAACAAAAAAGGCCAAAACTGGTCAAAATGTCACTTAATTTAATCAGCTGACCACAAGTGAATATGTATATGTTATTATTTAATGGCATGATAATTCAAAAACGACAAGTCATTTTAGGTATGTAGTTGGCAGAGCTGTAAAACTGTGAAATCATATGAAATTAAAAATCATCAATTTTATGTTATTATGTTTTCATTGAATTTTTCCTTGTTGGGGAATGTGGCTTATAATTTTCCAATTCTACATTCACTCAAAGTAGATACGATTGCACACATTAACATATTCAAAGAAAGATTGAAAAAACTGAATGACGAAACATTAACTTTTAACACTGAATAAGCATTCAGATGAATGCAGCTTTTGCTATGTGTGCACACATTCATTCAGTACCAATCAATCGATATAAATATTCTAAATACACAAAACCCACTGAAAAATACGCAAGGTTGAATTTTATTGAACAGATTTCAAAATTTCAACACGAAAAATAGTTTATTGAGCGATATCATTAATTTGTTTCACTTAAATTTGTACAAATATTTATAATAAATGAAAATATTAATTAGAGAAATATTTTTCTGCCAAGAATGTCATTATGAAAAATGTTAATTATTAACGATTTTTACATCTCTGTTTCGAAAATTGTCAGCTTTCTAAATAAGTATTACCAATGTACCAATAAAAGGTATGTGCAGAAATTATTACATATGTACATACCTATATATCTACGTTAAAATAAGTAAACAAATTTAAGCGCTTCTACTTCTAACTTTAGATATATACATTTTATTATTTATTAATAAAAATTCTTAATATAAGTTTCTTCGTACTTTTTTCTTCGCTATTGGGTCAAGCATTTAATAAAGATTCTAAAACCTGATTTGTTGGTTTGTGGTGGTTTCTACCATTTACAATAAGTTGCAAATTATCAACTTTTCTCAAAAAAAGATTTAACAAATCTGTGTGCAAACCCCTTTTTATTTTAGTGTGGTATAATCGAAAAAAAAAATGTGGTAGATTTGAATAAGATGTGGTAGATTTTCCAATTCATATTTTATTGGGTATACATATCGCTCACCGTCGTCAAAAGAAGCACAACTCAAAAATTAAATCGGGAAATATAATTGCTAGTGGATCGTACAGATTCCACGCAATTGGTGCAAAAACAAGTATAACATTAATTTTCTAGTTAGAGAATTTAATCATGAAGAAAAGAATATTTTATTTGTATGCAAAAAAATCGACCAAATTATTTTCCCATTGCATAATACTTTAGCAAATATAAATAGGCGTATTTTTGAAATATTAGAAAGTTAAGGCACAGATATATTTAAAGCAAAATTTATGATGTACATTTTTAAAAATCTATTGATTAATTTGAATTTGATAATTGAATTAATTTTTATATTTCGAATTACAATTGAGTTGAAATTCTAGAGTTATGGGAAAATTGTAAACAAATGTTCTGTCTAAAATGTAGTAGATTTTAAGCCTTGTGTGGTAGATGTGGTAGACACCCAAATTTAAAAAAAAATACGTGGTTGATCTACCACACATGTGGTAGAAGCTTGCACACTGTTCTAAACGTATGTTTTGAGCAAATTGATGTTCAAAGCTAGCAATATATCCCATGTCCATTTTCCAAAACTATAATAATAAACATGGCAGTTTTTTAGCAATTTGGTTCCTGTAATTAAGGAAATATTGTAGTTTTGGCATTTTTCGAAATTACCATTTTATGAGAGGGCCAGGTTATTGTTCGACTTTTGTATTTTCAATACCCTGCTGCCCTAGATAAAAAAACCCTCGTACAGAATTTGGTTGAGATATCTCAACTTTTGCTAGAGTTATCGTGTACGCAAATAAACGGGCATGGACTAATCATCTTCCCTTTTTATTCTTAGCATTTATATGTATATATACATACATAAGTAGTACATACGAACATAAATGTATGTATCCATATCGATTAATTTTGGTTGTTCCAAATATACGTTATTTGAAAAAAAGTTATGGTACCCTCTTGCAGAACTGCGTTGTAAATATGTTTAGGAAACATTTAAATTAATAGTTAATTAAAAAAGTTGCTCAAAGTAATGGAACTCCTCAACCCCTTTAAAAAAAAAGGAACCCTTCTGAAATTTTGTTTTGAAAGTTTTCATATTTGAAAACTGAAAAAAATCACAGTATACAGCAAACCAGCCATTGACAATATGCTTATTTGAAAACTAATACATGAAATGTTGTGAATATATAGGATTTTTTTGTCATTAACCCATAGGCAACAACTGGTGCAAAAGTACCTACAAATGTTTGTTGATATATTTGAAATGTAAATTTGAACAGCAAAATTCGTAAAACAAATTATAATAAAACAAAAATATTGTTAATTACTACGTGGGAGGTGGGCGTGGTTATTGGCAGATTTCGACAAAATTTAACACTAACCTAAATTATACCAAAGGCAACTTCGACACCGACTTTCGTTAAAATAACTAAATTTTGTTCGAGTTAGCGTGTTTACAAACAGAGAGGGCTGAACTAGTTCATCTCGTCATTCTGAATATATGTGTATATACGTACATACATTTTATACGGTTAACAAACGCGCTCGCTTATCTGCATAAACCGTCTTTACTTGCATTAATTCATGCATTATCCTCTTTCAAATGTGAATAATCGGCCGAACAAATACACACAAATTACGGGCATTTGGAAATTGGAGAGTTGTACCATAAGCTAAGTAATACTTCTTTTACCGCCTAATCGATGGGACCATTTTACAAAGTCAGCCCACCATTATTCACTCAAAGTTGTGTACAGAACACGGTTTACTTATGTAGGAACTGCATCCGGTCATAATTGCTAACGCTTCACGCTTCATTTGCTTGGAATTTCGTGTTTCTCGTTATTTCATTTTATGTGACTTGGAAATATTTTTCACTATAAGAAAATATTTAAATTGGATTTCATTTGGGTTAACGAAAACGACAACTGTGAAAAAAATATCAACCAATACATTCAAACAAAATGTCAAATAAGCATGTTTACATTTTTTGTTTTGGCTACCTGGATCACTGTATACTGTGAAAAAAATATTTAGTACAAAAATAATTGTGATAAATCAATTTTGTATATTCTTCTGCGAAAAAATGTCTACAATCGATGATGTATATGTATACATATCAAGATGTGTCTGTTTTGCTCTACAGTTGCGATAAGTTGCTTTGGAATAAATAATATTGCACGAGTCATTGGCTTTGGGTTAGTGGCAGAAAACTTCAATACATAAGTACATATACTTTGAAATAAAATATTTGTTTTTGTTTCAATTCCAGATATGTTAAAACTTTAAAGTATAAAATATATCAACCCTGGGAACAAATTATTGGTACTGAATGGTAAAAAAAGTGTGCATTCATTCTAAATATACAATCATGTGTGAGTGCGAATGCTGCTGAACATTCACATTCTATACTGAATGGCAATCTAGCATTCAACAACAAAACACAGTTTGTTTGTTTTAAAATATTTTAAGCCACTCAGGAATGAAGTTTTTATTTATACAAACCAACAATCAACATTTTGAAAGGAATGCCGAGTGAATGCAGACTATGTTGATTCAATCATTTTACAGCTCTGGTAGTTGGTAAATTCGTACATTAATGGAAAATGTACATACATATATTAATAAAGAGGAATCACACGAATTCAATTATGAATCTTCCATATAATTTTTTCTTCGTGCGAATTGGCTGAGATCACAGCAAGAATAAATAAACAATTCGAAAATTTTTAAGCAGATCAAAACCAACAAAAACCTATAATTTAAATGATCTAATGTGATTTGTTTTGATCAGAAACAAAGTCAAAATTTTTCGCCTAAATAGACGGATGAGCGTGGGAGGTAAATATTGACGTGAAATATTGGGGGCGGAAATGTTAAATATGATTTGATTTTAATGATATTCTGTCGACATACATATATATCTATGTATGTTTGTATGTATATACTTATTTCAAGCTTTTATTAGTGGTAGCCAAAAAAAATCGAGCCTCGTACCACCCAGCGGCTAAATATTTTTTTGGAGGTATTTTTTTCCATTTAAGTAACACATGTTCTAAATATGAAACAAATCGGACCATAATTACGGATTTTCCAAATGTCTCGACTCATGCGCCACCCAGCAAACTATATCATCTTTCATATTGCATTGCCATCGGGTTCTGAGCTAAGTTTGAAGTTTCAAGTATATAGCTCATTGGGAAGTTGGTTAAAAATTGATGGCAGGATTACACATAGGTGAAACTTAATAAAAGCTTGTGTAATGGAGGCCGCTTTCGCTGTTCGGACCCAACACAAAAACCACGGCATAGATTTCAGTCAAATTTTAGACTAAATACTAGAAAACTCGCTAGGTGGGGCTGCGTAATCATTTTGTGATAAATGTAGCCCAGAGATGGCGCTGATCTAGGGATGCAAACGATGCATCGATATTTTTGAAACATCGATAATATCGGTTCAAAATTCGATGTTTGCCATCGATGTTTACAGTTTCCTAAAATCGCTACATCGATGCCGGTTTCAGCGATGTTGTAACATCGAGTTCCTATCCACATCCCCATCCTAAAATTTTTTGACTGGCCATGAATTTTAATATTTATTCTTTTAAAAGGAACATTCGGAAATTTCGAGTTTACTCTTATCTTTCGATATTAAAAATGCATACTTACAGGTCTATTCTGCGCTGATAATAAAAAGTTTGTAACCGGTAAATAAAGTTCCTGTCAATTTTTAAACCCTTTTCGCATTCTGTGTACTCTTGTAACCGGTAAATTTTATTACCATCTCATAAGCTGGTAACAAAGTATTGCCCTGTGAAATATGCAATGCCAGAATTTGCACAATTCTTCATAGCTGAATCGCTGAATATTTTAACTGCATTACCAACGTTCCTAGAATCGCGGTGACAAGAACTGGTAACATTTTTTGTTAATAAAATTTCCCGGTTACAAAATCTTCGGTAACGCGCAGAATAGACCTGTTAGTCATTAAAAAAGGACCGGGATCCCGTTGAAATTTCAACGAAATTGGGGCACACTTTTATGTACAAACATTTTCTTACGTAATTAAAAAAAAATATATGTATAATATTAGTAATTCAAAGTATAATTAAAAGTAATCTATGTTTCCATATTTATATTTAACATGTCGCTGGCTTAAAGTGAAAAGTTGCTAAATCCATTTTTACAAATTTTATAGGAACTTTGAATACAACATTTTGCGTGTTTATAGCAAAGCAAAACTCCATACGAATCCGAAGGATTCGATCTCTGTTAAAAAATTTCGTATTATTTTGGCCTTATCGCATATTCGGGGCCTCTTTTGGACTTATAAAATTTAACTTTCATTGAATATAAACGAGAAAAAATAAAACAACTACCTTAATCCCTAATTTCTCTTACTTTCTATATCAAAACAAAATTTAGACTTATCAACTTTTCACACAAAGCTAGCGATATTTATGATGTCAAACTACTGGTAAGCCGTCTCTTGAAAAATCGATTTTTTTTTTGAGTTTGTTATTTTTAATAAATGTACATATTGTTATATACGTATGTATAATTATTATCATTCCTTTGAAATGCAAAAATTAATTCACACTCATTTAAAAGTAAATCAGACATCATTGTTTTGTATTTCTTTTTTTTAATTTTCTGGAATTTTATGGCAAAATTATTCTTAGTGTAAGGAAACAGACCTTGACTTTTTAACTACACAGCTGGTTACTTTGACAGCGTTCCAAGCCGCCCTTTGGCCAAACGAGTTTTTGAAGTAAATCAAAGCAAATTAAAGTAAGCAAGGCGTGCAAAGCAAGCCTGCATTGGGCCAGCGCCTTAAGACTCAAAGAAACCAATTCATGACTAAAAGGAATCTCTGATCATTCAGATATTCTAAGCACATCAACGCGTCATGGGTGTATTAAGAAGGAGTTTTTGCCATTTAAGAGGCAGCACGAAATCTCGATCAAAGACTAAGAGAGAACAAACCAGTTTTTATCTTCTGTGCAGTGTTGCCGTTTTGATCGAAATGAATCAAAATGATACGATTTTCATCGAATTTTTAAAAGATACTTTTTTTGTTTGCTTTGTATAAATTGTGATACATTTTAATTCACAAGTCGCTGGTAACTCTTCCCATCTTAAAACTTTTATGATTTTGGGGTCACACATTAAGTTTGTTTCCTTTCATTGAACATACGACCTTTAATCTGCATATGGCATCACTGTTAGCTAACAACTAGCCGTTCCCGAACTCCAGGATTTAGTCCGAAATATGTAGTCCGAAGTCATTTCCTTTCACACATTTATCATATATTTTGCGAACAATTTCTCACTAACTCATGGAATGCGGGAACAGGCTAATATTGTCGTTCCTTTTCCATATCTTAATATTTTATAAAACTTTTGTATAAGTAAACTAAATTCGATTTTTAAAACAGGTGGAAATCCTTTTCGAAATTAATTTTCAAACGAAAATCTTCTTAAATCTCTTCTGTTTTACATTGTGATACACATGTATTTCAATAAACTGATGAAATAGGTCGAATTAGGTTTTTTAAACAGGTGGTAATCCCACTAAATATAGTTAAGAAATAAAGATTTTTCAAGCCCCTTTCTATTGATACTTATATTTTAATAATTCATTATTAAAAAATTTGAATTTAACTTTTTGAACAGGTGGCAACCCTCTTCCAACACTTCAAAAATATTAGGGTTCAAAATAAAGATTTCTTAGCACTCTTTCGTTTGACGGCCATATTTTGATATTTCATATAGCTAAACTAAATTCGGCATTTCATGCATGTGGCAACTCTATTGAAAATATTTTTAAACTACTACCTTCTGAAACCCCTTTCGTGTGGCATCCAAATGGTGATACATATTTCTTTTACCTAGTTTCCTTAATTTAAATTGAATTTGATTTTTAAACAGGATCTCCACCTATAGTTAAGTTAAACAAAGATTTTCAAAACCATTTCGAGTGATACCCATTTTGTAATAATTGATTTATTTTTAATAATAATTTTAATACAATTTTTAAAATTTGACAACTCTTCAGAAAAGGAAAAAATGTAACTGCAGTCCAAGCGCTTTAATTTGACACCTCATTTTTGAAAATCGAGAGAACGATGCTGATCTTATGTCTCGCACGAAAAATTCCCGCGCGTATTATAAAAAATACAAATATTGAGTTATGTACGCAGAAATTACCGTTACCTCATCTTCTATGTTGTGAAAAAATTTCATAGCTGTATCGATTACCAGCAGCTCACTACAACAAAATAAGGGTATTCATCAAACCTTATAAATGCATTGTAAACCGTATAAACTTATAATTGTGTAAACCTTATAAATGAACTGTCAAAATTTGTATGGAATCTCGTTTACACATTTCTGATAAATTTATCCAGCGATTTCACTGAATAAACTTAATAAACTGAAGACAATGCAACTCTGTCGCAACTCTAGCTATGTTTTCTTAGGCAATAATCGGGATCCGCATACAAATTTTGCACGCAAATTCAACAACGATATGATCCTGATAGAGATCTGGTTCAATTATTATCCCGTCTGTTTGTTTTGTTTTACTGATAATTCGCAAGGTTTGGTAGCCGTCTGCCATTGTTTCTTATAACTTGCTTCAAATAAATAACCTTTATGTTATAACTATGTACATTTATTTAAATAGATATCTCGTAAATATAATTTTTTCCAATTTAGTGAGGTAGTTTCTATAATTTCTTTATCCCCGTGCTAGTAGTATAGTGACACTGCGCTTTATAACCAAAGAAAACACGACTATTGTCGCATGTGTAAACGAAAAGAGAGTGTGGGTCGTTCATGTAACAGAGTGCATAAACTTATAAGATTATCTGCTTGATAAAGTTATCGGTTTAGATGAATACCACTAATATTTATTCCTTTTTACTATGGGAGTATATCGACTGCTGAGTGGAAGATCGACCTATCTCGGCAGCCAGTTCGGTAAGGGTGGGTAGCTCAGCAAATTTATAGGAGTTGACTCAATGACCCCAACTCACTTTAAGGAGTCAGCTCATTCAACTAACTCATTTGACTCTTTGTATGTTACACTCATTCGTATCGTAGACTCGTTTTGAGGCATAGATGCGGTATAGCGGCCGTTGAGATAAAACAAAACTTTAAAGTGGGCGGGGTCAGCTCCTTTCTACTGATTTGAAAGGTGTAATTTTTTTTGTGTGCAAATTAATAGGGCGGTGCTAGGGGGAGGGTAAAGGTGGAATTTTCAATATTTTCTAAAGCTTATATTTCAAAACCTATTGTACCGAATTTCTAAATGTGGATATGGTTGGAAAGGCAATTGATTTGATATGCACATCTTATATATCTTACATACATACATATTTCGAGAAAAACTAAAAAAAAACGAAATTATAAGAATTTGTGAGATTTGACATAACACCCGCAATACAAAATACATGTGGTTGTTGTTGTTGTATTCTTGCCACCACCTTGTATAAATTCGCCTCATTCAAAATCAAAATGCAAGACTTTGCTATGCTAAACACTGTGGCGAAGCGAGAGAGTTATATGGACAAATATGAGCCACTATGATTCAATTGATTCATGTGAGCCCTACGGCATCAACTGAGTTACTGAGTTACATTTTTTTTGGACAGGGAGTCTGAGTTACCGATTCACTTATAGGAATCAACTCAATAACTCAACTCTGAGTTGAGTTACCCACCTCTACAGTTCGGAAACGCCCTATCTTAAAAAAACTTTTCAAGAACGCCCTATTTCCCGTCGAGCTACGAAAATATCGGCGCGGCGGCGGCATTCGGCGCCTAAGGAATTTTGTACAAAATATTCATGATGTATGTACGTTGAAATACATCGTTTGAAGGAACTAAATACTACTCGTTTAAAAACACAATTTTACGAAATGAAAATTACCTTTTTAAAGGATTTTTTTTTGCATAATTTGAGCCCCTGGACAAGAATATGATCTCCTTTATTTTTCCAAAAAGAGCGTAACTCAGAAAAAACACAAGTAACATATTTTTCGATCGAAAGCGTTTATTACAGTTAAATTAGGGTCGAATACTGGTAATCTAACGATTTTTTTCCGCAGTAGACAACTCTTTCCAATACTATAACAACAAGAAAGTTATAACAAATCAGAATCTTTAACGCCAATATCTCAGAAAGCAGTTTTAACCGAAGCAGCTTCTGTTCATCTAACTGTGTGAAAATTACGTTAGCATTCCTTAATGGTGGTCAAACCCCAGGAAGGTTTTGCTCCCTCGCATCGCAACGTTTTCTACAAAGGGTTTAAGTTACCCCTTTTTGGTAAAAATAAGTACTATTTTTCATTAAATTCGGTTCTCCTTAGAAAAATTTGGCGCTTAATATTTTAGTGGAAATTTTAACCATCTATAAGGCATTTTTTTAAACAGTGGGTCAAAAAGACCCGTTCTGATTCGAATTGATGGGTTAAACTTTTGGAAAAAAGTAGACCAACCTTGTTTTCAATATGTTTTCCGCAAACAATCGTAAGAACTCTGTAATTTAACATAACGGTTGATAAGATTATTGCAAAAATTTATTGATAGCGACATAAATTATCCCTATAACTTAACTTTTAAAATTTTTTATTTCTTTTAATTTAAAGAGCACATACGGATCTATCCTGCAGAAAAAAATTATCAATTGATAAAAAATAACCCAGTTGTAGTTAGCTTTTTTGCGGGATTTCTATAAAATATATAACTTGTAGTTAGCTGCAAAAAGCTAGCTTGAAACTAGTTGACAAGTAATGCAGGAGTAATGAAGGAGATTGTTTTCTTTAAACGGAGTTCGAATATGGGGCCACCTACAGCAGAATATGAAAACAAATATGAAATGTAATAATGTAAATAAAAATAAAAATAAAATAAATAAAATATTTTGTTTTTCCTATTGATATTTTATGTCCAAAAGTAGTTAGTTACAAGTTAGTTACATCTAATGCAGAGGTAAACCACCCTTGACTATTTCGCGGCCATCGCCATGGAAATATAGTTAGGTTTCGTCAAAGGAAATATACAGATAACAAGTGACTTTTAGCTCCTTCCTAATCAACTTAAAGTTGGCTTATAGATAGATACATTTCCTGCAGGGTGTAGAGAACATACATACCTCAGACCTTCTTCTGTTCACCCATCGTAATTTAAACATAAAACTAGTTCAATGAATAAATTAAATAGAATTATAATCTGAATTGGCATGGTGAATGCCTAACGCTGACGAGATGACCTGATAAGATTAGTAGCCTCATGGCTCATTGGAATCTACCTTATGGGCAGTAGCGCCGGCGTCGCCGCCGCCGCCAATTTTTTTTGAAGTTGACCAAGGCCTGTCGGAGTAAACCTCCAATACATACACGTTATAATATCCACTGCAACGAAATCCGACCCTATTTCAGCCGAAACAATGTCTCATATCGCCACTAAGAGGAAAAGAGCCGAACAATGTGCCCACCGATATCCGCAACTGTGCCGCCTATGCACACCACCCCATTAGGCTCTGCCCTATTTATCGGGCAGAATCCCCAGAGGAGAGACCTCGCGAAGCTCTACTGGGCCGCTATTGCGCAAACTGCCTCGTCATGGCCCACCAGCTGAAGGATTGTCAAATCGAGGGTAGATGCCGTAGGTGTGGTGGTAAACACCACTCCACTCTGCATTTAGAGCAAGAGCCAATGCGTAAACGAGAGTGTGAGTCTAGGAGGGCACGAGACAACGAAGATGACTCAGATGAACCAGATGAACCAGTCCACAAACTATGGAGTGTGGAAGTGGAAGAAACCGAGACAGACGGCACTCTTTCCCTCTACGCGTCCGACTCTGGCACCGAGACTAGGCCTCTCGGTCCAGAGATCGAAGAAGGGGAAGTTATTGAGCACGGAACGGGGACTCGGCCTCTCCGCCCGCTTATTAACGGGGGACTGGAAACACGGTATTTCCGACCTCTGCTGATATATAAGCGCAAAAATACGGCTGGATCCGAATCATGGGTTTACCGACCACGCCACCAAGGGAGACAAAGTCGCAGATTGAGAACTCGGTCTATGCGTCTGCGCCAATCATTAACAACTCAACGCGAAGATGGACTGGTGACTAGGCCTCCCAAGCTATCACAACCGCACGCCTTTCGCAATGCAATAATAACTCCATCACTCCAAGCCACTATTGCCGTGGCGCCGACGAACAGTGGTCAATAAATGGGATTTAATGTTCATAATTCACTGGAGCCTTCATTTCTCAACCAATTTGATAATTTTCCCAATTTTCGAATTTTTATTTGTTTGTATTAAATTTGTTAGTGCAAAGTGCAGAAAATGCGTAAATTTTGAAGAAGACCGATGCTCCTGTTCCAGCTAATAAAAGTTTCATAATAAAAACTAGTTAAAAGCAATTGTA
>NW_023458560.1:15190832-15198247 GCF_013731165.1 Rhagoletis pomonella
GCGAAACACATTTCGAACCGAACACTGATTTTGGTAATAAAATTCAATGATTTGCAAGCGTTGCTCGTTAGTAAGTCTATTCATGATGAAATGTCAAAGCATACTGAGCATCTTTCTCTTTGACACCATGTCTGAAATCCCACGTGATCTGTCAAATACTAATGCATGAAAATCCTAACCTCAAAAAAATCACCCGTTACAAATTAAATTCTGTTGGTTGGGAAGTTGATGATCGTTGGCTCGCAGGCATATACTGTTTTGGCCTACCTGAACAGTTTATGCCACTGTTAATGGGTTTCGAAGGCCGACAATCAAACCCATCCTCAGACGAAGTTAAAGCAAAGCTGCTAGATTTAGAATTTAAACCTTCGCAGCAATCGGATAGCGCATTTTTATCTAAAAATAAACACAAACCATCAAGAAAACAGGTAAATCGTAACATCAAGTGTTATTCGTGTGGGGGTAAAAATCATAAGGCAATTGACTGCCCAGTTAAGTCGAAAGAAAAGTCGATCCACTCAGCAAAACGAGCTTTTTCGGCGAACCTTGCCACGAAAAATCCAGTAAGGGAATGGTTTGTAGATAGCGGAGCATCCAGTCATATGACCCCCAACATTAACCTTTTAAGTAATTGCAAACCTTCTGCAATAGTTGAAATAATTACTGCTAACGATGCGAAAATGGCAGTAAAGTGCGTAGGTGATACGAAATTAAAGCTTAAATCAGATGAAGTAAAAGTAAACAATGTACTTCATATACCCGAATTATCTGCAAATTTATTATCTGTTTACCGAATGGTAGAAGCAGGCAACAAAGTCGTATTTGACATGAATGGGTGCACAATTTATGATAGACAAGGGGTTCCGTATGCACATTGTAAGCCAAAAGATGGGGTATACAAATTCGTATCCGGATCATCGTTATTAGCCAAAAGTATAGAAAATTCAATAACAACCTGGCATCGTAGGTTAGGTCACATAAATTGTCAAAGCTTGATACAAATGAAAAATGGAATCGTATCGGGCATGCACTTTGACGACAAAACTAGTCTCGTAAATTGTGAAGTATGCGCTAAAGGAAAACAAACGAGAAAATCATTTAAGATGAGCAGCTCTGAAACGAAAAGCATGTTGGAAATTGTTCACTCAGATATGGTTGGGCCAATGGAAACGCCCTCCATCGGTGGAGCGAAATACTTTATCACCTTCATCGATGATTATAGTAGAAAAGTTGTCTTGTATTTTATGAAGCAAAAATCAGAAGCTATAGATGCATTCGTAGATTTTAAAGCGTACGTTGAAAACCAAGCTGAACGGAAAATAAAAATACTACGCACAGATGGCGGAACTGAATACCGTTCCAAGCAATTTATTCGGCTTTTCAAGATGAATGGTATTCAGCATCAGGTGACGAATGCTTACACACCTCAACAGAATGGTGTCGCCGAGCGCATGAATCGCACCATTGTTGAAAGAGCTAGGTGCATGATCATCGATGCAGAATTAGACAATTCATTCTGGGCTGAAGCGTGTGCAATGGCCGCTTACATTATCAATCGATCGGTTTGCTCGGCATTAGTGAACAAGACGCCTGAAGAAGTTTGGTCAGGCGTAAAAGTAGACATTTCCAATATACGAATTTTTGGATCACCCGTTATGGTACATGTACCAAAGCAACGTCGCTCAAAATGGAATGCAAAGTCACAAAACCTGACTATTAGCCGTGATGTAATTTTTCATGAGCGCCTGCCAACTTCAAAAATAGAAGTATCCATAGATACTGCGGTTGTCGATTCAAATCAAGTGAGGAGATTGAGCACGAGTGAATGTGATGTAAACCAACAACCCGATAGTAAGTTGGATCGAGACATTATTTCAATTGGTTCAGATTCAGTGAGGGATAATAAGCTCAATATTTCAAATGACCTATATATTGCTGAGCCGTCCGACAACGATGGTGCACAACGTGGAGCGGCTATTACAAAGAGTAACGATAAGAATTGGAGTCCGGGCTACGAGCCAAAAGCTGAACCTTCAATTCAACCAACCAGAAAGTCGTCTCGTGGGCCGAAGAAGAAAGTCTTTGAAGGGTATGTTTCACATGTTGCCTATACAAACAAACTTCCTTCTGATCCACTAACAGTTAAAGAGGCATTAAACACTAAAGAGCACATTGACTGGAAACGAGCTATGGAGGAGGAAATTCAGTCGCACAAAGAAAACAATACGTGGACGTTAGTCGAGCTGCCTCGAGATCGCAAACCCATAAAAGGTAAATGGGTATTTAAAACCAAACGTGACGATCAGGGAAATGTTTTGCGTTACAAGGCCGATTTGTGGCCAAGGGCTGTGCCCAAATATATGGTTTAGACTATATTGAAACTTTTTCACCTGTCGTTCGCTACGCGACCATTCGTTTGTTAATTGCACTAGCAATAAAAAAGGGGTTAAAAGTCGATCAAATGGACGCAGTTACCGCCTTTCTTCAAGGCGATTTAGATGAAGAAATTTCCATTGAACAACCCGAAGGATTCAGCGACGGCACAAACAGAGTAGGAAAGTTAAATCGCACAATGTACGGCTTAAAACAAGCAGGCAGGCAGTGGAATCATAAGTTGGTTGCAGCACTGAAGTCATTGGGACTGATCCAATCCAAGCTCGATCCTTGTGTTTTCTACAATAATCATCTAGAAGTAATTATCGCAATATATGTAGATGATATACTTATTTTTTGGCGCGATTCATTGGCACTAAACAAAATTAAGTCAGATCTAAGTACAATATTCAAAATGAAAGACATGGGACCCGTAACGCATTGTGTAGGAATTCGAATAAACCAAACGGCCGATTATATTGAATTGGACCAGTCTGCGTACATTAAAGAAGTATTTAAACGTTTTCAAATGGAAAATTGTAAACCTATATCCACTCCGAGTGATCCAAATGTCAAACTTTCGAAGGATTTTGGTGCGAACAAAAATTCCACAGAGAGCGAACTCAAGCGTATACCCTATCAAGAAGCAGTTGGATGCTTGCTATATTTGTCACAAGCCACACGACCAGATATTGCGTTCGCTGTAAACGACGTAAGTGGTTTTAATAGTACTTACAATTTAGCTCACTGGACAGCAGTAAAGCGAATTTTTCGATACCTAAAAGGGACTGCTGATTTGAAGTTACGTTATTCCAAAGAAAGCGGCTCAGATATATATGGTTTTTGCGATGCTGATTATGCCTCAGATGTTGACAAGAGAAGGTCGTGTACCGGATACATCTTTAAATTATCGAATGCCGCAGTGACTTGGCATAGCAAGCGTCAGCCAACTGTGGCTTTATCGACAACTGAAGCAGAATATTTGTCGATGTCAGCTGCAGTAAGAGAAGCACTTTGGCTAAAACAATTTGTCAATGAACTCGATCGTAGTTCTACCAAAACCATACCGATCAATTGTGACAATATGAGCTCAATCGAATTAGCTGAAGTGGAGGGATTCAGGAAGCGAACCAAGCATATTGATGTTAGGCACCATCACATCATAGACATGATTAATGAGGGTGTCGTATCAATTAAATACATTCCTTCTGAAGAAATGGCAGCGGACAACTTGACCAAAGCAGTCCCTAGGGACAAACAGAAAGTTTTGCGTCAAACAATGTGGATTATGCTGAAATTCCAAAATTGAAAAATATTTCGATTGTTACTACATTTTTTTTTATTATTCATAATAAGCAACAAAATTTGTATCATTCTGAATTTTAAATAATTGTTAATTCACCAAGTGAGGGTGTTGAAATAAGAAATCACATAGAACAAAAATCCTTACATTACACAACACTGTACTATAGACATATGTATATGAAACCTAATTTTGACATTTAAATAAATGATTTGACACTTTTCTCTCTCTCTAAGACTGTAAAGCAGCTCGCACGTGTTTTTAATTTCCCCGCAAACATATTCTGAGCGCTCAGAATATATGAGTCGGAAAGGAGTCCTAGGTAAGTATGAAATATGAGTTTCAAAAACAAACATTTTTTTACTCTTATATGAATCTTTTAGGAGTCATATATGATCCAAGTTATGAGCCAGCACTTTGTGCCAGTATAAAAACAATAACGACTAGAAATGTATATCTAAACTTGTTTATACAGATATGAAAAATAATTAGGAAGGAAAAATAAACAAAATTTAGCTGCAGCAACTGCTATTACATGAATGCTGCAATATATGTACATATACATATATGTATGCGCAGAGGTTTGTATGTAAATATCCAACAGTATTTGAAATGAATTCCTTGCTAAAGTAAGTTCATTAAGAGAGTTGAAGAATAAAGCCAATAAGAGTCACAGAACAGCATACAAGGAGCTCCGAAAGTAGGCATTTATGAGGCCAATAAGAGTCATTTAAGAGCTTCAAAAAGAGTCCAAAATGAGCCGTATATGAGGCCAATAAGAGTCCAATATGACTCATATTGAGGCTCCTTTGATGTATGAATTTAAGCTCATATAGGTCGACCTACGCAGGAAGGGAAACACCCTCATTTCGGACTCTTAAATGAGCTCATTATGAGCACAAAGGCTCCGAAATGGGACTCCTTAAAGACTCATTTATGACTCCAAATGTTTGCTCGGTTTCTATCAGTATCCATATTCCTATGTGTGAGAAGAACCAAAGAATTTTTACTTTACAACCGG
Source organism: Rhagoletis pomonella (assembly GCF_013731165.1). Classification (NCBI taxonomy): domain Eukaryota; kingdom Metazoa; phylum Arthropoda; class Insecta; order Diptera; family Tephritidae; genus Rhagoletis; species Rhagoletis pomonella. The sequence goes on from NW_023458560.1 coordinate 15,195,530, forward strand.
TTTGACTTTTTGACGCTATTTTTGCGTTGGCCCACGCAAAAGTTCTTACTAGGCCACTAACCAAGCGGGCATATTGGCTAGTATAATACACGAACGAAGGTACATATGTATGTATACATAAAGTATGAAAAATTCGAATATTATCGCACTAATCACTAAGATATTGAGGAGCTGAAAGACACAGCACTGTTCCCTTATAATCGTACAGAAATAATCTTTTAAAAATACTTGTGTGGTAAATTTTCAGGGCTAGATCAAGGTGTCCTGAGTTTCCGTGCTGATGATAGACACCTGGCCGCATCGAGTAGTATCGTTGGCCTTACCGTGGTAAGGGGCGCTACTTCGGTGAACGATGTTTTTGCTCACTAAAATGATTGATCCCTGGGTCCGCCTCGTCGGTCAGGTTGTCGTACGACCAAGATAAATCAAACCAATAAAAAAAATTTGGGAGAAAGGGAAGAAAAGAAAAGAGAAGAAGCAGACAGGGATAGTGGGTCGCTCGCAACAGAACCCAAGGGAGATGAGACTTGTGCAGACTCAGACCTGGCCAAGGGTCGATGCATCGATGTTTTTTTAAAACTGACATCTGTAGTACATTGAACGTCATTCCAGTTTTTTAATTGTACAAAGTTGAGAAGTGACTGTGACCAGGAAATCGCTCCAAAAAGTTCCTTTAGAAAGATATGCAATTAGCTCAGTTGCAACAATTTATTTCTAACTTTGTACAATTTTGCTAACAACATATTTTGTTGTGAAACATTATCTGAAAAATTCTATGGAAATCGATTCATCGATGTATGCCCTTCGATGCATCGAAAAATATCGATATACATTTCGATGCATCAAATCAAAGAAAAACATCGATGTATTTTTGCCACTGACATCCCTAACCTGGACAGTGTCGATGAGGGTGCATCGAGTGTCGTCTCCAGAAGAGAGAGGGAGATGCGGCGGGTGAACTCAATGGGGCGAAGAATCGCTCGATATATTATTAAACTTCTCTGCGGCCAAAGATCCATGTGGTCTACCTTTCCTGGAGTGGGCTTTAAGCTCTCTTTCGCAGTATAATTCACCGGCTCTGTACGACAGTTTTTCTGCGATGCTGCAAAAGGCGGGTAAGATACCATTACATACATTAAATTTGAAGGCTGCCCAAGGCTGTCCTACATTCCAACATATTGGGAGACTGCGAAGGCTATAGACTCATTAGTTTAACATGGTTTGCTCAAAATTCCACGGAGAGGTTAAAACGCGTATTTATCCAGCAAAACGTATCGGGGCGTATGCTCGGCACAACATGCCTACACGAAAGAAGGGTTGGTAGACAGTGTTGTTAGACGAATTTAGCCGGCTCTGGAGAATGGTCTTCCTGAGCATAGCGGGGTCCTTCAACGATGTCCGTAAAGCAGCCAGATACACCGCAAGGGTCACTACTGTGGTCGTTGGTGATCAACAGGATACTGAAGAAAATGGAGGGAAGACCTGCCTAACTTCCTGCATATGCGGATGATATTTCTATAATAGTAAGCGGAGAGTGTCTGTCCTCTACAGCACTACAGTGATACATCTTTTGGCAATCGAAGTGCGGCTTAGTATCCACGCATAAAAGACCAATCTGGTACTCTTCACCAATACAAGGCTCCGAACTGGTCTAAGCCCAAGCTGGATGAGTAGACCCTCCAGGTGAAGCAAAGCACTAAGTACCACGAAATAATACTCGATAGTAAGATGTTGTGACATCTCAACGTGGAGTAGAGGGCTAAGAAGGCCTCAGCGGTATTTTATGCAGTCAGAAAGATGCTGGAATGCACCTGGAGTTCATCACCTTCTTTCGCTTCTTGCTTTCACCAGCGGTGATGTCCAAATGGCAATCGGTAAGACGGCTCCACATCCATTGGTCTCGACAGAGTACGTATGCTGATGCTGGAAAAATTGCATCCAACGGGAGTAGACAACCTCACCAAGGTCCTCGAAATGTCTGTAACCATTCTCACCATTCTCGACGTGTGGTAAACATGAGAGTGATCCCAGTACTAAAACCGGGGAATCCTGCCAACGAAGGAGCCTTATCGACCAATCGGCCCTATGCTGAATATCGACATCGTCATCATCGACGATCGTCAGCGCACCAGTAACATGGCTGACGATGACGATATTCAACATAGGGCTGAATAACTCTCCTTTCCCCGGTAGCGAAGGTACGATATTTCGAAGCTCCCTTAACTCCCAGACGAAGTCTCTCTACATCATATGCTGACGATTGCCTGGTAAAGGGGTCCGGCAATGGAAGTGATTATCTGTGCTCGAAGGTATCAATTTTTTTAATTCGAGGAAAAATTTGTTATATATTTTACCTTTTAACTGGAGTCCAAAAGAGTTAACTGTCGAGATTGTTTCTACCTTGTTGGAAATGAGTCGGGTTTCACCGCCTCACATGGTTACAAATGGACGTTCCTAAGACAGTCGGGGGTTAAGTAAACGCAACGACCCAAATTTATATCTGACCAAGCAACACTCCCCAAAACCGAGGAGTTTTTATGCAGGAACTAGGTACTACTACTAACGGTAGAAAGTTTGCTTGCGGTCTACAATGTAAATAATCACCCTCATTGCGAGAGTCGTGTCGAATGCAAGTTGTTTTTCGAGAGTCCAATCGTATCGAAAATGTCACGTCATTGTGTATTAAAACGGAAAAACTTGGCAACACTGTATAGTTTT
>NW_023458560.1:15198347-15206766 GCF_013731165.1 Rhagoletis pomonella
AGGACCAACTGTTTCAGCACTGCGGTTACGGCTGCTTTTAATGCAGATGAACTGTGTTGATTGTATGTTGTGTTGCGCGAATTACAGACGATTGGCGTTGGTAGTGGAAATGGTGATGGTGACGGTGGCATGAATTTGTATGCTGATTTCATAAAAATATCTTCAGCGTGAAATATTTTTTAATTTTCCTTAGCGTTGGCAGTGCAATTGCCAAAACTCAAAACTAATTTAGTGCATGTGAATATGTGTACTTTTGTGTTTGTGTGTATGTATATATGTACACTCATTTGTTTGTATGTCTGCTGTCTGCGCTGTGGGTTTTCTGTTTTACAACGCTTTTTTCCTTTTGCTTTTTATTGCAAACCTCTGATGGTATGCACGAATACACTTATGCTTGAATTGAAATGTTGTTTTTGTTGCTTAAATTTTTTGGCACTTTCTTTTTTTGCTTTCATTTTTTTTTGTAGTTCATCAGCTTTTGCCAAAATGCAAAGTTGTTGCCAAAAATTGCAGCTTTCTGCAGAATTTCGTTGTGGTTATCCTTCAACGCCCGCTTGCCGCAACCACTTATTTCTTAGAACATACCACATAAAAGTATGTATATATTTATGTACATATATTTGGCTTCATGTGACAAAATATTTGCTTTTGCTTGGTTCCTGTGGTGCATAAAATTTATTTATTGCCGCAAAATAAGCGTCTCAATTCAATAGGTTCGGATCGAGCAGATACCCCGCAGTGAAAAGGACTAACCCTGGAATAACTTTTTTAAAATTACGATGTTCTATTAAAGGTCGGCCAATTGTCAGGTTATGCATTAGCATCCATATTTCATATACAGTGTATTTTTTTTTGTAAACATTGGTAATGTTTTTCGAGTCAACTTTTTTGTTGTTTTTCTATAAAAATATTGTCGAAGCTTTAACCAAAACCAAATAAATAACAGTTTTAAACTTTATAAAAAAAATTTAAAAAATTAAAAAAAAAATGTTTAATCAACATTTTAATTTTTAGAACATTTTTGAGTATGCAGTTTTATACCCTGTGCAATTTTAGTCTAATGAAGTGCAAGTTTCAAACGCCCAAAAAAATCTCGTTGATTTGAGAACTTTTTTGTGCCGGATCTTTTCACTTTTTCATATAAGCATGAATTTTCTTTGAAACAAAATGCGACTTTTTAGCCGGTTGAAACTTGCACTTCATTAAAGATTCACATTAAAATATTCAAATTTTGATGAGAATTTGTTGAATTTTCCTAAATTTTGTATAAAGTTTGAAACTGTCATTATTTATTATTTTTATGGAAAAATAACAAAAAAAAGTTAACTCGGAAAACATTCCGAATATTTACGTGGTCATTTTTTTTGAGTCATTGTATACCTATCATAAATATTTAAAGTAGCAGAGCACTGGATACGAACATCATTCTAGCGGAACATTTAATGTACATACATAATGGGTCATGTGCATAAAGGATAAGCAATTGCTTTTGCTTAAAATTCCATACCTTTCACTTAAATTTATTTGAACAAATGTAGTAAAAGGTCTGAAATTTTAGGAAACAGCATTTGCTTAGGTTTTATGCATACGGCCGAATATATCATATTTAGAAGGCGTACGAGTATATCATGCTATTTAAGATGCAATTTTATTATTTAAAGAAATTGATATTTTTTCGTTTAATACTTAATTCAATTGGCTTTGTTTCGGCGACGACCTTTGTATAGCACTAATAATTTCTGTACTAGTTCGGATTAAAATCTAGTCAATTTCAATTGTAATTATCGGCAAAATTTTTTTTAAATACTAAAATTTTTTCGAGATTAAGTTTGTATGGGAGCTGTGCGTTCAAATAAACTGAATACGCCAATTTGTTGGGTGTTTCCTTAAAATATTATTATAATGATATGGACAAAATTTATATATTAAATATTAATTGGTGCACATTTTGTGGTATTTCTGAGGTTAGGTTTGTGTGGGAGGTATTTATGTATGCACTAAAATAAAGTGATCATGCCCATTCTGCGTATTTTTCTTAATTTATGTCCACCAGTGTTACAAATGAAAAATTTAAACCCTACGCCCGCTCTTTCTAATTCGTTTCCAAAAAATGTATGGGGATTTCCTACTGTGCGACACCCAAGCCATAATTTTCGAGGAGCCGAATAATTGTGTTTCCGTTCGAAAACTGTCCCGCTAGTCAGGCTTTGTATCGGCATATGCCAATTAACGAACCAGTCAGCCTTCGCATTAGGTGTGCCAGTTAGTCTACTAGAATGACTAGCTTCTTATTTTCTACGGGGTAGATTCATATGTACATATTATGTCGGTGAGTTTTTTTTTTTGTTTTAGCAAATAGCTTTTGTCTGCCAAACTGTGATGACAACGAACTTTTGGCAATGACCTGCTAGTTACATTGTGTTGAGTTTTTATTGCTTCTTATTACTCAATAAACTGTTTTAACTTTAAGTAAAATTTGTATTTTCTTCAGTGAACTGTTAAGTGCGCTTAAAAACTTAAATTTAGCTAAATACCAGGAAGAGTAAGACTTCTAAAAATGCCACTTTCATTTTAATACAAGGCTAAATTGCTCTCACCCTCTTCGCTGGATGTATTAAAAATTTATGTTTAAGCCCAATTTGAATTTTTGAACAGACGGAAACCCTGTACTCGTAGTAAAGAAATAAAGCCTTTTCAAACCCATTTCGAATTATACCCATATTGTCGTAATTCATTCAAATTATTTTATAGTTTGAATTTAACCTTGTAAACAGGTGGCAACCTTCTTAAATTTTATCTCGATTAAAAAAGGGGCGTGGTACCTCCCATACAAACGGAATTCTTCATACTGCGTATCTCAGGAAGTATTTGTGGTAGAGTACCGGAACTTTGTATGGAGATATAAGAAATCAATGCTATGCTCTTGGAAAAAAATGTGCAATACAGAGTGAACTTTTATACTACCACCTGTTAAAAAATTCCCTTCAATTCCAGGTATTTTATAAGTTAAATGAATTATTACAAAATGGAGGTCGATCGAATCGTTATATCCCAGAAATGCTGACTCCTAAGAAAAAAAGTGTCATAACGGCTTTTAGAGATAATTGCATGATCAACACTTTTCTGATAAACCCTACAGCTTAGCGGAAAAATTGTAAAAATCAATTTTTGTGGCCTTTGACCTTGAATAATTTTTTACAGATCTGAAATCGATAAGGTCTTTTCACATATCATTTATAATGACGTTCCTAACATTCGTACCAATTTTCAGCTTTATGCGAATTACTGCAACATTGAAAATCTAACTTGACCGGGATAGTAGGATACAATTTTAAAGATATGGTTTAAATAGAGTATCAATTAAAAAAAAATAGTTACAGTGATAATGTAGTTCAATTAGGTTGACAACTGATAATTTAAGGGAAAAAAATCCCCTTCTCAAAATATTGGGGGGATGTTGTGTGTTAAAACAGAAAAATACTTGGAGTTATAAAAACTTTGGTTATGTAAGAGTTAAAAAAAATAGTAACTCGCGAATTTTCTGCTTTCTGAAATTAAAAAATTATACAATAGGCATGCAAATCTTTAAGCGCTGTTATAAATTTTTTTCTGAAATTTATTTGTGTTTCTTGCTGTGATCTTAAATTTTAGTCATGGTAAAGAAAATCTTAAGAAGTGAGTTGTTTGACATTTGGAGAAGTGTTGCTGAAACTTCTAAAAGACAACAAGGTGTCCGTGATTATGTGGTTAGTAAATTGAAAGAAATATCTGATGAAAATGCTCGTTCCGAAGTAAATAAAGTAAATTAAGTAAATGACTTTAGATTCGTAATAAGCAACCCAGAAAACCCCCAGATACCCAGTTACATAGAAATCTACCGATTTTTTTTAATTTCCGTCCGCCATATTGGATCCGCCATTTTGAATTTTGGGTAAATGACTTTAGATATGTAATCAGCGACCCAGAAAACCCCCAGATACCCAGTTTCATAGAAATCTACCAATTTTTTTTAATTTTCGTCCGCCATATTGGATCCGGCTTTTTGAATTTTTGATAAATGACTTCAGATTCGTAATCAGCGACCCAAAAATCCCCTAGGTAAGAAGTGGTGTAAAGATCCCTCAACGAGTATTTGTTTAAATAGTTCCGTCCAGCTAGATTTGCGATCCGAACCACTGTGCGCTCCCCTTGTCTAATTGAAAAAAGGGGCTATCCTATGTTCTAAGAAGGGCTAAGTGAAACCAGTGTGCAAAATTTCATGATGATCCGTTGATTAGTTAAAGCGTAACAACAAACCAACTCACTTTGGCATTTAAAATATTAGTATAACACCGTGCGACACTAAGTTTTACACCCAAAAAAATTAATATATTCGCGAAACTATGATTAAATTATAGAAAAACTTAGCTTTTCTTTCTGACAATTTAAACTATTTAAAAAATTCATTTCAATGTAGGATAACAATAAGGGTATCATATAAAAGAAAAAATTCTGTAGAATTATAACGGAATGCATTTTTTGGTAGATAAGGACTAGGAATGTTTATCCCGGCATTTTTTAGGTTCCGAAAATCCGGGGATTCTTGACAAATAATCCCGGTATTTTTGGGATTTGTAATTTACACTGATGGCAATAATAGAAAATCCCTTTCTTGACCAGCATTGGCTATATTTCTTTTTTTATTTAACAGCTAATATTTTTTTACTAGCTCATTACACATATAACACCGTGCGATAGTAAAATTTACACGCAAAAATCAATAAATTCGCGAAACCATAGGCCAAATATAGTAAAATTGCGTTTTTGGTTTTTCACTCTGACGACAGTAATACAAAAATGATTTAAAAATTCAGTGAAATGTGCTTAGAGAAGAAGATGGAAGTGAAATTAAAGAGGAAGTTCTGTAAAATTTAAACAGATTAAGTTTTAAATTGTTGAAAATGTCCTTATAAAATTCCATCCTATAAATTTCGCAAAATTTCTTTTTGAAAAAATTATATGTTAAGAACTTATATAAACTCGATAACATCCTCGAATTTCGTCCTTCTAACTTTATCAGCTTAAAAAATTACCTATTCGTCATTGTGAATCCAAAAAAAAATTAATTTTTCTTTAATTCTAAAGAAATCTCCTCTTTTATTTGTAACCCAAATTTTTATTCTACATTGCATTCAATTTTTTAAATAATTTTTAGAATTAAAAATATCTTTGAAATTACAAAGTCCTTTAAAAAAACACCACTTTAAATAAAAAAGTAGGTTTCAAACCCATTTATTTATTATTTATTTTATGGTAGGAGAGGTTCTGAAACAATATAGAGGCAGTTTTTTCGTTTTAAGTTGTTGAAAAGTAATGAATATCTAAATCCCGGGTTTAGTCCCGGGATCGCAAAAACCGAAAAAATGAAGATCCCTAATAAGGATGAATGTTTATAAAAAATGTCCTTTACAAATTTTGTCCTTAAATATCCATACTGTTTTTCTACATTGCAATTGATTTTTTAAACAATTTTTTTAATTAATGGTGTCATTAAAATTTCAAAGTCCTTTGAAAAAAATCCTGGCGTCAGAGTGAGAATCTAAAAACGGAGTTTTACTATATTTGGCCCACAGTTTCGCGAGTGTATCGATTCTTTCGTGTGTTTTGAAACTTTTTTGTTTTAGTCGTACGGTGTTATCACTGTAAAATTTCCGAAAAAAACTGAACCAAGTTATTTGCACAAACCACTTTAAAGGCTACGCAATAAGAGATTTCGGCAAAGCACGAACAAATAAAGAGGGACGGGGCAAGCTCCGGGCTATACTGAAAATGTTTCTAAACTGTCAGACAACCCTGTCACTTTTCTCGCTGATACTAGTAGTAGGGTATACCAAAAGGGTATTCGAGGATTTACTCATTCACACATGACCTTTTTTCGTTCTATCATATAATCTGCAAAATTCAATAGGTCCCCACGACGCCCAGTGTGCTTTTTGAACACGCCATGCGAATCAATCGTAGCGCTTTCGACAGAAGCAATATTTAGATATGAAACAAAATGGTTTTGAAAGCAAATGATATTACCTTTCACGGAAAAATAATGCCATTGACCAATAATTACTCTTGACCTTACAAAAATTTGTCAAAAATATGGTTATTCGAAAAAACATGCAAAATCCACCGGACTTGGTCCAAACAAAATTTTGTATGTTTTATTATAATTATATAATATGGATTTTGAGACGATAAATACGATTCCATTATTTAACAAGTAATTTTTAACAAAAAAAAACCGACTTCAACTCCCATATAAAAAATATATATATATATATATATATATCTCATGATCCACAGATCGGATCTCAACCAGATTAGTATGGGACCACCTCTGAGACACTACCTTTCCGATGCAAAATTATCGAAATCGGTTGACGCGGTCCAAAATAGCATACATAAAAAAAAAAAAAAAAAAAAAAAAATATTTTGACAAACTGAAAACCCCCCCCTTTTTTGGAAGTCGGTTAAAAAATGAAAAAATGCAGAAGCCAAATGGTGTCCGAAATGAGCTAGAATACCTCATATACATATATGCAAGTATGTTAGGGCGGGTCAATTTGTATGGGAGATTTTTTCGACTATGCGCGTATAGCACATAAGTATTCTACATGTAATTTTAAGCAAATTTGCGGAAGAAACGATGAGTCTAAAATCAGTTTGTAGTTTGCCTAATTGTAAAAATACGTTTCTAAGCATTTTGCTGTAGTGTTGTAAAGAAGTGCTTAAATTTTGTATAAAACATGCTATATAGGGTTTTTTGGTATGACGAATCCATTTTTCCATTTTTCTTTTTCTCAAACCTCCACCAGAGGGCGCAACAGCGAAAATTTCCAGATTTTCTTCGAAACCTACTTTCGCAATTTGGCAAAACTCCAAATCGATTTTAGGACCATGGTTTCTTCGGCAAATTTGCTTAGAGTTGCACGTATAATCTCAAATGCTATACGGGCATTGTCGAAAAAATTTAACCGCCCTATTGTATATACGAATATGTATACAACACAACTTTATTTTTACGTTCAATATTTACTCTCTTTTAAATTACCTTAATACTTTTTATACCCGAGCGCACTTGTGCACAAGGGTATATTAATTTTGTTCACATAACGGTTGTTTGTAACAGCCAAAACGAATCGAGATAGATATAGACAAATGTATACATAAATGATCAGGATGAAAAAAGAAATCGATTAAGCCATGTCTGTCTGTCCGTCCGTCCGTCCGTCTGTCCGTCTGTCCGTCTGTCCGTGTACACGATAACTCGAGCAAAAATTGAGATATCTCAACGAAATTTGGTACGTAGGTTTCCCTTAATCCAAGGTAGGTTGGTATTGAAAATGGGCGAAATCGGACTTTAACCACGCCCACTTCCCATATAACGGTAATTTCCAGAAATACGAAAACTGCGATATTTTAGTAACTATTAAAGATAATTCACTCAAAATTGATATTTACAATAATTTTTAGACGAAAAATAAGAATATTATAAATTTTTGGAAAATGGGCGTAGCCACGCCCACTTATGGTTACATGTGTATATCTTGGTAACCGCTGCACCAATTTCTTCCAAACTTGGCACAGTTGTTGGCCTACACATAACATACCAAATGGCCGAAAATTTTTAAAATCGCTCAATAACCACGCCTACTTCCCATATAACGGTAATTTTCAGAAATACGAAAACTGCGATATTTTAGTAACTACTGGAGATTATTCACTCAAAATTGATATTTATAATAAGTTTTAGACGAAAAATAAGAATATTATAAATTTCTGGAAAATGGGCGTAGCCACGCCCACTTATGGTTACATGTGTATATCTTGGTAACCGCTGCACCAATTTCTTCCAAACTTGGCACAGTTGTTGGCCTTGGTACAGCATAAAAAACCGCCGAAACTCGGACAATAACCACGCCCACATCCCATATAACGGTAATTTAGAGAAATACAAAATCTTCGATTGAAGCTAATTTATTCAAAATTGATGCTTGCAACAATTCTTTACCAAGAAATACGTTTATGGTAAAATTTTGGAAAATGGGCGTGGCACCGCCCACTTATGATCACATATAAGTATATCAGTAACCGTTCTACCAATTTGTACCAAACTCGGTATGGTTATTGTACTTGCCACGTGTAAGCAAAACGTTGAAAATTATTGAAATCGGACTAAAATAACGGCCGATTCTCATATAACGGTAAATTTAAGAAATGCTTGAAACTTCAGTATTTCGAAATTGAAGGACGCTAATTTACTCAAAATTGGTACACCTCGGCTTACCATCTAGCGGAAGGTTTCGGAAGGGTGAAAAAACATATATTTAATACTTGCGCCGGGTATTTAATGTTCGGCTCCGCCCGAACTTAGACTTTCTTACTTGTT
>NW_023458560.1:15206866-15232075 GCF_013731165.1 Rhagoletis pomonella
ATTGCTATTGAAGCATATTTCAACCGACCGGTGGAATCAATGGTGTCAACAGCAGCATCAACATCTGCCGCAGCGCGCACGCCAAAACCTGTGTCCGGATCTTGCTATTTATGTTACGCACAAGAGGAAAAACGCCGTAGAAAAACCAGAAAGCTGTGCGACAAATGTAAGAAGCCAATGTGTCTTGAACATTCGGTCACATCAACAAATTGCTCTATATGATTTTCCTTAGATATAAGATGCATTTTTATAATTTTTATAATAAAAGTAAATAATATAATGTGTGAAATGAATATTTTTAATTTTTCAAATAAAAAAATAATATAAAAAATGTTTTTTTTTTATTATTATGAGGATTTTTACTATTGGGGTACAAACGTATCCCAGGTATGTGTTTACGTATATAATGTGTTTGGAAGGCTGTAGCTCCTGAACCAATGGTCCGATCTGGTTCAAATTTTGAAAAAAAGGTTCAAAAGTTACAACACTTCAAAGTTGAAAGTGGATACATTTGTACCCGGGTGTGTGTTCTAGGGTTAAATGAGAATTAAATACAAAATTAAATTAAAGTTAATTTCCACTTAAATAGTTTGGTGAAACTGGCTGTGAGTGTGGTTATTTTGATTTAACTTTTATTTAAGTGCAGAGCATAGGTCACTTAAATCAAAATTAAAATTGACTGGCGAAACCGAAAATTCGAAAATTAAAGTTAATTTCCACTTAAATAGTTTGGTGCAGAGCTGTAAAATGATTGAATCAGTAGGATCTGCATTCACTTGGCACTCGTTTCAAAATTTTGATTGTTTGGTTGTATAAGAAAAACCTCATTCCTGAGTGGCTTAAATTATTTTGAAACAAAAACAAACGTAATGTGTTATTGAATGGCAGAGTTCCATTCAGTATAGAGTGTGAATGTAACAAAAGTATTCGCAATCATCGTGATTGTAAATTTTGGTTGAATGCAAACAGTTTTGATCATTCAGTACTACACTGAAAAAATATGCCTTGACACTAGAATAAAATCTTTATAGGAGAAAATAGTGGTTTACTTCTGCTTTTCTACTACTGCTACAATTTGGTAAAGCATTACCTACGAACAGAAGTACGTACCAGCTTTGGATATTCTGTCAATGCTTTTTAAAACCAACTGCATGTTTTTGAATGAAACTAACTTGCCGTCAATTTTATTTAACGAACTAAATTTTTATTTGTACAAAGAGATATTTTTATTTCTCAATACCAGGCGCTCATACATATGTATGAAGCAGCAAGCTTTCTATACGTATAAATTTGTTTGTAGAACTCAAGGCGAATTTATATAAGGTGGTGTTACTAGCTCAGCTGATTTTGTGTATGTGTTTCGCCGCACAGCTTCTGATTTCAAATTGAAAAATTTTGTTTGAATTTCTACACACACTCTTACAGATTTTGACAGTTTATGCCGCCAAAGCAAAAACAAAATACATGTACATTTTTGTTTTTGTACTCCTGCTATCACCTTATATTAATTCGCCTTGGTAGAACTTTTAAATTATTTTTTTTTGTAGAAGCCTTTCAACTTTACAAAGTAGAATTTTGGAAATTTAAAAATTTATACAAACAATTTAGTACGTAGAAGTAGAAAACTTGTTACTTCACATGCATGAGCGCCTGGTATTGGGAAATGAAAATATCGTTTTTTACAAATAAAAACGATCATAAAGGCGCTGGCCCAATGCAGGCTTGCTTTGCGCGCCTTGCTGACTTCAATTTGGTTTGATTCACTTTGAAAACTTTCTTGGCCGAATGGTGGCTTGGAACGCTGTCAAAGTAACCAGCTGTCTGGTTGAAAAGTCAATGTCTGTTCCCTTAACGTTAATAATTATTTCCTAGAAAACTCTAAAAAATGTATGACAAACTTTCAGATTTATTTTCAAATTAATGCGAAATAATGTTTGTATTTAAAAGAAATGATAATAATGATACATACATATCTATATCTACATTTACTAACAAAACTATGACTTAAAAAAGCGATTTACTTGAAGAAGAAGTTTTTTCCTGGAAACAATGAATCATTTTTATTTCATTTCGAATTACCTGCATTTTCTGTGGCTTTTTTAAATTAAGTAAGCAAATTTTTGTTTGAATTTATGTATTTTGAAAGGAACATACCTCTTTGCCAAATGTCTACAAAACGCTTTCAAATAAAACATTTGCCTAATTCAAACTTAGAGACGCTTAAAGCAAGTGAAGAAAAGCTGCCATTTGGCCAGCCTTTATACGTTTTAGTATATTCCAAATAATTTTTGACACTTCTCGCAGCGAAGTAAGCAAAGCAAGCCTGCATTGGGCCAGCACCTTAAAGGGTGGCCGCGCTAAAATGGGCACATATGTATTTTAAAAAAGGACATTATATGTATGTGGATAAACCATGGACTGAATGATAAAAGCTGCTATCATTCGATGGTTGTTATGCTTGATTATTTCATGTTCTGCAGATTTTCCAATCTTTAAAAGAAAAAAATTATAGATACTAATTGTCTTGGAACATTTTGCACTCAGTTTTTAAACAACCAAAACTATAAATTTGTACAATATATTCATGTGAATCAAGCTGCGTTTCATGCGTGGAGGAGTCCAAGCACAACCATTCATTCGTAGGACATGGCTTAGCCCGCGTGGCCGCTGTGCATTGATACGCGACAGTATGTCAATATTGTTTTAAAGTTCATACACCTCATTATTCCATTATCTAAACTTACATATTTTTCTTAGCGTATAAAATTTGATTGGAACTGAATTAGAGAATGCACACATAGCAAAGTGTTCATTCATCTCGAAGCTAATTCAGTATTGAATTCTGTTTATTTCAGCATTCTCAGTTTTTCATTCAGGTATGTATTTACCACCTTAGTGTGTGAAATCAATTTCTTTTTGAATGATTGTAGATTGAAAGAAATATAAGCCACACTACCAGACCAAAGGAACAAGAATGAAATCTTACTTGTAAATATTTCATGATTAAAATTTTAATTGATTTCACAGTTTCACAGCTCTGGTTTGGTGAAACTGGCTGTAAATAATTAACATGGATGTGATGGCCTCGCCTGTCGCATACGACTTATGTAGTCCATTGGTGAATATATCGGTGGATTGAATACATTTTCTAATGTAGATTGGACGCTGTCTACCTCCATACTTTTTACCTTTGTTAATTGTTGAATTCCAATTGCAAGCGAAAAATTAAATAGTAGAATCTATGCAGTGTAAGGCGGCGTTTCACCAGATTCATTTAAGTGAAAATTACTTTAATTTTCGAATTTTTGGTTTCACCAATCAATTTTAATTCGTCTTTGGCCTATGCTTTTCACTTAAATAAAAATTAAATCAGAATAACCACATTCAGAGATGTTACACGTTTAATCAGCTGATCAATATACACCAGAGTTGGTCAAAGCATTCCCAAGACAGCCGGTTCTACGTACCGGAATGACTCGGGTTTTACCCGACTGTTGTTTCGGCGGCCTAACCCCGCTTAGATCGGATTGCTCCGCTCCTTCTTCTCCGGGCGGGCGTAGAGCCCAACCCCGGACCAGAAACGTATTTCTGCTGTGTTTGCCAGAATCGACTCCATCCAAACTCCACTTCGGTTAGGTGCAATTCATGCAACGGATGGAGTCACCTAAGAACCTGCTCTGGTCGTAGGTCTCATCGGGAGTGGACCACAAGCTATGTGGCTCCTGTAGCTCAATCCAAACGGCACACTCAGCCTCCACGGCTACCCGCTCGCGCAACGCACCCAACACCCGAAGAGCCTGCACGGCTCCGAGAAGCTCCTCTGGGCAGCAGCAAACCTCCCGGACTCCAGAGTAAGATTGAGGAGATAGTAGTCTTTAGTGCAGTGCAGTATCGGCTTATCGAAGAAGACATCGACAAGAGGGACACCACCCTAGAATGTTAGGGCATAGCTGTCTAATTAGGAGATGTCGAGCTCGAAATATTCAACGTCTGTATACCCCCTGTCACCTGCTGCCCGGCAGGATATCACCCTGACATAGGTGCGCTACTCAGAGGTGAAAACCGAATGGTAGTAGGTGACTTCAACGCGCACCACGATCTCTGTCACTCAAGCCTGGCCAATGATCGTAGGGGAAACCTTTTGGCTGAGCAGATAGACGATTCGACATTCTGCACCATGAACGACGACGCCCCCACCAAGATTATGGGTAGCTGCAGCAGCTCGCCAGACCTCACAATTGCTAGCGCTGGTTTGATCAATAGCATTTCATGGCGACCTATGCTAACACTAGCATCAGACCATCTACCCATAATCGTCTCGATCAATAAGCCCACCGACCTTGCTCCCGCGGACCACCGAACCTACACCAACTTCAACAAAGCTGATTGGGACGGCTTCGCGGAAGTTACCGAGAGCAGCTTCGCCGCCCTTCCCACACCCACAAACATACATACTGGCGAACGCCAGTTCCGCAGGGTAGTCACTGCCGCAGCGGCTCGCTTCATCCCGTCCGGACGTATCGCGGAAGTCCGCCCAAATTTCCCGGCCGAAGCAGTTGTACTAGCAAATGAGCGGGACCACCTACGCCAGGTCTACCCCGGGGACCCTCGTCTGAGGGACCTTAATTTGGAGATTCGGCAACTGGTAAATCAACATAAGCGGAAAAAGTGGGAGGAGCACTTGAAGGCCTGTAACTTCACAGCTGGTGTGAGTAAGCTCTGGTCAACCGTGAGGTCCCTGTCTAACCCAACGAAGCGTGATGACAGAGTGGAAATCTCTTTCGAAGCGAAATGCGCAGCCTACTTTAGTAGGCAATTCACACTGCATCCTTCGGTAGACAAGGCCAAACGTCGATTGACCAGGAGGCTGCACAAGCTGTCAAAAAAAAGGTGCACCACTTGTTTTCACCAGCTGTGAAGTGAAGGGGGCCATCCGGAAGGCGAAAGCCTCCAAAGCCATTGGACCCGACGGAATCTGTGTGCTGATGCTAAAACATTTAGGGCCTAAGGGAGTAGCTTACCTAACGGAGGTCCTCAACCTGTCTATGGCCACTCTCATCATTCCGAATGTGTGGAAATCAGGGAGAGTGGTCCCACTGCTGAAACTGGGGAAGCCCGTCAACAAAGGAGACTCTTATCGCCCGATAACGCTCTTTTCCCCGGTCGCGAAGACACTTGAGACCCTACTACTCCCATACTTCACCTGCAACCTGACCCCAGCGAAGCACCATCACGGATTCCGTAAAGTGCACAGAACAACAACAGCACTTAACGCCTTAAACTCCCAAATAACTCGTGGCCTAAATCGAAACCGCCCCTGTGAGAGAACGGTCCTAGTAGCGCTGGGCTTGTCAAAGGCGTTTGACACCGTCTGTCATTCGAGAAGACACGGAAATGGAATTGATGACCTCTGCTCAAAAGTGAACGACTATCTCTCCAGCCTTTCTCGCTTCTTCACTGCAAGGAGCCTAACACTCTCCCCAACGAAATCAACGGCGACCCTCTTCACCACCTGGGCGAAGGAGGTCAGGCTAGAATTAGGTATACACGTCGATGGCACACCAATACCGACTGTAAACAACCCGAAAATTTTAGGGGTCACCTTCGATAGCCTGCACTCCTACTCCACGCACACAACCGCAGTTGTCAATAAAGTACAGAGCCGCAACAAGGTCCTCAAGTCGCTCGCCGGCAGCACTTGGGGCAAAGACAAAGAAACGTTGCTGGCAACATACAAGGCAATTGGCCGGCCGGTTCTAAACTATGCTGCGCCAGTTTGGACGCCGGGGACTAGTTGGACGCAGTGGACGAAGCTACAGACTTGTCAGAACACCGCACTCCGGACAGCGACTGAGTGCCTTCTGATGACGCCTGAGCACCACCTACACAGCGAGGCCCAAGTGCTCCGCGTAAGGGAACACAACAAAATGCTTTGTAAGCAATTTCAGGTGGGGTGTCACAGAAGTGAAAACCCAAACAGACCTTTGCTTCAGGAGGAGCCTCCGCCCAGGCACGTCAGGGGGCACCTATTCGTATACAAGGACGCAGTCCAACAATACGTAGCCCAACCACTGGACCCGACGACATACAGACGAGCCATCAACGACATCCATAGAGCGTCAGTTACCACCTACCTCGACTCTCGACCTATGAATGCCGAATAGGAGCCCAATTACCACCTGTAGAAGAGACGGAGCTGCAATTGCCAAGAGAGACCCGCGTTACCCTGGCTCAATTACGGTCTGGATACTGTAGCCGCCTCAACAGCTACCTGTCCAGACTCGACCCCAATGAGTGCCCGACATGTGGAGAATCCCCCCACGACACCAACCACCTCTTTACATGCCAGCTCAATCCGACTCAGCTAACACCCCTCTCCCTCTAGTCCGAACCCATTGAAACAGCTCGTTTTCTGGGCCTCCCGTTAGTTGAGCTTGACGAAAATGATTGAACGTAAACCCGAAAAAAGCGGGACTTAGTAGTGCCGCTACAACAACAACAACAACAGAGGTTGTCAAAGCTCACACAATCATATATTTCAATTTTGCTAAACGATTAGAGAATGCACCGATTTGAAGTTGCAAATTATAAGAAAAAGTTGCCTACGGACTGTGCCAAGTTCGCCTTGTGAATTCTTGGTGCTTTTTCCACTGTTTCACTTGTTAAGCCAACTACAATCAAGCGCAGCTATTCCGCTGCAATTCACACTTGATCAAGTAAAACAATGGAAAAGTAACAAGAATTCACAAGGCGAACTTAGCACAGTGCGTAGGCAAATAGCTGAGTCAGTGGGACTGTCGGTTCGAATCCTACTGAAAGAAGACTACCTTTTCTACCCTTTTTTCAAATTATTATTGCTTTGCCACAATAGGTTTTTCATTAAAAACGGCCTCAAACTTAATAAAAATTTGTTGAATATAATTGTTGTAAGGCCATAAAATAACAAAAAACAATTTTTTTTTATTATTTTTTTTTTATGTATGCTACCGCATAACTTTGGACCACGTCAACCGATTTCGATAACGCAACGGAAAGGCAGTGTCTCAGAGGTGGTCCCATACTAATCTGGTTTAGATCCGATCATTGGATAATGAAATATATATATATATATATATTTTTTTTTATATGAGAATTGAAGTCGGTTTTGTTTTGTTGCTTAAAAATTACTTGTTGTTTATGTGAAGAGCATAGGCCACTTAAATCAAAATTGAAAACAAATTAAAATGGATTGGTGAAACCAAAAATTCGAAAATCAAAGTAATTTTCACTTAAATGAATCTGGTGAAACTTGCTGTTAAACACTTATCGAAGTTACGATTGTTTCATCTTCTTGTTGTATATTTTTAATTGAAAGAAACTGTTGATATTTTCATTAATTTCATTTCACGAAAATATAGATGTTTTTATGCGATACATCGATATACATCGATGCTATAATTTGATGCATGAAATCGAAAAAAGCATCGATGTATTTTTTTGCCTTGCATCCCTACTCTGTACTTATCGTTCCCACGAAAGTCGGGTCTACGTCCCCGGAACCACCCAAATTTATATCTGGTCAAGGGCTGTCACTGCAGCAACTCTCCCCAAAAACTGTGGGGAATTTGTTACAACAAAAACTCTGTACTATTATCCCCTTTTTCTAGCAAAATTACAAACTGAGCGCATCACTACTGTGATTTCTACTGCGCTTCAAAGTATGTTGCCGCGACAAATATACCGCTGCAAAAAAATATTTAATTTGTCTGCGTTTTCTTAGCACTTTAAAATCTTATTTTTGTGGCATAATTTCAGGCGCAGTAAAAATCCCAATAGTGATGCGCTGTGTTTTGTGGCTTTGTTTTGGGGCTTTGTTAGAGGGGTTAAATTATCAGAATTGTAGTTTTACTTCTCACTTTATTGCGCTTAAAACAAGGTTGTTATATCATAAAACCACTAATGCAATTGAATACAACCATAACACCGAAATTGAAGAGTATTCAATTTGGTACTATTTTTTGCATAACTTGCTCTATACAGTTGAGACACGAACCAGATGATAAACAATCTCGTACAATTTGAGCACTGCTTTGCCCACCTGATCAGCTGGCCCCTCAATTAATTGACAATCTGTCATCGTTGAAACGATTTTGTTTACAAACAATTTACAGGCAAAAGTTTATGAAAAATGTAAGTTTAACATCATCGATTTTTTATTAAATTTTAATGATTTATGAAAATCTGGCGTTAAATATAACACTTCAATTTTATTTTAGGGCTGATTATTGGAAGTCAAATGATCGTAAATATTGTGATTTCTGCAAATGTTGGATAAGCGATAATAAAGCGGTTAGTATCACATACATTTTTTATAGAAAGTCTACTACATATTAAAAATCTATCATTTTCACAGAGTATTGCCTTCCACGAAAGTGGGAAGCGTCACAAACAGAATGTGGCCAACCGCATAACGGACATCAGCCGCAACAGCGAGAAAGCTGAGCGTGAGCGCAAAAAAATGGATGCCGAGATCCGGAAAATGGAAGAAGCGGCTATGCGCTCATATGCCCAAGACATACATGGTGGTAGAGATTTTACGGCGCGCACTATCAACGCTGTACTGGATGCCTCCAACACGGCAGGCACATCAGCTCGGTCAACATCGGCAGTTGTCTGCCGTGGAAAACAAGTGGATCCAGTACGTTTGCCAGGCAATTCAGATGATGAAGACGAAGATGGCAAAAGAGTGCTGGTGCAAAAGGTTGCACCGGAAAGCATACCAAACGCCTCACTTTGGGTAGAAGGTGTATCTGATGAAGGTTATACCTATTATTGGAATGTGAAAACGAACGAGTCCGTGTGGGATCCACCCAAAGAGGGGTATCTCTCCTATGCTGAATATCAACGTATCAATGAATTAGCATTGAAAAAGCAGAAAATGGAGCATGCTACGGAGGCCAAAAAATTTCGTGAGAATGTTAATGAGGAAGTAGCACGCTACAATCGCGAACGGTTGAAAATGTTTCGAAAGCCTGAGACACCAAAAGAGGCGCAGAAACGGCGCGAAGAAAAGGAGGCGTACAAGACTCAGGACGAGGCAGCTGCACCGACAATCGGTGCATGGCAAGTGGTGGAGCATAAGTAAGTAAGACTCACTAAATTCAATTCATATCTCGGCAGCCAGTGCGAAAACGCCCTATCTCAAAAAACTTTAAGGATGCCCTATTTAAGAATTCGTTTCAAAAATGCCCTATCTCAGCTGCCGGTTTAAAATCGCCCTATTTCAGCACATTCTCAATACATTTTGAAGTGAGACAGAGCGCTCTTCAACCAAATTTGTGTCTCCCACGACAGTCGGGTCTACGTAACCGGAACGACCCAGATTTATATTTGGCCAAGGACTGTCACTCCAGCAACACTCCCCAACAACAACATAGGATATTTTTCAATCAAATTCTAAAATAGGGCGTTATTGAAAAGATGTTAAGAAAAGATGTGAAGAGATAGGGCGTTTTCGAACTGGCTGCTGAGATAGGTCGATCTTCCACTCAGCAGTCGATATTTTGTTTAATAAATTTTTAGATGCTAATTTTTATTTTTATAACACCATAAATGAATTAAAAATGTTGAAAGAACATAACTTTCGAAAGTTGCGCGAAATGTATGTGGCTTTGCGTTTACTATGAATATGTTTTTTAATTAATTATTTAGATTAAAATGTAAACTATTTGCATTTTTCAGACCACCTCCGAAACCAGTAGACTTGGAACTGCCCAAGGTTGAGAGCCATTATGTACCACCCGTAGTGTCTGAAATTCCAGCTGAGCCTCCTGTAAAGCGATTCAAAGAGAAAACTATTGTTTCATTAGATCCAACAATAGCAATTGATGTGCCTACCTCATTCAAGAAACGAAAATTCGCCGCAAAAGCTAACCAGCGCCAACGCCTCGATGTTGATTAACCAGCGCGGATGCATTTTCTTTATTGATTAAGTTAATTAAGTTTAGTGTAAATTGACTATGGAAATACTAACATTGCATACGGTTTCACTATACCCCGCGTTTGCATTTAGACCGTAAATCGTGGAAAAATTAAGACATTATTGTGTACAAATAATTAAAGGCAGATGTGCAGTATGCCGATTCGCATTTGTCTATGTGCAATTAATGGATGTAACGTGGGCGCATAGTGAATCCTAGATGGGGCGATTCATTGTCGCCGACGTAAGCGTTCGGCATGGCTGTTGTGCATATGGACACATATAAATGAATATATATACTTGCATGGATGTGAATATAAACATAATTAAATATTTTCCCAGCTAGTTTATGTGCACATCTATCTTTAGGGAAATGTTTTGTCGCAGATCATGTAAATATTTATGAAGCTGAAAATATTGGCAATGATTTAAGAAAAGAGGAAGTGAAACCAAAAGAAACGAACCATTTTTTTTCAACTGAGGATGGAAGCAACGCATAATAAAATAATTACAAAAATATAAAATTTTTTGCGATTTAATCTATACATATAATAAAATTGTAACAGGTCGATGTCTGTACATTATAGATATTAAAGAAAAATTAATGTGGGGCGTCTTTATTAGAGCACCAGAAGCCAAATCAACCATTTTTAGAATTTTTGTCTGTATGTCTGTCTGTCTGTCTGTCTGTCTGTATGTTTGTTCGCGCATCACTCGAAAACGAATGCATGGATTTGAATGCAGTTTCCACCGATGTATTGCTAGAGGTCTAACTTAAAATATAGGAAGAAAAAAATTAGAGAGTTGCCACCTGTTTTAAAATTGGGGTTTAAGTAAATTGATAAGAACAAATGAATATTGCAATATGGGCGTCAAAAGAAAGAGGCTGAAGAAGGCTTACAGCCAAAAATATTTTTTTAGAGTTGCCACCTGTTTGAAAATTTACATTTAATTTAATTTATAAGATCAATTGAATATTGCAATATGGGTATCAAACTGAAGGGGTTTAGGAAATTTTATTGCCGAAAATATTTTTAGGGAGGGCTGCCACCTGTTTGAAAATTGTTATTGTATTAAATTGATGAAATAAATGAAATCTATATCTACATCTATACATATTATAAAATTGTAACAGGTCGATGTCTGTACCTTATACATATTAAAGAAAAATTAATATGGTGGGTTTTTATTAAAGCTACAGAAGCCAAATAAACAATTTTTAGAATTTTTGAATCTCTGTATGTCTGTATATTTGTACGCGCATCAGTCGAAAACATGGAATTGATTGCAGTTTTCACCGATGTATCGCTAGAGATCTAGCTTCCAATATAGAAGAAAAATTAGAGAGTTGCCACCTGTGTTTAAAATTTCAGTTTAGGTCAATTGATACGGTAAAGTGAATACTGCAATATGGCTGTCAAAAGAAAGAAATTTACAAAGGCTTACAGCTGAAAATATTTTTATGGAAGGTTGCCACCTATTTAATTTAATTGATAGCATAAATTAAATATTTCATTATTGGCATCAAACTAAAGAAGCTAGGAAATTTTAATGCTGAACATATTTTTAGGGGATTTGCCAACTGATTGAAAAATTCTATTCATTAAAATTTGTAAAATAAATGAAATAATTCAATACGAATATTAAACAAAAGAGGATTAGGAAGCTTACTTTTGAAAATATTCTTGAAGCGGGTTGCCACTTATTTGAAAACTTTAATTCGGTTAAATTTATAATATAAACTAAGTGTTGCCATATGGGTATCAAACGAGAGTATTTGAGAATAATAAAATTGCAACAGGCCGATATCTGTACATAATAGATGTTAAAGAAAAATTAATAGGGGGTTTATTAGATCAACAGAAGCCAAATATCAAATTTTGGTATGTTTGTCTGTATGTTTGTAAGCGTATCACGCAAAAGCTAATGTATGGAATTAAATGCAGTTTTCACCGATGCACATATTGCTAGAGCTCTAATTGAAAATATAGAATCCATTTTTTTGTTTTAGTTTATAGTCGATCATTATTCCTAGGTATTTGAACGAATTAACTTTTTCCAGTGCGTCGTTGTTTATATTTAGAGTTAGCAACGGACCGTTCTCAAAATTTCGCCTTGATATAACTTAATTTGCATATAAACTTAATTTTTTTTATTTCTGTGTAGAAGGTTTTTTGCTAAAAAAAATTAAAACTTCGTTGTTACTGCCAAAAAATGAAGAAATCTGAGACGTCACGTTTTAAAATTTCATGCAGTTCTCTTTAGAATGTATTTCACTAAACTACTAAACGGCTGCATTGACTTGGTTCCAGCGTTGCCGTTTTGGTCCAATTGGACCAAAATTGGTAGCTTCATTTTCCTTTGGTAGTTTGATTGGTTTGATGAAGCTTTTGGTAGGCAAAAATGTTTTGGAAATGCAACCAAATTGAGCACCAATATTTGTTCGCTTCACAGCCAGCAAAAAAAAACGGAAATGGATCCGTAAAGGAAAAAAAGTGGAGGAAAATATGTAGCAGAAACATATGTTTTGAAACGGATGCATTTTTGTCTGTTTTTCTGAATATTTTCTGGTTGAATTTTTTGTTCAATACGCTTTCCTTCTGCACTTGACAGATGCTTTTTCATAGTTCGGAAAAAGATAAATTAAGGAAATACCTGACGGCATCGAACACGGCACCTTCAGAAAGCTAACAAATACTAGCAGACTATTCTGCACTGCTACTTGAAAAACTTAAATACAGTTTTTGCTTTCAAATTACGTGAATTAATAAAAATTGTAGTCGTTTCCTGTTCGTTCCCGGATACGAAAATTGTACGAGATTGCACTGCACTCAGTAAAATTTACGTTTCTCTGCTTGCTGGGTTACTTTGCGTTTCCACGTTCAAAAATTGCTTTCAATTTGGTCACATGTAAGAGTTGTCCAAGTATGAGTTTACTCACTTCCGAAAGACAAGATCGATCAGCTGTTGAAATTTAACGAAAAATTGCCTATCTTGAGAGAAAGATTTTAATTTTTACTGCTAATTTGCGTAGCTAAAAACCCTTAAATTCAAGAAATTTCATTTTGATGATGCAAAGATGTTTGGTAGTTTGAAAACTGATTTGGTAGGCATTTTGGTACATAAACATTTCTCAAGTGGCAACACTGCTTGGTTCATATTTGGCATCACGTTGAAAATAAATATTCTGACCAAAAATTTAGTTTAGTTAAAGTTCTTATACAGACTAAAATGTAAAAAACCAATATATATCTGAAGCCGATCGCGCTGGGGAACTGAGACTTAGCACTGATGCATATATTGCAAATGCATTGGGAAAGGGGGCGTGGCTCCTTCCTTCCATACAAACTGTACTTCTCATATAGCTTATCTCTGGAACTGCTCACGCTAACGTTCTGAAATTCTACACAGCTACATATGTTATCAATACCGTAGTTATGGCAAAAAGTGGTAATTATTGGAAAGGCTGGACCGATATACATTTACGTAAACGCGCAAGTATCATTCGATTGGGAACCATTTTCTCCTAGACTTCTAAATCCCATTGAACTATTGTAACTTTGTCTTTAATATTCAGTAAGGTAAAATTTATGTGAAAATTTTGAAGAATTTTTTTACATTTGTCACAAAGAATGGCGCTTTGCTTTTACGAGTTTCGCTATAAACTGTCCTATCTACAAGGTTAAAAATTTCGGTTTTAATTTTAACCTTTTTGGACTACATATATGACCAAACTAAATTCAGTTTCAAATACAAACCTTCCAAGTTTAAAAAAAAGAGAGCACATATGTTGGGTTTAGAATTTAAACAATTCGGTTTAAATGTTAAACCCAAACATTTTCATAATTAAGAATAAAAAAAAACAATCTTAAATTTCATGCTCCGTCTGGTTGGGATTGAACCCGGACAGCCTTGGTAGCAACCAATTGTATCAAGCATCTTTGTACACTCGGCTACAGCCACGCATGTAAATGTGCTTTCATATGTTGAGTTTGAATCAACACCACAATTCGCTGTGCAAACATATTCTATTTCGGTTTAGATTTTAAACCAAATTTTCTATATATGAAACCTAGAAACTAGAATTAAAACATTTTGGTTTGATTTTTAAACCACGAACTTTTTGGGCTAAAATTTAAACCAGAATATATTAAAAATTGCGTAAAACTATTGACTGGTTTAAAAAGTAGACTATAAAAGTTTAAAAAAGGCAGTAGTCCCAGCGCGGTTTAAAAATTAAACCCAAATTTTTGACCGTGTACATACCTATTTGCATAAAATGATAGCCGTTTTCGTTGCTCGGAATAAACTCAAAAAACACTGAATAGAGTTCCGTCAGATTGTCGGAGGTTATCTTACATACATATGTGGTCCAATTACATGCTACTAGAAAACTCGCTAGGTGGTGCTGGAGTAGAATTATTTATAAAAATCGTATTTATTAACCGATTTCGTTCAAATTTTAAATGTGAGCTATGTACCTGTATGATGGAAAATTCTTTTGATAAAAATTTACCCGATTAGTGCCGCTGGAGTTAAGGTTGAAATTCATAACACGTATTCATTTTATGGTAAGCAATGGTTTTGCAGAAAATGAACCCAATGGATGGCGCTGCAGCCGAAATGTGTAGAAACCTCGTGTGGTTGATCTGCTTTGGCCCTATGTTTAAGTTATACGAATTTAGTTTTCAGATGTCTAAATGAATGATGGGGTTAAGATTTTCTGACGCCCTTATGCACGATCATGCGGTCCTGCATCTACCCAGAAATCAGTTCATAAATTTTACCATGAATTGTAAAAGTGGTGAATTAACCAGGAAAGATCACCGTAGGTATATCAATAGCTTCATTTGAAAGATACTCAAGAGATCACACGACTCATTTAGCAATGTACCAAAAAACTTTTCATCCTGTGGGACAGCGAGAATTCTTGGCCCTCCTAAAACAGAAAACGCACTTTTGTGCTCTTGAGTTTCCCTATAAGAACTTTTATTGGCATACGCATCGCACCAATGTTGAAGTTGCAAGATCATAGAAGAATATTACGCACGCTTGGCAGAGATCTAACAGGTGGAAATAAGACCAACGGTAAAGCTCATGACACCGAAAGGGATTGGTATTCCATATGGTATCACAGAGTTACTATTATTGGCCTATGTGTGAGGAGGATACTGCGCCTTAGTGGTTTCAACTTAAATCAAAAATTTTGACTTTACAGACTAATTTTGTTTTTAAACGCTCTTTTGCATTGGCCAACGCAAAAGCTAGCATTGGCTAGTTTCTAAATAAATCTTAACCGACAAAAAATTTTATCATCAACGATGTTGTCGTTATTGCAGCATGAATGGGTCCATTATGAATAGCAACGCAACGCCACTGAAATGAAAACGTATATTTCGAATAGCAACTATAGTTAAGTAATAGAGTAATTTGAGGCACCAACAACAATAACTTCAGCTTAAATAAGCTGTAGAAACATTTAAAGAAATAAAGAAATTTTCCCGATCAGATTTTCCTTGGCAACCACAAAAAGGCATTTGCCAATATAGCAGCTCAGTTGCCAGTTTTCAGCTACCAGTTGTAATCTGTAATACCATTTCCGCCACTAGTTACGCAACTCCTGCCCATATTATGATTCGCAACTTTGCAGATAGTTGTAAGTTGTAAATTGGTATAGTGGGACACAACCCAACTTAACTTTGAAAACGTAGTTGTCTGTCAGTTGTCTGTCAGTTGTCTGGCAACAGCATCCATTGTGTTTCGAAAAAATGTAAATAAAAGGTTGTAACATATGTATGCATTTGTGTTCATATTAGGTGCAATCCCGTATTCCTCGGACTCAGACTAGTAAAACTGTCAAAAAATAAAAATTCGCTCAGGGCGAGAGAGTAACATTGAAAAGTACGGGATCGCTTTCTAGTAAAAAATGGTAACTTCTGTCAACTTCAACATAACCTCCAAATTTTGGTTGTAAATTTTTGCATATTTTGTCTGTAAACACACTCAGCTAACACATGTAAATAACCAAAAATACTTTCAAATTCATTAGAATCCACTTAAACAAGTAATTAAATACTTTTCAACATGAATTAGCAGAGAGCACTTTTCTTTTGTTTACAATTTGGTTGCCAAACACACTACAGCTGATCGTTTGACACATTTACCAGAATTTACCAGCAAAAAATTCTCGGACTAAAACTGGTAACTTCTGACAGAGAGAGAACCGTATTTACTCTCTTTTTTGTCGTCTCAATAGTCAGAGAACCGAGTACGGGATCGATTTCCAGTAAAATCTGACTGATTCTGACTATTTCTGACTAGTCCGGACTCGTACGGGATCGCAACTTTTATTTACATTGTAGACCGCAAGCAAACTTTCAACCGTTAGTAGTAGTACCTAGTACCTGCATAAAAACTCCTAGGTTTTGGGGAGTGTGGCTTGGCCAGATATAAATTTGGGTCGTTGCATTTACGTATCCCCCGACTGTCGTAGGAACGTCCGTTAGTAACCATGTGAGGCGGTGAAACCCGACTCATTTTCAACAAGGTAGAAACAATCTCGACAGTTAACTCTTTTGGACTACAATTAAAATTTAAAATATATAACAAATTTCTTCTCGAATTAAAAAATTGATATCTTCGCGCACAGGTCATCACTTCCATTGCCGGACGCTTTTACCAAGCAATCGTCAGCATATGATATAGAGAGACTCCGTCTGGGGGTTAAGGGAGCTTCGAAATATCGTACCTTCGCTACCGGGGAAAGGAGAGTTATTCCGCCCTATGTTGAATATCGTCATCGTCAGTAAAAGTGACGATACGGCCATCGTCAGCCATGTTACTGATGCGCTGACGAGCGTTGACGATGGCGATGACGATATTCAGCAAAGGGGCGATTGGTCGATAAGGCTCCTTCGTTGGCAGGTTTCCCCGGTTTTAGTACTGGGATCACTCTTCTCGTTTACCACACGTCGAGAATGGTTACAGACATATCGAGGACATTGGTGAGGTTGTCTACTCCCGTTGGATGCAATTTTTCCAGCATCAGCATACGTACTCTGTCGGGACCAATGGATGTGGAGCCGTCTTACCGATGGCCATTTGGACATCACCGCTGGTGAAAGCAAGAGGCGTAAGCAGGCGATGAACCCCAGGTGCATTCCAGCACCTTTCTGACTGCATAAAATACCGCTGAGGCCTTCTTAGCCCTCTACTCCACGTTGAGATGTCACAACATCTTACAATCGAGTATTATTTCGTGGTACTTAGTGCTTTGCTTCACCTGGTGGGTCTACTCATCCAGCTTGGGCTTAGACAAGTTCGGAGCCTTGTATTGGTGAAGAGTACCAGATTGGTGTTTTGTGCGTGGATACTAAGCCGCACTTCTATTTCCAAAATATGTATCCCTGTAGTGCTGTAGGGGACAGACACTTTCCGCTTACTTTTACAGAAATATCATCCGCATATGCAGGAAGTTAGGCAGGTCTTCCCTACATTTTCTTCAGTATCCTGTTGATCACCAACGACCACAGTAGTGGCCTTGCGGTGTATCTGGCTGCTTTACGGACATCGTTGAAGGACCCCGCTATGCTCAGGAAGACCATTCTCCAGATCCGGCTAAATTCGTCTAACAACACTGTCTACCGACCCTTCAGGCATGTTGTGCCTAGCATACGCCCCGATACCTTTTGCTGGATAAATACGTGTTTTAACCTCTCCATGGAATTTTGAGCAAACTATGTTAAACTAAATTAATTGCATATGTTTCTAAAGGAACTTTTTGGAGCCATTTTTTTGGTCACAGTCTCTTCTCAAGTTTGTACAATTAAAAAACTGGAATGACGGTTCAATGTACTACAGATGTCAGTTTAAAAAAAAACATCGATGCATCGATACATCGACTTTAGAGGGAAAGAGTGCCGTCTGCCTCGGTTTCTTCCACTTCCACACTCCATAGTTTGTGGACTGGTTCATCTGAGTCATCTTCGTTGCCTCGTGCCCTCCTAGACTCACACTCTCGTTTACGCGTTGGCTCATGCTCTAAATGCAGAGTGGAGTGGTGTTTCCCACCACACCTACGGCATCTTCCCTCGCTTTGACAATCCTTCAGCTGGTGGGCTATGACGAGGCAGTTTGCGCAATAGCGGCCCAGTAGAGCTTCGCGCAGTCTCTCCTCTGGGGATTCTGCCCGATCAATAGGGCAGTGCCTAATGGGGTGGTGTGCGTCGCATTGGCGGCACAGTTGCGGATATCGGTGGGCACATTGTTCGGCTCTTTTCCTCTTAGTGGCGATATGAGACATTCTTTTGGCTGAAATAGGGTCGGATTTCGTTGCAGTGGATATTATAACGTGTATGTACTAGAGGTTTACGCCGACAGGCCTTGCGACGGCGGCGTGGTCTGGAAACGCCGGCGCGACTGCCCATAAGGTAGATTCCAATGAGCCATGAGGCTACTAATCGTATCATGTCATCTCGTCAGCGTTAGGCATTCACCATGCCAATTCAGATTATAATTCTATTTAATTTATTCATTGAACTAGTTTTAAATTTAAATTACGATGGGCGAACAGAAGAAGGTCTGAGGTATACACATACGTACACACATGACTCTGTAATTTCTCTACACCCTGCAGGAAATGTATCTATCTATGAGCTAACTTTAAGTTGATTAGGAAGGAGCTAAAAGTCACTTATTATATGTATACCCTTTGACGAAACCTAACTATATTTCTATGGCGATGACCGCGAAATAGTCAAGGGGGGTTTACCTCTGCATTAGATGTAACTAACTTGTAACTAACTACTTTTGGACATAAAATATCAGTAGGAAAAATAAAATATTTTATTTATTTTATTTTTTATTTATTTACTTTATTACATTTCATATTTGTTTTCATATTCTGCTGTAGGTGGTCCCATATTCGAACTCCGTCAGACATAACTTCAAAATGATAATATGTAATTTCGACCTTCCTTTTATTTGTCCTCAACGCGTTTTTCCAAATACGTTTAAAGAAAACAATCTCCTTCATTACTCCTGCATTACTTGTCAACTAGTTTCAAGCTAGCAGCTAACTACAAGTTATATATGGGTGTTTCCAGCGGAAGGTCCACCACGACAAAAAAAATAAAAGTTTTATATCTAACGTATTTACGGGCCGATTTGTCTGCTTTTTAAAATATATACTGGCTTTGTAAGTAGAATCATGTTTGCATAAAATGGTCTCCTAGGTGGTGCCAAGGTCGAGATATTTCGAAAAACCGTATTTATGGTCCGATTTGGTTCGAATTTGGCGTATGTGGTTGAAACATAATAAATAGATTTCTAATAAATTGACCCTGAATTGGCGCTGAAGTCAAAATATAAAGTATATTCTACATAAAATACAAGTTTTATTTGCGTTAAAAATTCATTTAAAAGCAATATTAACAAAAATATAACGATGGAAATTTATGTCACGTGACGCCACGTCACGTCACGTTTCACACTTGGCGTTGTAAAATAGAATTGAAACAATTTGCATTAATTCAAAAAAAAAAATAAGTTTCATGAAAATAGCCATCCACAATTCGCAGAGTTTTGCGATTTTGTAAGAAAAGAAAAAATCAACTTCCATTTTTTGTCACGTAACGACCCTCTCTTTAAATGTTTATATTTCAGGACCAAGCAGTTCGATTGATTTCATTTTTCGGTTAAATATAGAGCTAATTATGTGCTATACAATGGCCCAAAAAAAGTTAAAGAAAACAAATGGTATTCCTTTTTTATATCACATTGAAATCGTACGACTGTCACGTGCGCCACCATGGGAATGCCCATATACAACTACTACTGGGTTATATATACAACTACAACTGGGTTCTTTTTTATCAATTGATAATTTTTTCTGCAGGATAGATCTGTATGTGCTCTTTAAATTTAAAGAAAAAAAAAATTTTACAAGTTAAGCTATAGGGATAATTTATGTCGCTATCAATAAATTTTTGCAATAATCTTATCAACCGTTTTGTTAAATTACAGAGTTCTTACGATTGTTTGCGGATTACATATTGAAAACAAGGTTGGTCTACTTTCTTCCAAAAGTTTAACCCATCAATTCGAACCAAAACGGGTCTTTTTAACCCACTGTTTAAAAAAAATGCCTTATAGATGGTTAAAATTCCAAATAAAATATTAAGCGCCAAATTTTTTCTAAGGAGAACCGAATGTAATGAAAAATAATACGTATTTTTACCAAAAAGGGGGAACTTAACCCTTTGTAGAAAACGTTGCGATGCGAGGGAGAAAAACCTTCCTGGGGTTTGACCACCATTAAGGAATGCTAACGTAATTTTCACACAGTTAGATGAACAGAAGCTGCTTCGGTTAAAACTGCTTTCTGAGATATTGGCGTTAAAGATTTTGATGTGTTATAACTTTCTTGTTGTTATAGTATTGGAAAGAGTTGTCTACTGCGAAAAAAAATCGTTAGATTACCAGTATTCGACCCTAATTTAACTGTAATAAACGCTTTCGATCGAAAAATATGTTACCTATGCTTTTTCTGAGTTACGCTCTTCTTGGAAAAATAAAGGAGATCATATTCTTGTCCAGTGGAACAAATTATGCAAAAAAGAAAGCCTTCATTTCGTAAAATTGTGTTTTTAAACGAGTAGTATTTAGTTCCTTCTAACGATGTATTTCAATGTACATACATTATGAAAATTTTGTACAAAATTCCTTAGGCGCCGAACGCCGCCGCCGCCGCGCCGATATTTTCGTAACTCGACGGGAAATAGGGCGTTCTTGAAAAGTTTTTTTGAGATAGGGCGTTTCCGAACTGGCTGCCGAGATAGGTCGATCTTCCACTCAGCAGTCGATATACTCCCATAGTAAAAATGAATAAATATTTTGTTGTAGTGAGCTGCTGGTAATCGATACAGCTATGAAATTTTTTCACAACATAAAAGAAGAGGTAACGGTAATTTCTGCGTACATAACTTAATATTTCTATTTTTTTATAATACGCTGGGAAATTTTTCGTCCGAGACATAAAATCTGCATCGTTCGCTCGATTATCAAAAATGAGCTGTCAAATTAAAGCGCTTGGACTGAGATGTGCAGTTAGATTTTTCCTTTTCTGAAAAGAGTTGTCACCTTTTAAAAAATTATGTTCAAATTATTAAAAAAAATAAATCAATTATTACAAAATGGGTATCACTCGAAATGGTTTTGAAAAGCTTTGTTTAACTTAACTATAGGTGGAGATCCTGTTTAAAAATCAAATTCAATTTAAATTAAGGAAACTAGGTAAGAGAAATATGTATCACCATTTGGATGCCATGCGAAAGGGGTTTCAGAAGGTAGTAGATTAAAAATACTTTCAATAGAGTTGCCATCTGCATGAAATGCCGAATTTAGTTTAGTTACATGAAATATCAAAATATGGCCATCAAACGAAAGAGTGCTAAGAAATCTTTAATTTGAACCCTAATATTTTTGAAGTGTTGGAAGAGGGTGACAACCTGTTCAAAAAGTTAAACTCAAATTTTTTAAATGTAAGTATCAATAGAAAGGGGCTTGAAAAATCTTTATTTCTTAACTATATTTAGTGGGATTGCCACCTGTTTAAAAAATCTAATTCGACCTAATTCATCAGTTTATTGAAATACATGTGTATCACAATGTAAAACAGAAGAGATTTAAGAAGATTTTCGTTTGAAAATTGATTTTGAAAAGGATTTCCACCTGTTTTAAAAGTCGAATTTAGTTTACTTATACAAAAGTTTTATAAAATATTAGGATATGGAACAGGAACGACAATATTTCGCAAAATATATGATAAATGTGTGAAAGGACTACATATTTCGGACTAAATCCTGGATTACGGAAACGGCTAGTTGTTAGCTAACAGTGATGCCATATGCAGATTAAAGGTGGTATGTTCAATGAAAGGAAACAAACTTAATGTGTGGCCCCAAAATCATAAAAGTCTTAAGATGGGAAGAGTTCCCCGCGACTTGTGAATTAAAATGTATCACAATTTATACAAAGCTAAAAATAAAAGTATCTTTTGAAAACTCCGAAAATCGTATCATTCTGATTCATTTGGATCAAAACGGCAACACTGCAAACAATCTTAGTCTTTGATCGAGATTTCGTGCTGCCTCTTAAATAGCAAACACTCCTATCATATCTGAATGATCAGAGATTCCTTTGAGCCATAAACAGGTTTCTTTGAGTCTTACTCATACAATACTGAATAACCCCGTTATTCATTTAACCATCTGAAAAGTAAATTCGTATAAC
Source organism: Rhagoletis pomonella (assembly GCF_013731165.1). NCBI lineage: Eukaryota > Metazoa > Arthropoda > Insecta > Diptera > Tephritidae > Rhagoletis > Rhagoletis pomonella. The sequence goes on from NW_023458560.1 coordinate 15,229,116, forward strand.
AGAAACATAGGGCCAAAGCAGATGAGCGCCATCACTTGGCTACATTTATCATCAAATGATTACGCAGCCCCACCTAGCGAGTTTTCTAGTATTTAGTCTAAAATTTGACTGAAATCTATGCCGTGGTTTTTGTGTTGGGTCCGAACAGCGAAAGCGGCCTCCATTTTACATGCTTTTACTAAGTTTCACCTATGTGTAATCCTGCAATCAATTTTTAACCAATTTCCCAATGAGCTATATACATACTTGAAACTTCAAACTTAGCTCAGAACCCGATGGCAACGCAATATGAAAGATGAAATAGTCCGCTGGGTGGCGGCAGATTCGAGACATTTGGAAAATCTGTAATTATGGTCCGATTTGTTTCGTATTTAGAACATGTGTTACTTAAATCGAAAAAAATACCTCCAAAAAAATATTTAGCCGCTGGGTGGTACGAGGCCCGATTTTTTTGGCTACCACTAATATAAGCTTGAAATAAGTATATACATACAAACATACATAGATACGTATGTATGTCGACAGAATATCATTAAAATCAAATCATATTTAACATTTCCGCCCCCAATATTTCACGTCAATATTTACCTCCCACGCTCATCCGTCTATCTAGGCGAAAAATTTTGACTTTGCTTCTGATCAAAACAAATCACATTAGATCATTTAAATTATAGGTTTTTGTTGGTTTTGATCTGCTTAAAAATTTTCGAATTGTTTATTTATTCTTGCTGTGATCTCAGCCAATTCACATGAAGAAAAAATCATATGGAGGATTCATAATTGAATTCGTGTGATTTCTTTTTATTAATATATGTATGTACATTTTCCATTAATGTACGAATTTACCAACTACATACCTAAAATGATTTGTCGTTTTTGAATTATCATGTCATTAAATAATTACATATACATATTCACTTGTGGACAGCTGATTAAGTTAAGTGACATTTTGGCCAGTTTTTTTTATTTAATGATTATAATTTTTTTCATAAAAGTCTAGCACCACATAAATTCACATTTCAAATTACAAAAAATTAAACACGCTTTGATAATTATGTACTCGCAAAAATTTTATACTTTTTATTAAGAATTTTTATTAATTAAATTTTACTTAAGTGCACATTTCGAGACGCTAGAAATCGCGTTAAATTTTAATACTTGTTTTTTTGCTGACGGTGCTAGGCATTTTCTTCCATGTAAGAGTAACTGTCGAGCATACTTCATATGGACGAAAATGATAACCACCAGCCAAAAAAAAATATTAAAAATCAACGCGATTTCCTAACGTCTTGAAGTTTGTACTTTCGCCTACTAAAATTTAATGGGCTATAATATAAAATTGCATACCTAGAATTTTTCTAAACATTTTGAATAAAACAGTTTAAAATAGTTGGTTATAGGTTGTAGATTTTTTATAATTTTTGTACGAAGTTTGAAATGTGGATTTATTTATTTATAAAAAAATTGTAAACATTAACTAATCAAAAGAAAAATAGCCAAAACTGGTCCAAATGTCACTTAACTTTATCAGCTGACCACAAGGCTGCGTCACCATACCCTAAAACCCGATTTTAACTTTGTTTAATTTATGTAAAATTCTAAACATGTTACTACATACTTGCTTCATACATTTATTTTATCAGTTAGGCGTCTTCCACACATCCACACTTCGGTATATCTAAGCTAAAATATTTTAGCCGCCTTTTATGTGGAGAATTATGTATTTATTTAACAAACTTTTATCTAATCAAAAATTATTCTCGGCTTACCGTGCCAATTACATTCCAAGTGGATCTTCATTATCATTCCATTTAATCTGAAGGTCAGATGTAAACTACCGTCGATTATGAAGAAAAATATTTTCATTGAAATTTAACCGCGAAGGCAAAAAATTGATTTAAGTACATTTTCAGGCATGCGTGAACAAAAACAAGTTAATGATTCTGTTGCTGGTACCTTTATCAGCGCACAGCGAGGCATTTATTATTTCTTCTGTGTGCACATTTATAAATGACCTGTAGCGGCTAATAACAATACGAACATATACATAAATTGTGAAACCTTCACCTACTTTTGCATCAAACGAATTGGCTCAGAATTCTACTTAGTAGATACTGTCTGATAAGTTGAAGGAAAGTGCAATATATGGCACATGGATATAAGGATATTTGCTCTGAAACCTTTTTACAGTAGATGCTCGTGTTGTAATAACTTTTGAGCAGAACAGTGCCTAGTTGTATTCGTCGCCGGGATAAGTGATATTAACAGGGTAGAACTTTAAGAAGCCAACAGAAAAATTTTGATCCCAGTTACTTTGCAATTGACTAGTCCTAAAACGATCCCGAAATGTTCCTGAAATAGTCCTGAACTAGTCTTGAAATTAGACAGAACTAGTAACAAAATGACCTCAAAGAGTCGCGAACTAGTCGCGAAATTGTCCTGAACAGGCCCATAAAGGTTCTGACATGATCTCGAACTAGGTCCGAAATAAATCCCAACAGGTCGGGACCTAAACCAGGCGTGAACTAGCCCCGAAGTGATCCTAAAATAGCCCCGACGTAGACTAGAAATGTTCGTTTTTTACACACAAGAAGCAATTACGGATTTTCTGCTGGGAAATAGAAGCAATTACAAATTTTACTGGGTTAACGCAAATTTTACCCATACCGAGAGCTAATATGTTTACACATAAAAAATATTACTAGGTTTGTAAACGGATCCACAATAGAAACTGGGATTTAAAACCGAACTTGTAATTTAGATGTATACCGCTATCATAAGACAAATACTTGGTGCTTTTGGAGCTCGATTTAGCTCTTTATTACAACGCTTTTATCAACTTGCAATGTTGTGTTCCAGAAACTTTCAATGTTGTGTTCCAGAAACTTTCAATGTTGTGTGTCCGACACCATTAAGCAAAGCTTTGAAAAGCTCCTATAAAAAAGCATAGTGAATAGGGC
>NW_023458560.1:15232475-15255464 GCF_013731165.1 Rhagoletis pomonella
TGTATTTGAAACTGAATTTAGTTTGGTCATATATGTAGTCCAAAAAGTTTAAAATTAAAACCGAAATTTTTAACCGTGAAGTTTTTATAAACTAGCTTTCTTTTTTACTTCATTTTAATTTGCAGCAATTTACATAAATATGTATAGGCACACTATTTAGTATGCTGGATTTGTAAAATATACTATTGTGAAATTCGTTCGATCAGCACTTTTGACCTCAGCCGAAGATACAATGCAACTCATAATAGTGGCCTTAGTGATTGCAGTTGCAATTTCATAAAGGAAGATTGCACTTAATTTTGATGAGGAAAAGAAGCTGATATTGAAGCATTGAGTTGTAGCAAGTGCCGATGGAACTTTGGATAAAACTACAGTTCAAACTGCTATTTACAATAAAGTTCTGTACACACAGTGTCGCTTACGAATTGTAGGAACTCAAAAGTTTAAACAAAGCAAACGATAAAATTCATTTTGCTTTTTTCCGTAACGGTAAATATTCAAGTCTGTGATTTTGTAAGACGTTGTAACTAGTATTTGGAACATATTTGCAATAAGAAAAATGCTTTTGATAATTTGTCGCTTACGATAAAATCGCAAGTAGAGGTGGATATGTATCAAAATATCAAAGTGCCCACACACAAATAGATGTTTTGATATGGTTTATATCTGTAGGCAAAAATTACAGAAATACACTTTAGCCTGTGGAGATTTGTGGTTACCTACGGTATGGTAGCCCACCTTAAACAAGCAATTTAATGTCAATAGACTAAGTAGAATGCAAAGAGCAGCATGTTCGGGAATAAGTGGGGCCAAAAATTTCGCCCTTAAGAAGCCCTGAATGCTGTTCTCTATATGTTTCACATTGATTGACTTACCTAAAGGAAGTCCCGCTGTTCTCAGCAGTAGACTGACGAGAATCGGGGCTGTGGAAAATGAACACCTTTGGGAAATAGGGCGACGGCCAATAAATCCACGGATTTCATAGTATAAAGTAGGGATGTTGCGGATGTGGCATTCTAGACATCCGCGGATGCGAATGCGAATGCAGATGTCATGTATTTTTAAGAAATAATTTAAGTGGGTAAACTAGGCGACTTAGGTAAAAAAAAAAATGGAAAGGGAATCTGCCGTATCCTGAGTTTCGCCCGAAAATTTGTATTCCGCCCAAAGTAAATACATGAAAACCAAAAGTGAAAAGTGAACCGGCCCGGGAAAAATTAAACTCATGATAAGACCGAATCTTTTTTTTAGTACTTGAATTTAAAAATTGGAACATTGTATTTAATAAAAACTTTTTAAAGGGTCGTAAATCAAACCTGCGCCACTTTATAACTACTCGCTCGAGGCGACGAACTTGAAAAACTTGAAACTTGACAAAATTGTAAATTCATTTCGATTGACACTGCACCAGTTGAAAGGACTTTCAGTTATATTTATTTATTTTTATTGCGGTGCAACAATTACTTTTTGAGAATTTCATCGGGTCCGCAAATGTCGGATGTATCCTCCTGACTTCCATCTTCACAATCTAGCATCATGGCACGATCGTTGTTTAAACACCGTTGTTTTCCATTTCATTCTCATTCTTTTGGTTGTTTCGGAATTCGGAGAACCTGTCACTTCATCAGCGTTTTTCGATTTTAGTTTTGTAATTCATTTTTTTAATGGTTTCTTGTGTGACTGGTCAGATATACGTGTTATCTGTGCACTTGCATAATATTCTAGGGACCGAAAATAACAGTAATTTTTTTACGTGTTAAATTTGGCCTCGTATTTTTTATTCCGAAATAAACGTCCTTTCCGGATAATAAACAAACCGCTTATCTAAATTAAACAAATTTGATATCATATGAAAGAGGACTGAAATAGCTTTAAAACAGAAAAAACGAACGAAGATTACCACCTCGATTTATATTTTTTTTAAATCTAATACTAAAGAAATTCATATAAATACATACCAGGCCCAAGGTTTGTTCTATGGTTATCAATTAGCATTTTTTATTGAAATATTTTTCAATATGTGGCTTTCCTCGTTTAGGCATTTCAGTTTTAAAGCTATTTAAGTCCTCTTTCATTTGATACTAAACTTGTTTAATTTGGATAAGTGATTTGTTTCTTATCCGGAAAGTACTTTTATTTCGGAATAAAAATGTTTGGCCAAGTTTCACTCGTAAACAACTGTAATTTTCGGTCCTTTAACCCTGGACGGGCTTCGTTAGTCGATTCGACTAACAAAAATCGTGTTTCGCGTCGTACCTCTCTTTGAAGTCATTTACCATTTTGTTTATTATATGTAACAGAGAAAATAATATGTATTAAATATTTTGTTTATGTGTTTGAAAAAATATAAAGGATTAAAATTCATAAAATGTATTTTCCTTTTTAACTGCTTTATGTTTGTTATTTCAATTCAAAGTTGGTGTTAGTCGTTTCGACTAACAAGCCCGCAGACAGGGTCAAAAGAACGAAGCACTTCCAGGGTTAAATATTCGCATTCGCAAAAGATCCGCATTGATTTTTGCGAATCCGCATTGATTTTTGCGAATGCGAAAGCGAATGTTAAAATTAATACGGAAGCTCCGCAGTTGCGAATGCGAATGCGAATATTCGCAACAACCCTGGTATAAAGCACAGATCTAGGTTTAGATGCGCAGGTGCGGTCCCTATTCAGAAGGGAATGGAAAAGAGGTCAAGTTACCCAAAGGGAAACTATCTGTCTAACCTGTTGGGTCCAAGATGGGCTAGGGTGTAGGAATAGGAGTCTATTGCGAAGAGTTTGATGTCGATCAGTCCCTGCGGCTGGACAATTTAGTTGAATTTATTACTTAGATAGCTAAGCAGCGCTCTTGGTTGCATCATCGACAGCAAGGAAACTGTATTTCATTACCTGTGCATAATGCAAGATGACATAATTGAACTTACAGTGGTAACTAGGGAACCAAGAATGTTTTCGAAAGTATTTGAAACGATCTCGCCAGTATGTCTATAAATTTTAAAACGAAATAATGTTTTATGTTTTTGATATCTGTATTGGGTATTTGTGCCTCGCTATGTGAAATTTAATTAGACAGCGTACAATCCATATTATTAGTTTATTAGATATTCCATATTAATGAAAATGCTTGGCGACAACTATATCGCTATTTGCACTAACTAAAAAGCTTTTTTAAGGCTCCAGTTAATTAATTATTATATTTCGTCTATAATGTTTTTCGACCCCGCCGAAATTATTTTCCCTATCCACCACTGATACCGATTATTATGTATGCGCCCACAAGATGCTAATTGACCATCTCAATCTTGCATAAAGTACCATTATTTACTCCTCTTAAGCCAAAGTAAACCACAAATGACACTACAAAATATCGAAATACATATGTACACATGTGTGTATATTAAGGTGGTCAAAAAAAAGCAAAGTCGGAATTCGAATGCTCTCACTCCCTAGCATTGTTCTATATCGAACAAATAGACCCCTATTTTTTATTTTGAAATCAAAAAAATGTTAATAGGTCGCTCAAAGCGCTCAAAGTTTTCCAGTTATCCATGTATTTTATATGGGGTAAAAACGACTTTTCGTATAAATGGTTTAGAATTCTTGAAAATCAATATATTTCAATCGGAAAACTCTGTTTCTCTTCAGGTGACTCCCAATAGTAATACGCAACTATTTATTCAACAATTTTCTCATGTAACTATATTTTATAGATCCGCCAAAAAACCCAGAATATGTAATGGGGGAGCAATAAAACATTTTTAGTATTAAAAAATGGTTAAATAAACAATTGGGTATTATCACTGGAAGTGTCCTTATCGGAGTTATCCGATCGAAAAATATTGATTTTCAAAAATTCTATAGAAAAGTTGTTTTTTTCATATAAAAAAACATGAAAAGCTTTGAGCGACCCCTAAATAGTTTTTGATTTCAAAATGAAAACTAGTGGTAAATTTTTTTGATATAGATTAATCCAAGGGCATACAAATTCCGACTTAAATTTTTTACAAGCATTTTCGCACCACCGTAGTGTATATATATTTTCATGCACACATTTGTATGTACGTTCGTGTAACTACTCGTAAGTAATTATTCACATTCCAGCAGTAATTACGGACACTTCAAATTCCGAAGCGACGGATTCATTAAATTAATCATCCAACGTAAGAAAAGAAAATCGATGTGATTATCTCAGCCTATATGCATTACACCAGTTTACTTAGGCATGCAAATAACCACAAATTCATACAATGACAACTTAACTCGGTGAACCATAGCAACCACAAATAAAACTGTGGCTAAATGCGCTCTTACAATGTCCAACAGTGAACGGATGATACGAGTGGATAAATAATTTTATAATTAGAAAGCATTGACGGTGGACAAGCAGACAGAATGGCAGACAGATAATAGAACGAAAACAATCGAACGAAATGAATGTGTAGACAATTTAATGTTAGAAAAGAAATGTAACGACATAAATGTATGGTTAAAAATTGGAAAACTTTTATAGAAAAAAATTTGGCTGCTAAACGTTTAGAGGAGGAGACAAAAATATATAGCAGACACATGTTCTTGAGCACGAATAAAGGCTGGTCGGGTCTTTGAATCAATAAAGTGTGTGTTTCCTCAACTTCTGTTTTAATTCAGTATTTTAAATACATACTTATTTATACAGAACTACTTTTTACTTTAATAAAGTTATCGGAGGATAATTTGGCAAGTCGATTAACTAAACTTTTTGAAAAAATTAAAATTAAAGTGTCAAGGCGATTTGCATAGTCATATCCTGTTATATTTATAATACATTTATTTAATATGTATGTATATCATATTTAAATAACCTTTATTCGTATTTATATTAAAGGGATCGCTGTACTCTTCAAAAATTGCTTAGATCTTTAATACAGTATCATTCGACGGCGGTATTGGCGCAGCGTGAATTTGGGCGCAGATTTCTCGGTTGTCCGCACCAACTGGCCAACGCTAAGAATATCGCAACTGCAGCTGAAGATGTCGCAGAAGACTCTTGAATATCGACCAGATGACATCAAGACACCAGATCGCGGTTTCAAAGAGCGTAAACAGACGGCAGCGTTAATCCGGATCAACTCGGGAATTAACTTAAGTCCCAGTTAATCCTGATCAACGCTGCCGTCTGTTTAACATTTAAGGCGAGTTTTCAACTCTGTGGACATGTGAATAAGCAGAATTATCGCTTCTGGGCCACCAAAAATCCGCGCAGAGCCCACGAAGAAGGTGTGCTATTTACGCTGCAGTCATCATCGGACCTTATTTTTTCGAAAAACCGCGGGCCAAATGACTGCTGTGGACGACGAGTACACTGCTGAACGCATTTCTCCATTCTCAATTAGATGAGTTGGGACTGCAGTCTGCAGAACATGTGGTTCCAACAGGATCATTTTGTTGCTTTACACTAGCCAGCAACCACTGGCCAACGATTCAACCATTCCAGACTTATTTTTGTGGATTTACTTAAAGCCGCGAATATATGTTAACAACCTTTAAACTCTTGAAGCCTTCAAAGAGAATATATGTGAATATTGTGAAAACCTTTGGCCAGAAAATTGGAAAGAGTGATGGAAAGTGCTATAAATCGGGTCCGCATGGTTATTAGTTCTGGAGGCGGCTACTTGGCCTATCCGTAATATTTAAATAGGAAAGTAAAGCATTTACTTGATGTAACCTCGTTAGGGCATGGACGTAAAAAATGTTTTTTAACCGCTTTGGGCATGCTACTCGTACCTTTTCACTTTCATAAAAGCCATCGCATCAGCGAGCAAAAGCAATATTGGTGGCGCTTTTAATGGCAGAAGCCTGCGCATGAGTAACATACCAACATTCACAGAGTGTAGGAGTTCGATGCCTGATATTCGTAAACAATATTTAAATTACTAGTTAAGGACTTAAGCAGCTTCACAAACGAAAGTCGAAAGCTCTGCAAAGGTGAAAGTTCAACGCTTCACGGCTGACACTTTGACAAGGGTAAATGAAATACGTACACATACATATATTAGTGTGCACACTTATATGAATACGTATGTATGTACGAATCATAGATAAGAGGCAAAATATTTATGTATACTGATAAAAAGCTTTTGACATGTTTTATTGCTTTTATGTGAGTTGTTCAATGAACGCACAGCCCCCAGGTCAATAAAGAATAGAAGTGAAATCGAATTTTTCGCGTAAAGAGATGAGAAAAAAGTTAACGAAAATTTACACTGAAGTTGGCACATCGCCCAACCCAGTTTTTCTTTGATAAGGGATGTCAGAAAGTTGTACCTTGTAAAGGCTCAGTTATGCATACTTGGCATTGGATGCGAGTTGTCACATAAGGAACCTGTTAAATTAGCTTTGCGTGTAAGCGGTTACACAACGCACAGCATTACATATGTAGAAGTCTGTTGGTTTTTGATTTCTACATAAAAATGACATTCTATGCAGTGCAGTGCAAAGTATGCATAACTGAGCTATAACCCTGCCGTCTGTTTCTCAATCCTTGGCGCGAGTAGTTAAAGGGTTGTTTCATCATCAATTCTATCGTGGGAGGTCTTGCCTACATGGACTAAAGTAATAAGAGAGATACCCCGCTGGATTTCAATACATATATTGTTACTGTTGTTAATCGTGGTTTCCTAGTAGACTTAGGGCCGGTTACTCAATGTCTGGTTAACACTAATCTCCGGTAAAACATCGTTATCGACGTTACCGACTCCATGTTATATGCATGGAGCCGAACACGTCGATAACGATGTTTTACCGGAGATTAGTGTTAACCAGACATTGAGTAACCGGCCCTAAGTCGTCTACTACTCGTACGAAATTAAAACTTTCAGCAATGGCATTTGCCAGAAATTGAACGGCCTTATGGAAAATCGCACATGAGAGGTCAACTTTTGCAGCTGTTGCCACAGATGGAGACTCAACTCAAATCAAATCGAGCTGGTAGCACTCTGAACGTTATTTTATACTGCCGTATAAGATTCGCAGGGATGCTAAATTCAGATGTCGCCATCGAAAACGGTTTTATACCCGAGCGCACTTGTGCACAAGGGTATTATAACTTTGTTCACATAACGGTTGTTTGTAACAGGCAAAACGAATCGAGATAGATATAGACAAATGTATACATAAATGCTCAGAATGAATAGAGAAATCGATTAAGCCATGTCTGTCTGTCCGTCCGTCTGTGCAGACGATAACTCGAGTAAAAATTGAGATATCTTAATGAAACTTGGTACTTGAACTTGTTTTGGGCGTAGGACGGATGGTATTGAAAATGGGCGAAATCGGACAATAACCACGCCTACCTCCCATATAACGGCAATTTTCAGAAATACGAAAACTGCGATATTTTAGTAACTACTGAAGATTATTCACTCAAAACTGATATTTACAATGAGTTTTAGACGAAAAATAAGAATATTTTAAAATTTTGGCAAATGGGCGTAGCCACGCCCACTTATGGTTACATGTGTATATCTTGGTAACCGCTGCACCAATTTCTTCCAAACTCGGCACAGTTGTTGGCCTTGATACATCATACTAAATGGCCGAAAATTTAAAAAATCGGACAATAACCACGCCTACCTCCCATATAACGGTAATTTTCTGAAATACGAAAACTGGGATATTTTAGTAACTACTGAAGATAACTCACTCAAAATTGATATTTACAATGAGTTTTAGACGAAAAATAAGAATATTTTAAAATTTTGGCAAATGGGCGTAGCCACGCCCACTTATGGTTACATGTGTATATCTTGGTAACCGCTGCACAAATTTCTTCCAAACTTGGCACAGTTGTTGGTCCTGGTACAGCATACCAAATGGCTGAAACTTTTTAAAATCGGACAATAACCACGCCCACATTCTATATAACGGTAATTTCGAGAAATAAAAAATCTTCGATAAATCAGTAAATATCAAAGCTAATTTATTCAAAATTGATGGTTGCAACAATTCTTTACCAAGAAATACGTTTATGATAAAATTTTGGAAAATGGGCGTGGCACCGCCCACTTGTGATTACATATATGTATCTCGCTAACCGTTCTAGCAATTTGTACCAAACTCGGTATGGTTATTGTGCTTGCCACATAAAAGCAAACCGTTGAAAATTGTTGAAATCGGTCTTAAATTACGGCCGCTTTTCATATAACAATAAATTTCAGAAATGCTTGAAATTTCAATATGTCGAAATTTAAGGACGCTAATTTACTTAAAATTGATACACCCCGGCTTATCATGTAGCGGTAGCTTTCGGCAAGGTGGAAAACATATCTTTAATACTTGCGCCGGGTATTTAATGTTCGGCTCCGCCCGAACTTAGACTTTCTTACTTGTTGAAGTTAACAAAGAGATGGTGTATGTAGATTTTCCACTCACTGTCCTCTTTTAAGATGGTGGATTTGCGCTTCATCTGCCACAATATGATCCATCTGGTGTCTGGTATCCAACCCGCATACAGCCATGTAGCTTCTTGGACCTTCTTATGCTTGAAGAATCGCACTTTATTGCTGAGTGAACAACAATACTAGGCGATAAAGTCTCTCTGTCACCAATAACCGACAGGTTGCACTTACATATATGTCAGCTGTAGCAGACTTCGCAATCTGCTATAACCTTTGTAACTAGCCGCGTCATTCGCATCATTGGGTGGCGGTGCTGTCTGCTTTTTTTCTTACGAGGACAACAACCAGCAAGCCAGATACACCTTCCTATTTAAGGGGACGGACTTTCCAGGTGTTTACTTCCCTCAAATCATCATATTGAAAAGTAGAATGCATAAAGCGGTTATCTTGTGCATATATATTTATTATTTGACGAACGGGTACTGAAGTCTAATGCTGAACATTGTTCGAGATAAAGTATCGTTTGACCTTTGGAGTCAACTCCATTTCAATAACACTTATATATTTATTTAGATTTTCGATTTTTTATCGAAAAAATGGAGCAGAATTTCTTCATTAGCATATTTGTCGAGGTTTTTAAAATTACCGTTGTGTGGAAGAAACAGGTAAACTTCTAGTTCATTTCCATAAAATCTTAATTGCGATTTATACGTTTCATGATGTGAACAAGTTAATACCTCGCTTCGCTCGAGAGCTTTATGTAGAGTTCATTTAGCTCTCCCGAATTTGTTTGTATAAAAAAATGTTGCCACGATGATGGAAAATATAGGGTTCTCAGAATGTCTTCCAAAGCACATTTTTAATCAGTTCCTAGATTATTTACAATGTTATGAAGAAAACGCAATTTGGCTGTGATGTGTTTCCAAGACGAAAAGCTTTGTGCCACCGAAATTCTGTGAAAGGAAACTTCTATACTTTCTTTTGTTTTGGGAGCGGGTAACTGCTCACGTTGCCCAAGCTGAGCGAGCATAAATGCTAGAGTAAGAGTTGAGTATAGCACAGTATATTATATTACAGGAGAAGCTTACAATCAAAATCCATAATATATTTTTTTTTGTCGTGCTTCTTTATATGGACGCGATTTCCTAGCGTCTTGAAACTATAATTAAAAATTAAAACTGCATAATAAAAAATTTGTAAAAACTATAATAAAAAGTTTAAAATGTTTAGGTGTAATTGTCAAAATTTGTTGATTTTTTTTTTATTTTTGTACGAAGTTTGAAATGTGGATTTATGTGGTGCTGGATATGTAATGTGCTCTACTTTTATAAAAAATTATAAACATTAAATAGACAAAAGAAAAATAGCCAAAACTGGTCAAAACGTAACTTAACTTAATCAGCTGACCACAAGGGTGTGTACATTTGTTATTAGAAAATTTGATACTTTAAAATGATTTGGCGAGCTTTTGAACTCCCCATTTTACCGCTGTTGCCAATTGTTTTGTGTGTCGTTGAAGGGAAAACTGAGTCAATATGTTTTTACACTTACTAAAAGTGTACAAAAGCAAATATTTGCATACACGTCGACGTGAGTATTATATTAATATATACATATAGACGAACGTAAAACAAATACGCATACTTACGTATGTACACAAGTACGTAGTATGTATTTGCTAAAAATTAAGTAGCTTGTGTCACAGAACAAATGAAGATACAAACATACATATATTACACTTAAATTTATGATATTTGCGCCGGTTGACGTTCTACAACTCATTCTAGCTTTGTTTTGGTTTTTTGAAACGTTAGAAAACTAAAACTTGTTGTTTGTTGCCAAGCGAGATGATTTCTATGAAGATCTTGCCTTGAAAAACTGTCGTAATTTATTTTTGTGATTAAATATTTTCATAACACCATTTAACAAATGCAAATTTGTCACGGATTAACATACAGTCAGTCAATAAAGTTTAGGTACAGCGAATTTTTTACAATATGGGCAACTATTTTTTAAATATTTTATTTTTCGCTAATTTTTTATAAAAATATAGTTAATTCTACAACAAAACCCCCAAAATTCAAAGTTCCAAACCTTGTGCAAAATTAAAGAAAATTCTGCAAAATTTCATTCAAATATTGCACCTTTTATTTACTCTCTCTAGAAAAAAGCTTAGTATGCAGTTTTTTAGCCCATTCAATTTTAGTATAATAAAGTGCAAGTATGAGGAAGCTAGGACTTACCATTGATTGTTGGGGAATTTTTTTGTTGAAGGTGTCGCATATTTTTTCAATATAAAAAATTTATCAAACATTATTTTATATGGAGAAAATGATGGAGAAATGATAAGTCCCAGTAGAATGATAAGTCATGTAGAATTCATTATGCGTGGGATATCGGGGTAGCTGATTACTTTTCTGAGATCGGATTAGAAAAATTCGAAATGTCCGATTTGTCGGACATAAAATTAAAATCGATTGGATTCGCTTTAAACTTTACAATAGGGGGTTCGTAGGGCAGCTGATTATGAATCTGAAATCAGATTTTAAAAACTAAAAACGGCGGAGCAATATTCGGTCTGCGACTTTTCACGGAAAAGTTAAAACCGAACGTACGTACATGGCGTATGAGCAACATTCTCATCTCGTCTGGGTAACTCACACGCCATTGACGTATGTACGTGCGATTTAAACTTTTGCGTGATAAATGGTACACTGAATGTGGAACCATCATTTTGAATTTTAAAAATCTTATTTCTTATTCATAATCAGCGGCCTAAAGAACATTTGCTTGTAAAGTTTTAAGCAAATCCAACCGATTTTGAATATTTTCTCGGTCATATTGAGATCGCCATTATGAATTTTTCTAATCCGACATAAGATTCGTAATCAACGACACCGATAACCCACGCTAAATGAATTCTAAATATATCCGATTAAAAGTAAGTGCGCTTGGGCCCCACTGGAGAAGTGAAACTTACGTTAAATACATATCTATTTTGTCTCTTAGCCAATACACATACATACATACATCTATTTTGCTTAAGATTATATTTTTTGTCTTTTTTCTATCTAGATCCCTACCTCTACCCCTGTTCGTTCTGATTACATTTATATTATTCTGTTTTCCTTTATCTTAATTTTTAGCTTTACACTCTATCGATAACAAAATCGATAGTAACATCCAACAAAAACCGATAAAAATATTGATAAAAAAATCGATGACAAATTCGATAAACAATTTCGAAAGCAAAATCTATAAAAATACTGGCAGCAAAATAGATTAAAAAATCGTTGAAAAACCGATAAAAATATAGATAACAAAATCGCTTAGAAAATTTATAAAAATATATATAACAAATTCGATAAAAATATCTATAACAAAATCGATAACGAAATCGATAAATAATTGATAATAAAATCGACAAATAATCGATAACGGTATCGAAAACAAAATCGATAAAAATATTGATAACAAATTCAGTCAAAATATTGATAACAAACTATATAACAATATCGATAACAAAACAAATAACAATATCGATAAAGAATTCGTTAAAAATATCGATTACAAAACCCATAACAAAATCGATAAAAACATTGATAACCATATTGGTTATCACTATATCGATAAGTGTCGAAGATATCGATAGCAAAATCGATAACAATATCGATAAGAGCTTCGTTAACAAAATCGATAAAAATATTGGTCACAAAACCGATTATTTTAATCATCCTTCCCGTATCTTCATCTTTACTTATATCGGTATCCCCCTCCTCATCTTTTTCTCCATATTTATCTTGGTTTTATGTTAAAATTTTTCTTCATCTACATATTCCCCTTCACCTTTGCCATTGTATCAGTGAAGTGTTTAAAGATACCTTGATCTTCATTTTTGCCTTTATCTTTACACATCTTTGTTTTTGTTTTTATATTTACCTTTGTGCTAATCCTTCTTTTATTTATGTACGTACTCACAGTCTTATGCTTTAACCTTTTTTGTTAAATTAATAACATGTGCATACACTCAAGAATCACTTGCATCAACCCCTACCATTTCCGTTTGCGATTTCCGTTGAATTTGCCAATTTACTCCCAGTCAACCAACCGCTGAAGAAGTTTCAGTTCAAAAAAAAAAAAAAAAAATACTTCGCCATCTACGAGTCTTTTGACATGCTTTATATTAATTTCTATTCCACAGAATTTCGGGCAGAGCTTTGGTCCGTTTGACAAGGAACGTCCCATGAACATAAGTACATACATACATTTGTTAAGTATACAAATTTATGTGTAAAATAAATATCAAAATTACGCTTTATGGCTAATTTAATAAGGAATTAGTATTGTTATTATTAAAACCATAAAAAATCAATGAATAATGTATGTAAAAAAAAATTTTTTCTTTTTAAATATAATTTCTCAATAATTTTCACAGTAAACGAACTGAAAAACAACAGCCGCATACGCCAGCGTGCACGTTCGCGAAAAACACAAATGTCCGACACAGCCAAACATGCCACACACATCACCCACACACACACGCCTCTTTGCTGCTACTGCTGCTGCCTCCGCATTATCACCGCAAAAGCTTGTTGTCGAAGATTTTTATGAATGAAATGCTACGACACTGACTACGTAGGCAATTAACTGCACAATGGCAGGGTGGTGTGTTAAACGGTGGGGCAGGAGGCGGCAGCAATGCTCGTTCACTGTGCGCTGCTTCGAACCAGACGACAGGCAACGACGGTCATGCCGAGTTGGTTGTACGCAAAAGCGCACAATAACAAATTACTCGCTTCCGTTGGTACAATGCACTCTGTTGGAGGAGGTGGAGCAGGTGGCGGTGTGACATCGCGCACGTGGATCCTCAATGCAGACAACAACATCGAACATGTTGAGAGCACCTATTAGCAACACAAAACAAGCACATTTGAATGAGAAAGAAATGAGTTGCGAAACGCCAGGGTGTGTAACAGTTGAAAAGCTTGGCAGAAATGGTAGCCGATTTACAGAAATGCCTGACAGCCAACAAACAGTTCGTTGTGGCAGTTGTGGCGTTGCGGACGTGCGAAAGATATTTCAGCACGACAATTCACTGCTGTGCGGCCATTCATAAGTTTTCGTTTTTATTTATGGGTGCGCTGAATATTATGCTCGTTGGCTCGTTAATTTGACGTACGCGTGCGACACGGCGGTTGAGTGCTGAAGGAAGGAAGAAAGTGAAGATTGATATTTTTTTGGCTTATAAAGAAAATTTAGTGAGTGCAGCTGCCAAGTGATGTGAAAGTGTTGAGGAGCAGAAACGAGAAAATTATAAATAAGAAAATAAAAAAAGCTTTAAGTTACATTTTTGCCAATTAAAAAGTTTGTGTGATATGAATTTTTAATTGGATAGTCTTTCATTAACAAAAAAAAAATTATAATAACAAATAAAAAAATACCTACAGTAAAGTATTAGTTATTTAATAAAAGGAACAAAAAAAAATTGATAACGGTGATATATTTTTAAACAAACTCATATAGAACGATTAATATATGTATCATATACGTACTTGGTGTTACTGTAAAGAATCCGACTAATATAAAAAGATCTCAGCTCTTGTTGTGATTATAACAAAAAGTATTAAGGTAATTTAAAAGAGAGTAAATATTGAACGTAAACATAAAGTTGTGTTATATACATATTCGTATATACAATAGGGCGGTTAAATTTTCTTGACAATGTGCGTATAGCATTTGAGATTATACGTGCAACTCTAAGCAAATTCGCCGAATAAACCATGGTCCTAAAATCAATTTGGAGTTTTGCCAAATTGCGAAAATAGGTTTCGAAGAAAATCTGAAAATTTTCACCACTGTTGCGCCCTCTGGTGGAAGTTTTGAGAAAAAAAGTGGAAAAATGGATTCGTCATGCCAAAAAACCGTATATAGCATGTTTTATACAAAATTTAAGCACTACAGCAAAAATCTTAGAAACGTATTTTTACAATTAGGGAAACTACAAACTGATTTTAGATTCATCGTTTCTTCCGCAAATTTGCTTAAAATTACATGTAGAATACTTATGTGCTATACGCGCGTAGTCGAAAAAATCTCCCATACAAATTGACCCGCCCTAATATACATGCATATATGTATATGAGATATCCCAGCCCATTTCGGACACCATTTGGCTTTTGCATCTTTTTCATTTTTTAAATAATGGAATCGTATTTATCGTCTCAAAATCCATATTATTTAATTATAATAAAACATACAAAAATTTTTTTGGAACAAATCCGGTGGATTTTCCATGTTTTTTCAAATAACCATATTTTTGACAAATTTTTGTAAGGTCAAGGAGTAATTATTGGTCAATGGCATTATTTTTGCGTGAAAGGTAATAACATTAGCTTTCAAAACCAGTTTGTTTCATATCTAAATATTGCTTCTGTCGAAAGCGCTACGATTAATTCGCATGGCGTGTTCAAAAAGCACACTGTGCGTCGTGGGGACCTATTGAATTTTGCAGATTATATGATAGAAAGAAAAAAGGTCATGTGTGAATGAGTAAATCCTCGAATACCCTTTTGGTATACCCTACTACTAGTATCAGCGAGAAAAGTGACAGGGTTGTCTGACAGTTTAGAAACATTTTCAGTATAGCCCGGAGCTTGCCCCGTCCCTCTTTATTTGTTCGTGCTTTGCCGAAATCTCTTATTGCGTAGCCTTTAAAGTGGTTTGTGCAAATAACTTGGTTCAGTTTTTTTCGGAAATTTTACAGTGATAACACCGTACGACAAAAACAAAAAAGTTTCAAAACACACGAAAGAATCGATATACTCACGAAACTGTGGGCCAAATATAGTAAAACTCCGTTTTTAGTTTTTCACTCTGACGTCAGGATTTTTTCAAAGGACTTTGAAATTTTAATGACACGATTAATTCAAAAAATTGTTTAAAAAATCAATTGCAATGTAGAAAAACTGTATGGGTACCGAATGAGAGATTTTGCAATGAGACAGACACTTCCTTAGAATTAAACAAACAATAAAGTTTTTTGGTTTACAAGGACGAATAGGTATTGAAAATGCGCTTTTAATAAATTTAACCTTTTTAAGTTAATAAAGTTTGCAGGACGTAATTCGATGATGAGATGTATATTAGTCCTCAAGCAATAATTTTTTCAAAAATAAATAATGCAAATTTTCAAGGATATTTAAGGACAAAATTTGCAAAGGACATTTTCCATAACCATTCGTCCTTATTACGGATCTTCATTTTTTCGCTTTTTGCGATCCCGGGATTAAACCCGGGATTTAGATATTCATTACTTTTCAACAACTTAAAACGAAAAAACTGCTTCTATATTGTTTCAGAACCTCTCCTACCATTAAATAATAAATAAATAAATAAATGGGTTTGAAACCTACTTTTTTATTTAAAGTATTTTTTTTTAAGGACTTTGTAATTTCAAAGATATTTTTAATTCCAAAAATTATTTAAAAAATTGAATGCAATGTAGAATAAAAATATGGGTTACAAATAAAAGAGGAAATTTCTTTAGAATTAAAGAAAAATTAATTTTTTTGGATTCACAATGACGAATAGGTAATTTTTTAAGCTGATAAAGTTAGAAGGACGAAATTCGAGGATGTTATCGAGTTTATATAAGTTCTTAACATATCAATTTTTCAGAAAGAAATTTTGCGAAATTTATAGGATAAAAGGACATTTTCAATAATTTAAAATTTAATCTGTTTTGCAGAACTTCCTCTTTAATTTGACTTCCATACTTCTTCTCTAAGCACATTTCACTGAATTTTTAAATCATTTTTGTATTACTGTCGTCAGAGTGAAAAACCAAAAACGCAATTTTACTATATTTGGCCTATGGTTTCGCGAATATATTGGTTTTTGTGTGTAAAATTTACAATCGCACGATGTTATATGTATAATGAGCTAGTAAAAAAATATTAGATATTCAATAAAAAAACAAATATAGCCAAGCTGGTCAAGAAAGGGAGTTTCTATTATTGCCATCAGTGTAAATTACAAATCCCAAAAATACCGGGATTATTTGTCAAGAATCCCCGGATTTTCGGAACCTAAAAAAGGCCGGGATAAACATTCCTAGTCCTTATCTACCAAAAAATGCAATTTTTTAAAGAGTTTAAATTGTCAGAAAGAAAAACTAAGTTTTTCTATAATTTAATCATAGTTTCGCGAATATATTAATTTTTGTGTGTCTAAAACTTATTGTCGCATGATGTAATACTAATATTTTAAATGCGAAAGTGAGTTGGTTTGTTGTTACGCTTTAACTAATCAACGGATCATCATGAAATTTTGCACACTGGTGTCACTTAGCCCTTCTTAGAACATAGGATAGCCCTTATTTCAATTAGACAAGGGAGCGCACAGTGGTTCGGATCGCAAATCTAGCTGGACGAAACTATTTAAACAAATACTCGTTGATGGATCTTTACACCACTTCTTACCTAGGGGATTTTTGGGTCGCTGATTACGAATCTGAAGTCACTTATCAAAAATTCAAAATGGCGGAAGAAAATTAAAAAAAATTGGTAGATTTATATGAAACTGGGTATCTGGGGGTTTTCTGGGTCGCTGATTACATATCTAAAGTCATTTACCAAAAATTCAAAATGGCGGATTCAATTTGGCGGACCAAAATTAAAACAAAACGGTAGATTTCTATGTAACTGGGTATCTGGGGTTTTCTGGGTTGCTGATTACGAATCTTAAGTCATTTACTTAATTTACTTGATTTACTTCGGAACGAGCATTTTCATCAGATATTTCTTTCAATTTACTAACCACATAATCACGGACACCTTGTTGTCTTTTAGAAGTTTCAGCAACACTTCTCCAAATGTCAAACAACTCACTTCTTAATATTTTCTTTACCATGACTAAAATTTAAGATCACAGCAAGAAACACAAATAAATTTCAGAAAAAAATTTATAACAGCGCATAAAGATTTGCATGCCTGTTGTATAATTTTTTAATTTCAGAAAGCAGAAAATTCGCGAGTTATACCCCCCCCCCCCCATTCATAATTAGAATTAGAATAGAATTATTCATACTGCATATCTCAGGAAGTATTTGTGGTAAAGTATTGGAACTTGGTACGAAAGTATGGGAAAATATTTTGAGATGGGGATTTTTTTTCCATAAATTATCACTTGTCAACCTAATTGAACTACATTATCACTCGTGTAACTATTTCTTTTTAATTGATACTCTATTTATCTTTGAAATTGTATTTTACTATCCCGGTCAAATTAGATTTTCAACGTTGCAGTAATTCGCATAAAGCTGAAAATTGGTACGAATATTACGAACGTCATTATAAATGATATGTGAAAAGTCCTTATCGATTTCAGATCTGTAAAAAAAATATTCAAGGTCAAAGGTCACATAAATTGATTTATACAATTTTTACGCTAAGCTGTAAGGTTTATCATAAAAATAGGTTGGACAAAAGTGTTGATCATGCAATTATCTCTAAAAGCCGTTATGACACTTTTGTTCTTAGGAGTCAGCATTTCTGGGATATAGCGACTCGATCGACCTCCATTTTGTAATAATTAATTTAACTTATAAAATACCTGGAATTGAAGTGAATTTTTTAACAAGTGGTAGTACAAAAGATCAGTCTGGCAGGTGCTCCGGGCCCCTTTCCAAGAACCCACATTTTTTCCATGAGCATAGCATTGATTTCATATTTCTCCATACTAAGTTCCGGTACTCTACCACAAATGCTTCCAGAGATACGCTGTATGAAGAATTCCGTTTGTATGGGAGGTACCACGCCCCTTTTTTAATCGAGATAAAAGCTATCCTATCTTCTAAGTTAGAGTAAATTACACTAGTTAGGTGCGCAATTTCATTAAGATCAGTTGAGTAGTTAAAGCGTAACAAACAAACCATTCGCATTTATATCAGTGAGGATTATCCAGTACTGACCATTAAAATAATTTTTAGAGGTGAGCATTTTTTACACAGACCCAAATACACAAATACAAAATATTCAACAGGGCTTATGAAGTTTTATGCTTTTGATTGGTTGTGCTCAACGAAAAACCCATATTATGTAAAAGATAGCGTACTGATCACGCGTTTTCTCAAGAAGATTTTTCAGCAATAATAAGTAGCACATTGTCTTTGGACCTAGGATTCTTCTTCTGAAGAAGTAGAGAAGTATATTTTATACCCATAAATGTAAAATAAGTACCGCTCAACGGCTACCACAAGAAAATTGACGTTTTTTTCTCGCATTTGGTAAATGGCACATTTGTTTAATAACTTTCTTTTTATTCTTCAGGATCTACAAATAAACGTTTAAAAACCCCGAGCTTTAGGTCCAACCGCTCAAGAAGTTATAAGTTGAGAAACAGTAGATTTTGTGCGAGTTAGACTGTTGTGTGAAAATATTTTGAAAATGCTGCCACCTGTTTGAAAATTATAATTCAAACATGGGTGTCAAACGAAAGATTGTTCAGAAACTTTAAGCTTAAACATTTAGAATATTATTGAGGTGCTATAAAATGTCATTAAAATGTAATTTAAAAGTTTTGTTATAATATGGGTATGATTTTAAATGGATTTGAAAAGGCTTTATTTCTAAAGTACATGTAGAAAGGTTGTCACATCTTTGAAAAAAAAAATTTTTTCTTAAATGAATGAGGTTAGGTATGTAATCAAATACATACATATGTATGTAACACAGTATGAGTGTTAGACGAAAGCGGTTTAGGAAGGTTGCCACCTGTTTACAAGGTTAAATTCAAACTATAAAATAATTTGAATGAATTACGACAATATGGGTATAATTCGAAATGGGTTTGAAAAGGCTTTATTTCTTAACTACGAGTACAGGGTTCCGTCTGTTCAAAAATTCAAATTGGGCTTAAACTTAAATTTTTAAATCACACCTAATGTAGCACGCAGATTAGAGCTGGGATACTATCGATAGTAATATCGATAGTATCGATAGTTGAAAACTGTCGCCACTATCGATTGTTTTTGAAAACTATCGATGTCGGGTTTAGCGAAACTTCTCTCTTTACATCTCTTAACATTACATTAATTTTTTTTTATCCAAGAAAATTCACAATACAATCGGCAAAAAAAATTTTAGTTATTGGAATTTTTAGCAACTATAAGCTTACACTGAGGTATAGTAAAATTGAATAAGCTATAAAACCGCTTACACAAAATTCTTATAGAAATTCGAATTAAAAAGCTTGAAATTTTAATGATTTTGTAGTTTTTTATGTTTAGTACAACTACTAAAGTACTACTAGTAAAAAAACAAAAAATAGTCAAAACTGCTAAAAATGTTGTGTTGCTATTATTTTGAGCAGTACTTTATTCGTTTTCTTATAATATGGTAAAATCTTAATAGTTTCCTTTGTCCGGATTTCGATATGCGCCGCCGCATTTGATCTCAGTTGAACTTTTATAAGTATGAGTTGTCAATTTAAACGAATATCTTTTGTTTTGTTTTGTAGTATTAGAAATGTATTATTATAGCCAATTTCACTTCTTTGCACTTCAAAAGGGACAAACATATGTATATATAATTCAGACGCATAAATGAAATAATTTTATTTTATTATGATAAGTATTTTTGGTGCACTCAAATTTAAACAAATTTATATTATCTCTTTAACTTACAAAATAATTTATAAATTTTATAAATTTATTAATTATTTAATTTTTAAGCAATTTAGCATTTCAATTCAATACCTCTCACGACGATAGTACTATCGATACTATCGATGTTTTCAACTATCGTTTCGAAAACTATCGAGTGGTGGTACTATCGATAGTATCCCAGCTCTAACGCAGATATTTAATACATCCAGCGAAGCGGGTGAGAGCAATTTAGTCTTGTATTAAAATGAAAGTGGTATTTTTACAAGTCTTACTCTTCCTGGTATTTAGCTAAATTTAAGTTTTTAAGCGCACTTAACAGTTCACTTAAAAAAATACAAATTTTACTTAAAGTTTAAAACAGTTTATTGGATAATAAGAAGCAATAAAAACCCAACACAATGTAGCTAGCAGGTCATTGCCAAAAGTTCGTTGTCATCACAGTTTGGCAGACAAAAGCTATTTGCTAAAACAAAAAAAAAAAAAAAAAAACTGACCGACATCAGTGACGCTGGTGCCGCATTGCTGAGTTAAACCGGAGAAGCTACGCGGCAAATTTCCTTACAGTATACAAAAACAATAACAACTTTTCAACCATTTCCGTTTTACGTACACAGATACCGGAAGTCAGTGCAGTTGCGGCTTTCGTGGCTGCTGTTACAAGCGTGCAGACACACACATCGATACATATTGCATTAATGCTACATATTTAGTAAGTACATATATATGAATCTACCCCGTAGAAAATAAGAAGCTAGTCATTCTAGTAGACTAACTGGCACACCTAATGCGAAGGCTGACTGTTTCGTTAATTGGCATAAGCCGATACAAAGCCTGACTAGCGGGACAGTTTTCGAACGAAAACACAATTATTCAACTCCTCGGAAATTATGGCTTGGGTGTCGTACATTAGGAAATCCCCAAACATTTTTTGGAAACGAATTAGAAGTTGGCGTAGGGTTTAAATTTTTCATTTGCAACTTTGATGGACATAAATTAAGAAAAATACGGAAAATGGGCGTGATCACTTTATTTTAGTGCATACCTCCCATACAAACCTAACCTCAAAAATACCATAAAACGCGCACCAATGAATATTTAACATGTAAATTTTGTCCATACCATTATAATAATATTTTAAGGAAACACCCAACAAATTGGCGTGTTCGGTTTATTTGAACGCACACCTCCCATTCAAACCAAATGTTGAAAATGTTTTAGTATTTGAAAAAATTTTGCAAATAATTGCAGTTGGAATTGGCTAGATTTCAATCCGAGCAAGTACAGAAATTATTAGGGCTATACAAAGGTCGTAGCCGAAACAAAGCCAATTGAATTAAGTATTAAACGAAAAAATATCAATTTCTTTAAATAATATGCATAAAACCTAAGCAAATGCTGTTTCCTAAAATTTCAGACCTTTTACTACATTTGTTCAAATAAATTTAAATGAAAGGTATGGAATTTTAAGCAAAAGCAATTGCTTAGCTTTTATGCATATAACCCATTATGTATTTACATTAAATGTTCCGCTAGAATGATGTTTGTATCCAATGCTCTGCTACTTTAAATAAATATTTATGATAGGTATACAATGACTCGAAAAAAACCACGTGTTGATTATATTCTTAAATATTCGGAATGTTTTCCGAGTTAATTTTTTTTTGTTATTTTTCCAAAAAAATAAGCTGTAATCCAAACCATATTAATGACAGTTTCAAACTTTATAAAAAATTTAGGAAAATTCAACAAATTCTCATGAAAATTTCAATATTTTAGTGTGAATCTTTAATGAAGTGCAAGTTTCAACCGGCTAAAAAATCGCATTTTGTTTCAAAGGAAATTCATGCTTATATGAAAAAAGTGAAAAAATCCGTCACAAAAAAATTCTCAAATCAACGAGATTTTTTTGGGCATTTGAAACTTGCACTTCATTAGACTAAAATTGTACGGGCTATAAAACTGCATACTCAAAAATGTTCTAAAAATTAAAATTTTGATGAAACATTTTTTTTTTTATTTTTTATAAAGTTTAAAACTGTTATTTATATGGTTTTGGTTAAAGCTTTGACAATATTTTTATAGAAAAATAACAAAAAAGTTGACTCGAAAAACATTACCAGTATTTAAAAAAAATCAACTGTATATGAAATATGGATGCTAATGCATAAGCTCACAATTGACCGACCCTTAATAGAACATCGTCAGTTTAAAAAAGTTCATCCAGGGTTAGTCGTTTTCACTGCGGGGTATCTGCTCGATCCGAACCTATTGAATTGAGACGCCTATTTTGCGGCAATAAATAAATTTTATGCACCACAGGAACCAAGCAAAAGCAAATATTTTGTCACATGAAGCCAAATATATGTACATACATACATACTTACTTTTATGTAGTATGTTCTAAGAAATAAGTGGCTGCGGCAAGCGGGCGTTGAAGGATAACCACAACGAAATTCTGCAGAAAGCTGCAATTTTTGGCAACAGCTTTGCATTTTGGCAAAAGCTGATGAACTACAAAAAAATAAAATTAAAGCAAAAAAAGGAAGTGCCAAAAAATTTAAGCAACAAAAACAGCATTTCAATTCAAGCATAAGTGTATTCGTGCATACCAACGAAGAGGTTTGCAATAAAAAGCAAAAGGAAAAAAGCGTTGTAAAATAGAAGAACCACAGCGCAGACAGCAGACATACAAACAAATGAGTGTACATATATGTACATAAATTAGTTTTGGGTTTTGGCAATTGCACTGCCAACGCTAGGGAAAATTAAAAAATATTTCACGCTGAAGATATTTTTATGAAATCAGCATACAAATTCATGCCACCGTCGTCACCGTCACCATTTCCACTACCAACGCCAATCGTCTGTAAATCGCGCAACACAACATACAATCAACGCAGTTCCTCTGCATTAAAAGCAGCCGTAACCGCAGTGCTGAAACAGTTGGTCCT
>NW_023458560.1:15255864-15274262 GCF_013731165.1 Rhagoletis pomonella
TCTGCATTAAAAGCAGCCGTAACCGCAGTGCTGAAACAGTTGGTCCTTTAGCCACGAGCAATCAACAAACAGAGTTGAAATTTTAGCAAGAAAAGATTCGGATAGCTACGTTTTTTTAATTGCAAAAACCAACTTAAGGGTAAAAGTTTAAAACTAAAAACCGATTACCAGATCGCTGGGTCAAAAAGGTAAAAAAAAACACAAATTGACATTGCAAGATATGCAGTGATAATAAAAAGCAAATACAGCTCCAGGTGCGTGCCTCTTTTTCATAATTGCGCGCAATTCGTGCTGCCGATAAGCACAACCACACTAGCAAAAAAAAAAAGGTGAAAATGCTCTACCGAACTTAACGCACTTGCCGCTGCTTTGTTTTTTCGCACGCAGCCTTTAAAGTTTTATTGAAATGTTGTGGCACGTGTGGTCATATGTATTTAAAAAAATTGCAGATGCGGAAATTCTTTGAACTACATACATATGCACATACAGTTGCACTTATATATACGTGGATAAGTGGATTCAGTTAACAAATAAATTAGTGTATTTAGGTAGAGATAGAACTTTTTAAAAAAGTATTGATACTAGTATTCAGTTAGAATAAGCTAAAGAAGAATCGACGCCAGTACTCATATTTGCAAAAAAATAGCGATAATACTCGGAAATCCAAATATTTTAAAGCCAAATGTTCCTGTTTGTAAATTGAATGGACACTGCTTTGAATATTTTAAATCTGATCTATGATGCATTTATATAGGAGTTTTCGAAATCTCTTAAAATAAGTCTACTTCTACAAGCGTAAAGTAAACGCCCATTGCAGAAAGCTTATTTAAAGTTTATAAAAGCCAATTTGACGTGTATATTTATAAATCAGTTTACTTTGGAAATTAAATGGAAATGTAGACCCGAGAAACAAAAGTGGGGAAATAAATTCTCTCAAGAAAAGATGAATTCTCTTTCATAAAAATTATCTTAAATAATGGACTGGAATTTACAACTAAGATAAAATACAATGGATAACGAAGGCTCAGTTTCGCTGTAGAAAGGCAATGTTATCGGATCGAAGACCACCCTCTTACCCCAATCATTATCGAAAGGAAGGCAATACACTGTTGGGAAAATCTCAAGTTTTGAAATGACACAAAGAAACGCCCAACCACGCAAACTTAATATTGGCTCGTAGATTATGGATCTGTATACCGTTTTTCCAGATCAGGTCATTCTCCTTTGTTGTGAAAAAATTTGATAGCTGTTTTAGAAAAAAAATGTATTTGTTTTTACTATGAAGTATATTTACTAAATTCAAAACTTTAAAGCCAATTTTACAGCGTGGCGACGAATAACTGTTACTCGGGTTTTTTTTTGAGGAATAAAAGGGTCCTTTATAGATTTTGCGAAAAAAGTATTTTATTGTAAATTGTCCACAGCTTTTACTTTAGTTGTATTAATTAGTTTTTAAATTTTAATCGTTATTTACATTTTCCAACAATGTAAACTTTGAGAGAAAGGTTCATTTGGCATGCAACACGCATGCGAACACTTATTAAATATTATCGTGCGACCAAAACCAAAAGATTTCAAAACACGTAAAAATGAATGCCGCTAGCTTAGAGTGAAAAGTTGCTAAGTCCCAATATAATAATTTTACAGGATAGGAAAAAAAAATGTTTGTACCCATTTTCTTCAGGTAGTTCGCAAAACTTTGAATATAACATTTAGCCTGTTTCAAGCAAAGCAAAACTCCATACGAATCAGAGGGATTCGAAGTTTATTAAAATATTTCATACTATTTTGGCCTTATCAAACTTTCGGAGCTTTTTTTGGACTTAGCAAATTTTCCTTTCATTGAATATAACCGAGAAAACATAAAACGAAGATCTTAACCCTTTTCGAAAAGATGTATTTTTAATTTCTCTAGCCTCCTGTATCAAAATACGAGTTTTCATAAAAAATGGACTTAGCAACTTTGCACACTAATCTAGCGATATGCCAAATTTTCAACGTCTTGCTCTTCATATTGTACCCATATTGTTATTCTAATCGCACAGAATTTTTAAATAAAATTTTTAATATATAATACATATCCATGACATTTCAAAGTCCCTAAAAAAAAATGTTGACGTCAGCGAGAAAACCTAAAATTGCAATTTTTCTACTTATATTTGGCCCCTAGTATATTGATATTTATGTGTTGCAGGGTGTAATTGCGCATCTCTCCTCTACGTATGTATTTCCCTCCAAAAAATTGCTAAATATTTTAAAATTTTGTGAACGAATATTGTCGTCCCCCAACCAAATAAAATTAACTGCTCGAGTTAATATCAGATTTTTCAACTGTCTATTGGTGTTGTGATAATTAAAAGTTAATTAATGATGTGTCGAGGAGGCGTTATTTTGCGTTTTTATTGCTTTTTAATAAATAAATAATTATGTTATTCATGCCAACTGCAGATTACTCATACGCCTCGGAGCACTATATTCTCAATAATGAATTCTAATACTCGTATGGAGGAAGTTCATATTTATACCCGAGCGCATTTGTGCACAAGGGTATTAGAACCTTGTTTACGTAATGGTTGTATGTAACAGCCTAAACAAGTCGAGATAGATATAGACGTACATATATGTATATACCAAAATGCTCAGAATGAAGAGAGAAATCGATTAACACGTGGTTGTGTGTCCGTCCGTGTACACGATAAGTCGAGAAAAAATTGAGATATCTCACCGAAATTTGGAGTATAGGTTGCCCTTTATTCAACGTAGGTTGGTATTGAAAATGGGCGAAATGGGAATGTAACCACGCCCACTTCCCATATAACGGTATTTTCGTAAAATGCAAGAACTACGACATTTCACTAAATATTAAATGCAAATTGATGAAAATTAGTATGTGATGTAGAATTTTGGTAGAAAATAATATTATTATGGAATTTTTGAAAAACGGCCGTGACCCCGCCCGCGTACGATGAAATGCTCTATCTCAGTAGCCGCTTCACAAATCCTTAAACTAGCCTCGCTTAGGGTCTAGCTAAGAAATCTGATGAAAATTTTTGAAATCGGCCAATAACAACACTTGGTTCAATTATCTCATTAAGTATAACTCAGGATATTATCGAAAACCTTTGAAATTGAGAAAATACCCCTGCTTATCATGCAAAGGTAGTTTAGAGAAAATTGGAACCACGTTATTTGATACCTGCGCCCGGTACCTATTTAAAATTCGGTTTCGCCCGAACTTATACTTCATTACTTGTTTATACCTTATTTATGATTTTCCTTTTTACTATAACATTTTTCGCGGTTTTCTTTATTCATTCAAAAATTCGTATGTACATGTACATGTTGTTAGATATATTAAACAAACTACAATGACATTGTAGCAGATGATGGCCTTCGCTGCATTCGAGAGATCAAGTAGAGAAGGGCATAACTTCACTTGGAATTTCGCAGTTGGCTTCAAAACTTGCGCAAAATAGCTTATGCGGTTACAGCTGTAATCAAGAAGAAGAATAAAGAAAACTTCCAACCAAAATACAAAGGTATTGTAGTGCCTGATTGAATTTTTGTGTAGCTCCGGTGAAAACATGGGCATACATATACACATGTACATACTTATTTGTACATATTTAACTTTTTGATCAACATACATATCAACCGGTTCGTATGAGTGACAATGAGCACCCCCAACTTGTCTCTTTGTTATTCTTAATCCTCTTTGTAAAAATTGTGCAACGTAGTATGTACATATGTGTCGCTGCACTAGCATGCTGATTACTTTCTCTATGAGGTCTATTATCTTTTGTTCATGGGTAGAAAAGTATACAAAGTACATACATTCGTAAGTGAATCAAATGATTTAAATAATTTGCGATCCCAAATAGAATAACCAATAATAACTACGTACATACATATGTGCACATAGATAAGATGCCAAATCGGTGAAAGTTGTTAAAAAAAATAAATAAATAAATACCTAGAAAAAATATTGCGGCAGGAGGGCGTTATCAGTTCGTCGGGATATTTTTTTTAGACAAACCTCTTTGCGTTCGGTTGATAGTAAAAGCAAACATCGATGTAACGAAAAAACAGTAGGCTAAGATTGAAATCGCGATTGGAATTGAGATAAAGATTAAGATTAAAATAAAGATTAACATTCAGATTAAGTTTAAGACTAGTATTCAGATTGAGGCCAATATTGAGATTGGGATTAAGATTTAGATGAACAAATGATTAATACTAAGAATTATGAGTGGGACCAAAGTTAGGGTTAAAGTTAAGACTAAGATTAAAAATAAGATTAAGATTAATATTCAGATTAAAATTAAGATTAAGAATAAGACTAAAATTAAGATTAATATTACTATCAAGATTGATATTGAGTAGGATCCACATTCTTATTCTTCGGCGCCTAAGGAATTTCGTACAAAATTTCCATCGTGTATGCACTTTGAAATACATCATTTGAAGGAACTAATACTCCCATAAATAAAGCTATTTTACGAAATGAAAATTAAACTTTTAAAAGAGTATTTGTTTACTTGATTTGACCCACTGGATAGGAATATGAACTCCTTTATTTTTCCAAAAAAGCGTAACTCAGAAAAAACATAGGAAACTCGTTTTACGATCGAAAGCGTTCATTACAGTTAAATTAGGGTCGAACACTAGTGATCTGACGATTTTTTTTGCGCAGTAGTCAAATTTTTCAATACTACAACAATACTACTTTTTATAAGCTAGATCAACAAAAAATCTATCACACATCGAAAAATTGTACGCTAATATCTCAGAAAGCAGTTTTAACAGAAGTGCCCTTTATTTATTGAAAAACCCCTGTTTATGGTCCGATTTGGTTCATACTTAAATCGTGTATTACTTGCATAAAAGGGAGTAACTCCACAAAAAATTTTGCCCGATAGGTGGCGCAGGAGTTGAGGTATTTAGAAAATTTGTATTTATGCTCCGATTTGCTCTATATTTGAAATGCAAATTACTTTTGTAGAAAGAAGTAACTCCATAAAAAATTTAGCCATTAAGTGGTGCGGGGGTCGCTTTAACTTCTTTTACTAACCTACAGAAGCTTTGTATTGTTAAAGTCTTTATAGTTGTTCCTTTATTTTGAATTACAAGAAAAATAATATCGGAAACCACATACTTTTTAATTCAATGAAACTTTAATTTCAATAATTTTACGTTAAGTTTTGAGCACATGTACATACATATCTAGCTGACGAGTAAAAGGCTCTACAAAATCGGACACATCTATAAAGTTATTAGGCGGTTAGACTTGACTTCGTTTACTCTATATATATGTACATATGTATAACGACACAGCTGAAATATTCATGGTTTTCAGTACAATCAATTAAAGTTTTAGCGTTTAAAAATAATACGTCTTGAAACGTAATGTAAATAATCGCAGTCATCCTGTAAGGAAAATGTTTAAGCTTTCAAATAATGACCGCTTTATAAAAATTTAGAAAGGATTACATCGAAAGAAGGCGAAATAAGTAAATATTATTAATTAGTTAAACGAAAATCGGCTATATAACTAAAGAACACGAAATTTTGAGTTGTGTGATTATTGCAGAGGACCGTCGATATGTAGTACGTTTGAACTGTGGATCACATTCCATGTTGTTGCAGACAATGCAAATATTGCCTACGTCAAAGTGGATTTTATACAAGTAAAAAAATGTTTCTCTTATATTAGTATCTAGTATCTTGTTAAACGTCGATGTGAAGGTCATGCAGGCAAATTGAGTGCGCTTGAAATACCTATGGCATTGATATATGCAAGTAAATGTAAAAATTCTGCATACATGTAAATTGTCAGCAATAAAGGCGTATGTATGTATGTAGTTGAAATCGTTGGCCAATTGTATTCTCCTTTGCAAATTTTGTGAAAAAATCAATTTCAAGTATCAATCAAGAGCTTAAAATGGGTTTACTATTCCTTTACTACTCTTGCTTGGAAAACTATATTAAGATATCACAAAAACAACATTTAAATTGGTTACTGGTACTTGCAACTCAGTAGGGTAATGTAGATTCTTGGGTATAAACAAGATATGACACGCAATAAAGCCTTACGTACAGACATACATAGTACATACTGTATGTATTAGCTAAAATTTCTGAAAAGCATTGAATGCCAATTTACCAAATCCTGCTTTTGGTATAGGTAAGTCTATGCAAATATGTTTGTATGTGTGTTAGGGCAGGTACATTTTTTTGACTATGCGCGCACTTCCATTCCGCAGGGCCTGGGTTCAAGCACTGGTCAAAGCAACACGACAAAAAATATAGAAAAAAGATTTTTTCTAGACAGGCAATAGCAAACCTCTGCGGTGAAAAACCCGCTTCTCATAAAAATACAATCGCCGTTCGGAGTCGGCGTAAAACTGTAGGTCCCTCCCTTTTGTGTGACAACATCAAGGCACACGCCACAAATGGGAGGAGATCTCGGCCAAACACTAACATATCGCACACCATCATCAAAAGAGTCGCAACTCATTTTTGAAATTATGCGCTAAAAATGTACAAAGAGATTTTATTTACCTTTCAGCAAAAGCTGGAGCAAATTTTTGTTATAATTTGTTAAAAAAACCTAAGATAAAGTCGCCCTTGCCCATATACTAATATTTTGAGTACGTACTATTTTGAGTTGTGACCCTTTTGATGACGCTGTGCGATATGTGTAAGAGCCATTCTATTATTATTATTATTTTATTTTTTATTTTTTCTTATTTTTTTTATTTTTTTTTTTTTGTAGGAGAGGGAATTTCTTTATGCACTATCTCTATGCGCTCTTATGCGCTAGTCTCTATACTACCTTCCCCGAGTGTGGGACTCCCACCGAAGCGTGTTGGGCTACCCACAAAAACCCAAACTCCCACCGCCCGCGCAAGAATTCCGCATCTGGCACCGCATTTCTGCATGTCTTCAGATGCAGGAGCGCGCTGCTAGAGCCTCGGGGCTGCTCTTTTGTAGGGGCGTTTCATTCGGGTGTCCTCAGTAGACATCCGTCCTCTCGTTTGCAGCGGAGTACGAATTTCACGTATGTATCTCGCAACTGCTTCCCACTTGTCTGCACTGGAGATCATTACCCCAATTATGTTGTTCGGAGTTATGTCTCCGTATCTTTCTATTATTATATTGTTATTATTATTATTATTGTAATTTTTATTATTATTATTATTACCATGGGTTTAAAATCAATTTGGAGTTGCCAAATTGCCAAAATAGTATGTTTCGAATAAAACGTGAAATTTTTCACTGTTGAGCCCACTTGTCGAAAAATATGATTCCAGAAATGGTTTCCTCATATCATAAAGCCCCTTATAGCATGTTTTTGTGTCAAAACTTAAGCACATCTTTACGACACTACAGCAAAATGCTAAGAAACTTATTTTCGAAATTTGGCAAACTTCGAATTGATTTTAGACCTATGGTTTCTTCGGCATATTTGGTAAGAATTACTCGTAGAATCCTTTTGTGCTAAAAGCATATAGTTGAAAAAATTTCCCCTTACAATTTGATCCGCCCTAATGTGGGTATATATATGTAAAAAATTGCATGCCTCAAATATTATTCGACATTCATTTGACATTCAAGAAAACTTTGCTGGAATTAAAAGATTGGTTTAGTCAAAGAGAAAAGGTAATTGAATAGCTATTGAGTGTTTTACGAGGGTAGATTGATAAATCAGCGCGACTGTTCCAATTTTTTTTCTTTATTATTAACAACTTGAATTGAGGTGGTGTGGCTTTTGGCGCTCAGGCCGTGATACGAGTGAAATATGAAAAGTCAGAGTCTTTTTGAATAATCCGCGCAGTAACTTTAAGTGCAATACGGCAGTCAGCTAGCATCGATTAATAGGCTACTGCGCCATTTAGTTTGTATTTGACAGCCACGACGAAAATGGAAAAAAGTGAATTTCATGTGCTGATTAAGCACTATTTTTTGCGTAAAAAACCATAACCGAAACCAAGTAAAGGATTGATAAATACTATGGGAATTCTGCAACATAAATTTCAATGGTTAGGAAGTTATTTTGGATACGAAGAACCGTGTGACCACTTCAAAGGAGTGTCTGGAAAATGTTCAGCCGAACGAGGTTTTGCACCATTTTCTAATCGTTGACGAAACATTGATTCACCACAACATACCAGATACCAAGGAACAATCAAGAAGTGCACCAACGGAGGCCAAAGCGGATCTGTCGGCCAACAAGGTGATGGCCATAGTTTCGTGGATGCAGGCGGTGTCAATCACGTTGATTACCTTAAAAAGTGCCAAACGATCACTGGTGAGAATTATTCTGAGATTTTGAACACATTCGAAATTGATTTGAAACAAAAACGACCACATTTGGGCAAGAAAAAAGTGCTGTTCTCCATAGAAAAAATCCATGAATTTGGCTACGTACTCCTATCCCATCCACCATATTTAGCAGATTTAGCCCCTAGTGACCATATCTTTTTTCCAAACCTAAAGAAATGGCTGGGCGGTAAGATATTTGGGTCGAATGAAGAGTCATCACGCTTATTTTAAGGATCCTGAAAATTTGGAAGGAATTAAAAAAATGGAAAAACGCTGGACTAAATCATCGAGCTAAACGAAGACTATTTTGAGAAATAAAAGGTTTTTTGAAAAAAATATTTCTTTTATTCAAAAATGTCACTGACTTTTCAAATTGTCCTCGCATAAAACTTATAACTGAATAGAGCGTTCAAAACTTCGTGTGGAGTTCTACTTTACGGGATTTGGGAATGAAAAGGTCATCACGGAATCAAACACATACTTTGAGGATCTCGAGGGAACCTCTTATTTGTAAAAGATAAAAAGATATTGGAAAAAGCTGGACTAGGTGTATTCATACTTAAAATCTAGATGTTTGACCCAAAAATTTTACCTTCATTGTGGTGTGCGCTTTGATGTTGTCACATAAGTCGGAGGAAACTTCACTTTTACGGCGCCTACGAGTGGTAAATGGTTTTACATATTTAGAAGTTCTTTCATGGAAGAAATACACACGAGGGGCGATCGCTATTGAAAATAAATTTATTCGTATGGGCGCGTCTCGGGCCAGGCGTCAAACCCTGGACACATCGAGTGGTCAAATCACTTGGCTACGGCGGCCCCCGGAAAGTTGAGTGGGTCCTGTCAAAATGAAACAAGCTTATAAATCCCTACATATTTTCTTAACGGTTTCTGAAAGCTTATTTTCAGTTTATTTAAGAGATTATGAGTATGCTTTTTCGCACAGATATATACAAAATTTTTTCAACGAATTGAGTTTTGCCAGTAGTTTTCTACGTTTTGGTGTCTGCATAAATATTTAGTTTAATGCTAATTTGAATTTAATAAAAAGGGTCAGCGATTAGATAACCAAATGCTATTAATCGTGGTCGTTGTTGTTTTGTGCTGAGAATTTACAAAATGCGGCGCCAAAGCTTCTTATGTAGATCAATTTTCACTTAGCTGCACATGTACGCCTTTTGCTGAAGTACTAGAATACATTTGCTACATTTTATTCTTTTTAACATGTTTGGAAAATTAATTCACGTTTTTTGTTCCTACAAAATTCTTGGCAACGAAAATTGTGCGACTGTGTCAAGTGGAAAAGATAAGAAAATCTGTGAAATTTTAAAAGATTATTAAGAAAAAATTATTTTAATTTGCGTTAATACCACAACCGAGTTTTTCAGCTGAATATATTACGAAATGAAATTTTAGCAGAAGTGAAGGTTACTTCTTTTGGCAGTAGGTAAGAAGTTTTCCCTTCAACGTAGGACATAAATTATTTCATCAGCCTGCAAGTTTAGCCAAGTGCTTAGTATTTTAAAAAATATTTTAAAGAGCTTGCTTTTGAAAATAAACGCTCAAAAATATTTAAATATTTGTGAAAACTTTATGGTCGTTTAACAAACGAGCTTAAAGGCAGTGTCACACGATTGGGCATTTGCCCAAAATTTGGTGCAAGTTGTATCCCAATCGGCTAAATGCACAAAATTTGTTCTTTATCCCACGCGATTTTTTATTAAAAGTTTTCGCCTGCGCCGCTTTTTTTGTAAAAATCGATAATTCGATAAATAATTCAAATTTTTAATAAAATCAGTACTTCGTCTGCGGGGATTTTTTTTTATGTAAAACCGTATTTCAATATAAAATAAACATTTTCAATAAAAAAACCCGAGACTTTTTTTTACTATTTTCATCAGCTGGTAGCACCAACGTCTCTGTTCCTTTCCAACACTTGCATGTAATCAATAAAATTTGTATGGTGAATTGCAGGACTGCCAACTTGGCTCAATCTCTGCCATTTTTGTCCCTATTTTACATCAAATGGCACTTCATTTTTCAATTTGGCCCTTATTGCCAAAATGGCATTTTTAAAAAATAATAATATTTCAATTCATTGTCATTTTTCGAACGAAAATCGTTCTTTTCGAAAGTATGCATTTTAAAACCAAAATCTTCTGAAATCTCTTCCGTCTGACATTTTTAAACATGTAGTGACCCTCCCACATATATAAATCAGAAATAAAGCAGTTTAACAAGCATTTTGATAGTAACCCACCTTTTAATAATTCATTTAAAGTACTAAATAATTTGAATTCTACTTTTTAAACCTGGTGGCAACCCTCTTCAAAATACAAAGTACAAACCTTAACACCTTCTTAAACCTCTGTCGTCTGACTTTCCCATTTTGAGATGATTTCAATAATAATTTGAATTTAATTTTATAACAGGCGGCCGCTCTTTTCGCAAAAAAAACTAAAACATTATAGCACATCTACGGGCCAAGTCCCACTATTTGATACCTCATAATGAATACTCGTACAATTTTTTCCCATTTGATACTTGATTGTTTAATAATACGACTACCGGGCCCTTAGCGCCATACTATGTATAATCTCTCAACTAGGGCCGTAGATAGAAAATCCGGGCACGGTACTAAATATGACCGGGCCCCCTCCTTAAACGAATTTCCAACGTTTTCACAACAAACTTGTTGTATGTGGAGTAGGATGTTTTATTGAAAAACTTCGAATTGTTTTTGCTGCACTGTTGTAAAGATCTAGTGAATGCGTAAAATAGTTGTCATTGTTTTAGTCAAAATGCGTACGTTTAAGCTCAGATGGACTGCATGCAAGAGACTCGACTTCTATTGATTTTCCCGGCCAGGGGGAAACACCCCTGACCTCCACCCTCAAGTCGGGCCTGCTCTCAATGACCGAGTGGTATCAAAAGTCATTAGTTTTTTCAACAAAAATTAGAATACATAATTATTAAAGCCGTTTTTGCCGGATTAAATTTTTCCAAAACGAGGAAAGTGAGAGAGGAAGATCGTCAATGCTCAGCGCTGTGCCACCATTAGCATTGAATTTTTTTTGGCCTGAAATTAAAGATGTCGATTTAGAGGAAATATGCTATGAAAAGAAGTTAGGCCGCGGGCTATTGGGCGAGAAATTTCCGCAAGTTTCCGATAATCTCGATAACTATAAATGTTTTCATACCGTATTTTGAAATGAATTCCAAAATCCATCCTTATTCTAAACTGTGGAAAGCGCCAACAAGTAAAAAAAAAATATCAATCTAAGCAAGCGAATAATAATGTCGACATGTACATACATATGTAAATAGCTACGAAGCAGTATGTAAAATTATCGCACTTGAATGCGTGAACATATTAACGCATGGAATTGAGAAAACTAACAACATTCTTGGCATAAATATTGTGAACAACGAGAAAATGACGCATCGACTCGTTTACTTAACGCTGATGTTGTTTCAGGTATCAAGTGGAATGGACAGCGTGTGCCTGGAGCGTGGCCAAACGCAAATGGCGCGAGTTGCTCGATATACTCGTATGTATGTACATACATATCCCTGCAGAAAAAAATTATCAATTGATTAAAAATAACCAACTTGTAGTTAGCTGTTTTGCGGGATTTCTATAAAATATATAATAACTTGTAGTTAGCTACAAAAAGCTAACTTGAAACAAGTTGAAAAGTAATGCAAATTTCTATTTAAATGCCCTCATACAAATTTTACTTTGAAAACACTTTCTTTCTGCACTTCACAAATACTTTTTCGAATTGAGGACAAATAAAAGTAAGATCGAAATTTTATATTACGGAGTTCGAATATGGGACCACCTACAGCAGAATACGTAAATAAATAGGAAATGTAATAAAATAAGGTAAATGATTAAAAAAGTAAAAAAGCCAAAAAAAAAGAAATATTTTGTTTTTCTTATGGATATTTTATGTCCAAAAGTAGTTAGTTACAAGTTACTTGGCATCAAATGCAGAGATAACCACCCTTGACTATTTCGCGGCCATCGCCATAGAAATATACAGTTAGCTTTCCTCAAAGAAAATAATAGTGACTTTTAGTTCCTTCCTAATCAACATCAAGTTAACTTATAGTTAGATACATTTCCCGCAGGGATGTATCTACTTGTGGGTGTATGTTTGTATGCTCATATTCATTTGTACTTACATACGTACATATGTATGCACGCATGTGTGTATTTCCTGTGCATATGCTTGAATTGAAGTCCATTTGCTTATGTTCCATAATTTTACGATAATTCAATTGTCGGACAAATGCCGCCAATAGCTAAGAGATGAACAGCAGCATATTCTTGTAGAGCATTAAATTCTCCAAAAAATTACCCTGAAGTTGGTTGTCTTAGAGACGTTTAAGATTGTTGACTATGTTAATGATATTGCTGAACGAGATATAGCGTTGATACAAGATTATAATCAAACTTTGACGAAATACGAAGAACAAGCAATTTCTTTTGCAAGTAATACAATGCCAATTAAATAATTTAAAAAGAAATAGTCACAACTTGTTAATATGTGGCGGTCTTACAATTATGCAACACAGTGTACTATTAAATTGTTTGACTTTTGTTTAGAGAAACTTTGAATTGTGAATTTATTCGTTATTTATGTATTCAAATAAATAAATTTTTTTTGTCTTCCATGAGGAGAATTTGTCGTCCTGGAACGATAAAAAATTCTGGTCACCTTAGTTATATCTTACACACATTTCAGTTATAAATGGAACTGTCTAAAACATGGATGGTGGATGTACCAAAACGCCAAGAAATTTATGGCTGTGATTGTTTGTTATTTCAAAACCAGCAAACCGCAAGTGAATATTACGATTTCCGCATTGTTTTGATTACTTTACGAGTGTGCTAAAATTACAAAATAGATATTCATTATAAAACAGGTGTGCGCGTATGCACATACATTAAAGGCGATTGCATATCGAAACATGCTCTAGTAGGTAACAGATTGAATGTTTTAAGTACGAGTACCATTGGATGTGTGTGTGTATAGTTTATTTTTTAATTCCTTTCTAAAAATTTTCTATGCTCAATGCTAAAGCAAACCATAAACACTGCTCTGATTATGCCAAATGTCAAGGCGGTACATATAACTACGTATGAAAACAGAAATTCTAAATATTGTACATATACATAAATATATGCAAAAGTCAATATGTCCTATATAAATTGCTTTGCTGGCATTTGTCGTTCATATCACGTTGCAACGATCTGTCATAACTTTCATTTTTTATGCTTCTTTTTTTAGTTCCAATTTATTTTACTGTTGATAAGCTTTCTTGTTTATATTCGCTTTCACCACGTAAATCCACTTTCAATGATTGCGGTGAGATTGGCTCCATGCGGAAAACTTGGTGAAAGGGTTGTTTGTTGTGCATGCGGCAAGCCATAAAACGTTTGTTAAACTGTGTAGGTACAGGTATTTGTATGTACATATGTATGTATAGTCATGTGAAAAATAAAAGGGACACGATATTTTAACCAGTTTTGGCTATTCTTCTTTTGTTTGTTTAATGTTTATTGTTGTTTTATACAAATATAGTCCATTATATGACAAACACCATATAGGCTATATAAGTCCAAATTTCAACCTTTGTAGAAAAATAGGAAAAATTCAACAAAATTTTACAACAGCAACAAACTTTTTATAAATAGTTTATAGAAAAAATCGAAGTAGGCAATTTTATAGACTATTAAATTCTTGCTCAAAAAAGTGCAAGTTTGAAGCGGCTAAGAAATCGCGTTGATTTTTGATGACATTTTCTAAAAATTCTTAGTAAAAGGTTTGTTGTTGTAAAATTTTGTTGCGTTTTTCTAAATTTTCCACAAGGTATGAAATTTCGGCTCTAGTTCGGGGTTAATTACGGGACTAATTCAGACCCATTTAGAGACTGGTTTCAGGACAACTTTGGTAATAGTTCAAGTCAATGTCA
This sequence comes from Rhagoletis pomonella, assembly GCF_013731165.1. Taxonomy (NCBI): domain Eukaryota; kingdom Metazoa; phylum Arthropoda; class Insecta; order Diptera; family Tephritidae; genus Rhagoletis; species Rhagoletis pomonella. Next base: position 15,270,175 of record NW_023458560.1, read on the forward strand.
GGAACATTTCGGTACTATTTTAGGAGCATTTTGAAATTAGTAAGCGACCATTTCATGGCCGCTGCAAGACTTGTTCGATATCCTTTCGGGACAAGTTGAACTCGTTTTCAGAATCACTTCAGTACTACTTCAGGACAATTTTGGGACAAGTATGATTTTCATGCTCAACCCACATGGCGAAACGTTAAGTAGCAGAAATGGAGGTAGTGCTTCTTTCGGAAGTACACCACTTCTTTTTGAGCTGTTGTACTTCGCACTTCGCAATACAGTAAAATCTACTTCTTTGCAATATTTTGTACTACCTTTTAAGTTGAGTCTTCTTAAACTGATTCGAAAAATTTTGAAAGGTTAGTGATCTCAGTTAAAAAAGGTACTCATAGATCACCTATAAATTATGACTGTCAAACATTTCACTTCTCTAGCTGACAAAACTCATTGTGAATCAAGAAAAATTAAAAGTTGGTTAGGAGTTAAGAGGGTGTGCTTGACTCAGCAGTAAGCATTGCTGACTTTGCATATCGATGATGCGAATCTGAATGAATCTGATGAGATGTGCTGTTATCCGAAATAGCAACTATAATTTATGCTGCTTAGATTTTGTTAGTTTTTCCATTTTTCTTAAAACAAATCATGGCAAAAGCTTAATAGCACTGTAGAAGGATATATTTTTACGCCACAATAATAACAACATGTATGTTGTTTAATTTTTGCGATAGGAAAGGAGGAAAAACATTTTCAGCAATTTGCAAAGGGAATACATTTTCATTAAAAAAAACATCAATTCGGAAAGTTGTGCTCGGTGTTGTAGCATGGAAAGATATAATTATCGTTAAATTATAAATGAAATATTCGTATTTATAATATCGTTGAATATCTTTATATATAATCTATATATATAGTACGCGAAGAAATTTTTTGCCCAGGACAAAAGATCTGCAACGTTCGCTCGATTTTCAAATATGAGGTGTCAAATTAAAGCACTTGGCCTGTAGATGTGCAAACTGGTTTTATGTTTTCGAACAGAGTTGCCACCTGTATAACAATTGAATTCAAATTATTTAATAAGCAATGCCGCGCCGTTCCTTCGATTTTCCAATAAGAGTTGCCACATTTTAAAAAATATATTGAAATTAGCTTAAAAAAAAATAATTATTTCAAAATGTGTATCAATGGAAATGGTTTAGAAAATCTTTGTTCCTTAACTTAACCTTAGGGGTGTTGCCACCTGTTTAAAAAATCAAATTCAATTTGAATTAAGGAAATTAGTTAGGATAAATATATATGTTTCAACATATGGGTGCCAAACGAAAGGGGGTTCAGAAGGCAATAGTTTGGAAATATTTTGAAGAGGGTTGCCACCTGCTTGAAGCGTCGAATTTAGTTAATTTATTCACAAATTATATTCTATTTAAACTATATTCAGTTTGAACACTAAGAAAATTTTTGAGGTTTTGGGAGAGGATTGTCACTTGTTTAAAAATTAAATTCAAATTATTACATAAGTTAAATGAATTATTTAAATATAGGTATCAATCGAATGGAGTTTGAAAAATCTTTATTTCTGAACTAACTGAAACTTGAGTTTGAACATTTAGAATGTTTGAAGAGGGTTGCCACATGTTTATAAAGTGACATTCAAATCATTTAAAAAGTTGGATAAATTATTAAAGGATGGGTATCATCGAAGGAAATTACCTAATTCAAATATGTATTAAAATTTGGATATATGGAAACAGTGTTACGAAATCTTTAGTTTGGATACTGGAAGTATTGTTCAAAAACTCAAATTATTTGAAAAGCCAAATTAATTATTAAAATATGGGTGTCAATCGTAATGGGTTGCAAAGGCTTTATTCTGAAATATATTCAGGAAGGTTGCCACGTCTTTTATAAGCAGCAGTCAAATTATTTAATAAGTTAAATAAATTTTTAAAGGATGGATATCAATCAAAATGGCTTTGAAAAAGCTTTCAGGTAAGTTTTGCTATTCACTTCCGAGTGAATTTACACCGAATTCGCTTCGAACTCAAATTGAGCTTTGTAGAAGTTTACTCGGAAATAAATTATATAACCTGCCTGTTTATTTCTGAAATATGAGAGGTGAAAGTAAATACTTTCGCCTGAAGATGTGCGATTTATTTTTTTTTTTACAGAAAAGTTGCGTCTGCCTCAATACCAAAAGTAACGAGATGTTAAAACAAACCACATACATACATAACTTCTGCAGCTAAACTACGGTTGATTTAACGAAACCATTGCTTTTGCAAAAAAAACGCGAAGTTTTAGTTAAAAACAAAAACAGCGTTCGTTATATCGAATAATAAAAATCGTTTGCCTTCGTAATATAGAAACATGATATGATATAATATTGATATAATTTTGCTTTATATGGACGTCCACAGTTCTTTCATACTATTTTTGGTTTTCAGTACTTCTCTGTACTTCTGTGAGCTATGAAATAGTTCATATCGTTCATAGCCGTACTCGTATATACTCGTACATGGCGTATGAGTAACGCAATGCAAACTTTGAATTAAAACATCTCGGGGAAAATGATCTGATCTAGAAAAACGGTATACGGATCCGTAATCTACGACTCAAAATTAAGTTTACGATTATTTATTTGATGTAACTTGATGGTTTTCCCCGTGTACCTTTAATCACTTTCAACCGAAAATTGCACTTTTTTTTAACAAAATTGCAAATAGCAGCGCTTGCATTACTTATTAAAAATATACAGTTATACAAAACAACGCTTGAACTGGCGGAAAATTGATCATAGTTTAATTGAAAATATTGCGTTTTGTTAAGGAACTCGTTAATTATTTAATATTGAAAACCCACTCGCCAAAAAATACAAATTAATGCATTGGCCTTTATTTTTTTTCTCTTTTTGCAGAATATAAAATTGGTTTTACGCGTGTAATCGGCACAAAGGTAACTACTTCGTATTTAATAAAGTTTCATTGTTTTAATAAACATTTTATATTAAAGAAAAAGTGGGTAATTTTAATTGATGGGCTCAGGAGGTCAGTTCAGGAACAAAGCAAAGTTTGCTCCGAGGCTCCCGAGTATGGTCGGGTCTTAAGGGTCGAGATAGGAGTTAGTGGTAATTGATGTGTGAAGCTTATTCAGATTTAGCATACATACACCCCGACGAAAAAATTATGTACTATCATTATTTTTAACAGTTTTGACTATTTATCTTTTGTTTGTTTAGTATTAATTATTTTTCTATAAAATTATAGCTCTTTATCTAACAAAAGCCATATAAATTTTAGTTAGTTTATTAAATCCTAGTACAATAAAATGCAAGTTTGAAGCTGCCAAAAGATCGCGATGATTTTTGAAATGTTTTTTTTTTTCCTGAAGGTATCACACATTTTCTTCCATACAAAGTAATTATTTATATGAATGGAATAGTATAACAGACAAAAAAATATATCAAAAATTAATGCTATTTTTTAGCAACTTTAAAATGTCTCTTTATTACACTAAATTTTGATAAGCTATAAATCTGCATACCAAAAATTAATATAGAAATTTGATTTAAAAAGCTTGCAATTGGGATGAAAAGTTTGCGGAGTTTTTATAATTTTTGTACAATGTTTGAAATTTGGATTTATGTGGGCTATACTTTAATAAAAAATTGGCGAATCTTAAAAAAGCAAAAGAAAAGTAGTCAAAACTTGTCAAAAAGCTGATGTGCTACCTTTTGTCGCGAGCTGTATAAAGAATTTGGTGTGATGGCTCGAGCTTGGTAACCATTTACGATCATCTATATGGGGCGATAAGTTAAGAATTCTCATCGTCAATGGAGAGAGGTGAAGCAATTTATTTACTACTCAAGGAAGTTTAATGTAGTGACGTCAGAAGTAAGTAGTTGCAAAAACATGACATCTTAAACTCGATTTCGTACAAGCGTGAAATGCAGCAAGAAGAATTGTTTTCAGAAGGAGAGTTTGAATGGAGTGGTTTTTCATCCTCGCTCGAATTTATTTACCGAAGTCGGGGCATCGCAAAACGCTCAGTTCGACAGCGAATTTTGCAGAACTTATAATTTTTTGTCCCTCGAATTGGCAAAAAAA
>NW_023458560.1:15274272-15322671 GCF_013731165.1 Rhagoletis pomonella
CGGAGAATCACTCTTGCCAACAAGTGCTACTTTGGGCTGAGTAGGCAATTGAGAAGTAAAGTCCTCTCTCGTCGTACAAAGATCACACTCTATAAGTCACTCATCATGCCTGTGCTGGTGTATGGCGCGGAGGCATGGACAATGAAAGCATCTGATGAGGCGGCTCTTGGAGTTTTCGAGAGAAAGATTCTGCGAAAGATTTACGGACCTTTACACGTTGGTGATGGCGAATATCGCAGACGATTTAACGATGAGCTGTATGAGCTTTACAACGATATAGACATAGTGCAGTGAATTAAAATTCAGCGGCTCCGCTGGCTTGGCCATGTCGTTCGGATGGACAGAAAAGCTCCTGCTCTGAAAATATTCAACGCGGGCCGCGATGCTGATAACAGAGGAAGAGGAAGGCCTCCTCTGCGTTGGAAAGACCAGGTGGAGAAGGACTTGGCTTCACTTGGCATTTTCAATTGGCGTCAGTTAACACAGAAGAGAAATGACTGGCGTGCTGTTTTGGACTCGGCCAAAATCGCTTAGGCGGTTACAGCGCCAATTAAGAAGAAGAAGAGATGTCAAGCGATATTCTTTCAACGAAGAATTTGCGGACATTCTAGAAAGTACTGCAAACTCTGTCATGCAAAGCGTCTTGATATGCAGCTTCACTCTCTCTGCTGATATATGTGAGACAGAAGGGAAAACAAAACACATTGTGTTCGCCTTTTATTTATTACACAATTTCATATATTAATATACAAGTATATGTGGAATTGCATAAGATGACCTATAAAACAATTTGACAAGTCATTAAATGCATTTCCTCAACTAAGAAATTTAGAAATGCATACGTGCATGAATATTCTAATAGGAATTTTTAAAAATATTCCTCAACATGTACATAAGTATGTAGTAAGTTATTGCCTTGTGCGTGCCCAGATTCAGATAATAAAAAAAATAAGAGGGATAAACAGACCAAGCAGACGAGTGAAACTCATGCAGCGCTGGCGCTGGTGCCAGACGAAAACAAATCTAAACCAATTATGAAAGCTGTGATTTTGTGTTCTGCATTTTCAATGTTATTTTTTCACAAGAGTACATATGTAAATATATGCATATGCATACATATATGTGCGTATGTATTTACATATGCATACAAACTTTCATGCATCATTTAGTCGGATATATGTATGTATGTATACACAAAATGTATGTAAATGCTTGTATGCATTTGTTGCTGCAGCTTTTGTTGCAATAAATATAAAATGAAATTTGCTGTAAGTTTAGCTGTCGCTTTATAATTATAGAATGTTATTTGAGGGCGAAGAATTTGCCAACAGAACGCTAGCGATAATGAGTGGCAAAGCAACAGACTAAACTGAGAGCGTTGCATACTTGTATGTAACTATTTATACTTTCTTGTTAGGCAAACGTCTCCCCTTTGCACAACACAAAAATTGCATAATTGAGTGTACGATGTTGTGTAAAAAAAGAAATATATTTATGTAAGCACACATGCTGTTTTTTCATTGGAAATGAGTTTTTACGTGGCGGGTCCCAAGCTTAGATGAATGATTTTTCAACCGAATACCCGTTATATACAGGGTGCCCAAGAAGTAGCCTGCCAAACTTGAGGAGAATGCAGATGGGGGTGAGCTTCCTGATAAGTAACAATTTTTCAGATAAAAGTGTCACCGATAAGTATCACCGATTTATCATCTGGAAACGTGCTGCCAACTAAAAGAGTAGCCGCTCATATCATGGCATAGATCTCTGCTTAGAAGACACTATACGACCGGCTCCGTTTTTTCTGCTCCTTCTTTGAACCATCAGTGTACCTTAGTATGGAAGCCCGTGTAATGTAGTACTGACTGCTATATCAACTTTTAATCCAGTAAGCCGGACCTCTTAATTTCATTCAGTATAGCTGAATGCATGAAATTGGCTAGCTTCCAAATATTTGCTTCCCTGAGTTCGAGAGCGTTCTTTCCGAGCGAAGCATGGATAAAAATATGAAGCGGTTGAAAATGAAATATCATGTTAAGCCCTTCCTGGTGTGCGCTACTCACCGCTTCCGTTATGCCATTACTTTCCTATTATAAATCTCCTTTGTCTAGACCTCTCCACCACACTAAGCACCTACCAATTGCACTTGGTCTGATAACTGTGCTAGGCAAACATTACCAGTTCTGTCTTAGAGAGGTTAATCCGCAACCCGTACTGGTTAGCCCACTTGGATACGTCGCCCAGTGCACCCTCTATTAGCTCACTTCTCGTTAACAAAAATTTGGCAGTGATGAGTATCATCAAATTATTCTCTCAATTTCAAGTATTTTCAGAATTTCGTCCACCACCAGGAGCCATAGTAGAGGGGATAGTATCGCCTTTAAGGCATGCCCCTGGTGATGTTCCTCCTCACAGATCCGGTGCCTATGATTTCGTTGATCAGCCTGCTCTCGAGCATGGTGGCAATACATGCAAATTTAGGGCGCTGAACACCGCGCTCCATTCCGTTCGGACATTGTTGAAGTCTCCTTCATACAATGGATCTTAAGCGGAAATATTTTATTTTCTGCGTGTTTTAGCGGACCTATAAAATATATTAATAATAATAATATAATATATATATATATAATAAATAATAATAATACATACGTTAGTGTTTGGCCGAGCTTCTCCTCCGATTTGTGGCGTGCGCCTTGATGTTGTCACACAAAGGGGAGAGACCTACAGTTTTCCGACGACTCCGAACGGCGATTGTATTTTTATGAGAAGCTCTTTTTCATGTAGAAATACACTCGGAGGTTGCTATTGCCTGCCGGGGGGAGACCTTCTTTGTTTTTTTTGTTTTTTGATGTTGGGTTGAACCGGGCTTGAACCCAGGTCCTTCGGAGGAGTAGCGCGCGCTGCTAACCACTACACCACAGCCGCCGCCATATCTAATATATATTTACTATAAAAAAATGGTTAAATAAATAATTGGGTATTATAACTGGGAGTCTCCTGAAGAGAAGCAGAGTCTTACGATCGAAAAATTTTTATTTTCAAGAATTCTTTACTGTTTCTGCGAAAAGTTGTTTTTTCCGCGTATAAAATACACAGAAAACTTTGAGCGCTTTGAGCGACCTGTAAATATTTTTTGATTTCAAAATAAAAAATAGGATATATTTTTTCGGTATAGAACAATCTTAGGGGGTGAGAGCATACAAATTCCTACTTTACTTTTTCACATGCATTTTTGGACCACCCTAATGTACATACCTATGTACATACAGATATACATATGCAATAGTTTTATGAGTTTAATTTTTATTTCGCACCACTGCCAGTGTGTCAAAAATAAACATAATCATCGATCTGTCTAAATACATGTAGCCTGGTTTCGGAAGAAACAGAAAAAAAAAATGAAAATGAAAAAACTGTAGCAGCCTAATGCAGATCCGCAGCAGCAAAATAAGGGGTTGCGGTCTGTAAGGTGAAATTAAAATAAAGGCAATGAGGCGTTAATGACTTGGGCTGTATTTTGTTGTCGTTTTATTATTGTTGTTTTAGTAAACAAAGAATAAACACAATTAAAGGCTGCTAATGCGGTTTATGAGGCGAAGGTGTTGTGTGATTTGTTTTGTATTTTCCAATACAAAAAAAACGGCGTTTGTGTTTAATATAATTACTCATATCGACTGCTTTGTTGTTAATCGAGCGCCTATGTTTGTGATTTTCTGTGGTAAAAAAAAATGTATGTATTCTGATTTTTTTTTATGCCCTTGTTATAGGTAAATTTATGAAAACAACCAAATACACATTACAGCATTTTCAAATTATTAAGTGTTATGCATGTACCGAACTTTTACAAAACTACAAATTCTCCCTAACAGATTACACAAATAAAAAGCTAATGATTTTGAAGATAATTGCAATCTTAGTAAAAAAAAATAATGAATACAATATGTATATATGGGCGAAAAACTATCCATAAGCTGCTAATTTCGCAGGAAATTGAATTTTCTAGAAAAGGGTTACTTTATGAAATTATTTGCGATTAATAGTTTTTGAGATAATACCGATTTTCCATGAAAGTATCAAAGTACGATAAATTAAAGAAAATATTTTTTTCCTTTTTGGTTGTTGTTGTTTCCGACAGGGTGGGTGTATGATGTATTATGGAACGAATTTCCGTCATCCCTTGTCAAATTTGGTTTGGAGACAAACCGGTTTCGGCGTTGTGCCATCTTCAGTGTCATTTTTCGTTCTGCATAATTTTTGTTGGTTGCTCGTATTTATACTCCTTGTTAACTACCTCTTTCTTTTGTTAGTTACGTCTTTTTAGTTTTGCAGTGTTTGCGGTACTCAATAGATAGATGAATTGTTTTGGCTCGTTTTTGACGGCAGGTAGAAGTCCGTGATTTTTACCCCCTTTGTGTTTGCAGTTGGTGTATTCCCTTCCATATCTGTCCTTAATATTTTGTTGTTGTCATTCTTCTTCTTGTACAGTAGTTTTAGAGGTTCAAACAGTACGTCCGAGGCAGTATTTATTTGCTCATTTATTATTTGTCCTTTGAAGGGCTTCTGTTTATATATTTCCATATTTTCTAATATATTCAATCTTTGTCCTTTATGTTGTACACGGAGAAGTTCTGTTGTTTGTCCAATCTTCATTGGTGTGCATTTATTTTTGATTATGTGATTCGCGAAGTTCGATTCTATTGCAGCCTCTGGTTTTCGTTTTTTCTTATTATAATTCCTTATGTGTTCTCGATACCTTGTTCTTATATTTCGCCCTGTTTGTCCTATGTAACTTTGTCGGCACTCGCAGGTTAACTTGTAAACACCCTGTTTATCTAGCGGGTCTTCCTCGCTTATTTTCTCTTTAAATATATTTCCCACTGTGTTCCTTGTTTTAAATGATGTCTGAATGTCGTACTTATGAAAGAATTTGGCAAGTTAGTAAGATGTCTTTCCTGTGTAAGTTAGAGCTGCCCAAGTTTTTTTATTGTTTTTCTCTTTGCTAAGTCTTTTTCGATTTTGTGTCCTTTCTTAACTTCTCCACCAGGCCTCTCCTATATCCGTTATTTTCCGCAATGGCATATATTGTATCCAGTTCCTTCTTGTAGCATTCTTCTGTTAGAGGGGTCCTTTCAAGCCTCGTTATTAGTTGTCTAAATGCTGCATTTTTGTGTTGCTGTGGGTGGTTTGAGTTATTGTGTATAATTGTGTCTGTGGCTGTTGGTTTTCTGTATATTTCGAACTCTATCTTGTTCGTGGTATCGTTTATTTTAATTGTTAAATCCAGATAGTTAATCTTTCTTTCCTCTTCCGTTTCCATGGTGAATTTTATATTCTGGTGTTGTTTGTTGAGATAGTCTAGTATCGGTTTCTCTTTGTTTCCCTCTATTAGACATATTACATCATCGACATATCTCGCGTAGAATTTTACTCCTAGGTGGGTCGATAGGTTTTTTATGTATTTCTCCTCCAGTGGTTGCATGTATACTTCCATGAGTATTGCTGACGTCGGATTGCCCATTCCTAACCCGTTAATCTGTTTATATATCTTATTGTTGAACCGGAAGTAGTTTTGTTTTAATGTAACCGTCAACGCGTTTGTTATTTCCGTGACATTCTCTTTTCATTTTTCCCATCAGTATTTCTTGTACGCTCTTTATTGTTTCTATTGTTGGTATCGATGGGTAAAGGTCCTTGATGTCGAATGATACGAATTTAGTGTTTTCGTTGATCTTCAACGATTTCATGTTCTCGATTAGTTCCGTTTGTTTGTACGCTTGAACTCTAATTGACAAGGGGGAGCCTATGATACTGAACGAAAATTTTCATCTTTAGCAAAGATTTTTTCTAGAGCATAATGAACCATAAAAAAATAAGGTGGCAACTCTTATCAAAAGCCTTTCGATTGATGCACACATTGTAGTGATTCCTTCAAATTAATAGAATTTAATTTTTAATCGGGTGATAACCCTTGTAAAACGCCTCATTAATGTTCTAAATGTTCAATCTAACGGTTTCTAAACAATCTTTCGTTTGACACCCATATTTTAATTTTTCAATTAGCTTGCGAATAATTAATTTAAATTCGCGGCAATCCTTTCACAAATATTTTCAAACTACAACTTTTTTAAGCCTCTTGGCATCCACTTTTTAATATAATTTTGAAATAAGTAATTCCCTTAATTCAAGTTGACTTTGTTTTTTTTTTTAAACAGGTGGCATCACTCCTCTATGAGAATGGAATTGATTTTATATATCTCCATAAAAAGTTCCAGTACTCCATCACAAATATTTCCTAAGATATGCAGTATGAAAAATTCGGTTTGTACGAGAGGAGAGGTGCCACGCCCCTTTGTCTAATTGAGGTTAAATCTATCCTTTCTTTTAAGTTGGGATTAATGTAACTAGTGCACAAAATTTCCTGATGATCGATTAAGTAGTTAAAGCCTAAAAGCGTAACAAAATGTACCTACGCAACTAATTTAAGAGTAAGCATGTAATAATAATGTAATGTATTGTAAATTCGATGGGTGCAACAGAAACAATGGACACCGCGACTAAGAAGGTGTTTTGTATCCCCATCATGGTTCCTAACCCTAATAAAACCCAAAAGTTTCTTGGTAGACTAATTGCTACGAAGGACCTCGACTTTAGAAGAACTGAAGTATTGCAGTCTTAGTCTGGCTAATGCTGGAAAATCACACACAATCACACAATCCGTGTCTGTGGAAAGACCAATCCGGTGCATTTGCGAGCGTAGGTAATTATGGCTGATTACCTCTCCGCAGTATTCACTGCATTTTAAGTTTACCCACGATTCGATTATGAGCCTCTAGGAGGACCAACTGAGCCCACAAAATGGTTGCGGCCACACAAGTTTAACCGATGAGCCTTGCCTAGCCAATTTTCCAACGGCTTGGTTACCTACGATCGCCCAGTGTTCTGGTACGCAGAATAGTATTACTAAGTTTCTTGCTGCCAAGAGTTGGAGAGTGTAAAAGCACTCCTTGGCGAGACTGAAGGTGATCGCCTTATAGGATAGGGCCTTTAGGTTCAGTCTGGCACAAATGGAGATTGCTAGCACTTCGACATTAAAGATTGTGAACCATTTCAATAGAAAGTTGTCATCTTTGATCCGTTGGAATTTCCATCCAAAGAAAAGCTCCTTTGGCGTAGCGTCGGAGAACTCAAAAATTCCTAGACCTGGTATTTTGTTTTTAATTGTAATTCTTTGAAGCCGCTGTTGTCTAACCTACGCTCAATTCTAAGGCCGCGATTGAACACGTTCTCATTGGTCCTGCACCGAAAGTAGAGCCAATTTTGAAGATTGTTCAGACGTGAAACGGTAATTTTTGGAGTTTTTTTGACCACCAGACTATGAAGACCTGTTTGCAGCCCACATGTTCGACCAAACGATTGTCGACAGGCCCGGATGGCTTTACTCAGAGTTTTGTCTAGACTGGAATTTCAACTTATTCTTTCACCAAGAGTAACTGAACCAAGGTTCGGCTTATACCTTCTTGTAAACAATATCAGATCAGCATTTTGCAGGTTTATATTGAGGCTCTCATCGGCACACAGGCAAAGAGCTGGACTTATAACTTTACATAAGAGCTACCGATCAGAATAGAGGAGAAAGAACACCTCCCTGTAGTCACACTCTTATGGCTATGATATTTACGGAGCTTTTGCCGATCCACCCGATAGTAGGCAGATCTATGCCTCGTTGAATCAGAGCACTTGAGACAGATCTGTAGACGGTATTATCAAAAGCTCCCTTGATGTCCAAGAAGGCACATAAAGCAACGTCTTTAAATCGAGTAGCAGTCTTTTGACGGTTTTTAAGATGAAGGAAGCTAAACTAAGAGATCTGTATGATTTAGCTGAGTCTGGGAGCCTATCGCCCGATTTAGAAATAAATATGATGGATACCTTCCTCCGAGTACACGGTATATATTCTTAGAAATAATCAGCGCTAAAAAAATAACCAGCGGATCGATGGTAACATAAACGCATCTCTGAATTGTTGTCGGATATATGCCTTCTGCACCTTGAGCTTTGAAAGGTTCAAAGGACCTTACCGCCCACAGTGCTTTGTCCCTGTCAAAGAAAAAGCCAGACCTTCTAATACTTTTATCTTGTGCCACCGTAGAGCCTGAGAAATGCACTTGAAGCAGCTGTTCTAGAGTTTCACTGTTGTTGTTCGTGAAGGTCCCATGTCGCCTTTTTAGGAGGCCTATCGCATTGGTGCTAGTGATCGGAGAGCAATGATTCGTCCGAAACTTTCCAATCTCTGATACGTCCAGCCGTCGACCTGCTGCAAGGAGTGGGAGTGAGTAAGATCCCGTACCTCTTCCCTGACAGAAAAAATAAAAGTAGATTTGCAAATTTATTCATGTATCTGAACAGTTGAAGATCTCGACACCAGAGGCGGATCAAGTGGGCTTGATACCCCCAATTCGTGAAAAAATTGAAAGAAGAACTGACTGCAACAATTTAGTTTTAATACATTTATTAAAAAAAAATCAGCCTGAATTGTTTAACACTAGAATACGAGAGCGGGCCTAAGTACTTCAATCACCTAAATCTTCCTAATTTTTTGAGACATCGATCTCAAACTACATGACTTCGTGTGCCTATGCTTTATAAAAATAAAGTTAAAAAAAAGTTGAGAGAGTAAAAATTTATGTGGCTTCGTTTATGTTTCTACGCCATAGAGAAGACTGGTATGAGGCGAGATCGGTAGAGCGTAATTTGTGTTCGTCATGAAAGGCTCTACTTTTCAATTATGTATCTACCGGGCCGTACTAATGGCACTTGTTGCAAAGAAAATATTATGCGAACAGAATTACAGAAATTACTGTTACCTCTTCCTTGATGTTATGCAAAAATTTCATTCCTGCATGGATTACCAGTATCTCACTAGAACTAAATATGTACGTAAATTTGCAAACTTTAAAGCTGTTTTTCTCGAGTTTTGATTTTTTGGATAATGACACTTATGCAGCAAATGTGCGATATCGTTGTGCATAAACACGAATTTAATTCAAAGCTCAACAGTTTTCAGGAATCTTCTAAAATTGAATTCAATAATAATTAATGAAATCATTTTATTAAAACCTTAATTTTTTGGCGTCAAATTAAAATATGAGACATTTTTGTAAGACTTGCCAAATTTAAAAATACTGACACCACAAACTTTTACACAAACGCACAGTAGTGTGACGCAAGCAGTTAAGCGCCTAGCAAGCGCTCTGCTAGCGTAATCCCTTCATACAGAAAAATAAATTGCTCGTAGAATTTGAAAGCAAAGTGCAAAAAATAAAATGAAAACCACAATAAATGCTGGCAAGAAATAAAATAAATATAAACTTAAGTTACACATATGCACTTATGTATATGTTTTGCATACTTGTGAATGCCCACTCGACAATTTTTGTTGCCGGCAATAAGAAAACGTGTCGATCTCGGCAACAACTTTATTGCCGTTAACATCGCCATCGTATCGAGAAGTTTCCCCATCCTTTTTGATATTGCTACAGGCGATATTTGGAATATTTTATTCTTTATACTTCATTTATTTTTTGTATACATAATTGGAACTTAAAAACGAAATGGATTATTTCTTTCGCATTCCTATTTCTTCAATCGTGTTTTTGCAAACATTAGATGCTTTTTGATAATACTCTGACACGAAGTTAACCAGTTTGGGAATTTTTGACAATTTATTGATTCCTAAAATGACATGAAAGATATGTTGTTGCCGATTTGTCACCCCGGCAATAAATTGGCGAGTCACCAATTTGCTGCCATTGACGATTGTTGCCTATTTCCCATGTTTTGCATGGTGGGTGTACACTGGTATGTACTCTGCAAGTAATTTTTTAGGGTGTCCTGAATGGTAGAGAAGTTTTAAAGAATTCGTAAAGATCTCATCCGACTTTTTGCTGAATTTTCTAAAATGAAACAAACGATTATTTTACGAATATTCGGAAGAAAATCGGTAAAGCAATGAAAATAATGCTGCTATGCGAAGAACTTCTTGGAAATTTTTTTCAGAATTTTCGTTATTTTTCATACAAAAATTTCTTCATGAGTTCGTATCAACCACTTTATATAATTTTTTTTATAGATTCGTAAAAAATCGTTATAGAAATGAGGTACTACTAAAGATTTCGGGAACTTTGGTTTGCCGGGTATATGTGTGCAACTCGGCAAAATGCCGCACGCAATTGAAAGTTGAATGCTTGCTATTGAATTTAGTGTTATAATCCCGTAAGTGCCGCTTTCACTGTGCGAGTCGTACGGCAATTCCCTCCTTTATTTAAGTAAAATAATCTCTACTGTAACTCCAGTGCTGCCAAAACTGTTCTAATATTTCCTTTCATTACTTAGCTTAAGACTCACTTTGATTTCCCGCTAGGCAGGTCATACACATCCAAATGCATTTAATTTGAAAATTGAATTGCCAACGATGAAATGTCGCGAAGAATTAATCACATCGAACAATCTCTGGCAACTAAAGTGACAACTACAACAAAAAGCCACTACAGCGATGTCTGTGGCAGACGCGCTAGCTGCTTGCATACAACCCATTTACTTGTGCAGTGCTGATAATTACAGTGCACTAAATTATTTCATACCAGATAAATTAAAAACGAAAATGAAATTCGAAATACTTAATGAATGTGTACTAAGAGAAGAAGGATTTAACTGTGAAAAATAAAATAAGCGGACAACTTGATATTAGCTCGTTACTGTATTAAGAATTTAAATTGCAGCCAATTTAAAAAGAAAAGTTTACTTGCATTTACACTTATGTATGTGTGTACGAGTGTGTGAAATTACTTTGTGGGTGAAAGTGTAATTAGACTGTGGCTATTGACAGCCAATTGTGAGTTCTTTGTTGCTCTTGTTCTTGGGGACGCGTATATGATTTCTTTGAAAGTTAGATTTTCATCCTATTTTGGGAATATTTTAAATTGGTTTACCCTTCAAATCTATTGTATTTGTGACTTATGTATATCAGAGCGCTGTTGACTATTTATTACCGCCCATCATCACTGCTGAGGATAAATCCTCATTTTGATGTTGGACTTTTTAACCCTTATTTACAAAGCACCTCTTACCCCTCTTAATAAACAAAGAGGTGTTTTGTATGGAATTATACTGCTAAGTAATAAGGATTTTTATGCAAGGATCGTATGGTGTAAAATAGTTTTGATAGTTTTGTTTCTTTACTTTTCGAGGAAATAATGATCAAAAATAAGAAGAATGGGAAAATGTGGGGATTCATCTTTTCGCTTTTGAATTTTTATATTTTTGATTTGTCAATCAATTGAAATTCGTCTCGGTTCTGGTTACTTGACTTAATGTTGCAGCAAATATAACCCGACGGCATTGATCTGGATGACGAAATTCTCTCAGCGAAGTGGATCTGTTTATACGTCAACAGTTTTTTCAAGGGCGTTGTGGCAGGGCATTACTTTCAAGTGCCCCTATATAACCAGGAAAAGCATGTTGCTCCATCAAACTCCTCCCACCAGGAGACCACCATCAAGCACTATGACGTGAAGGGGGAAGAGCCGCTGTTGCACGGTTGCTTTTCGAGGTTCCTTAGATTTGTCATCGCCTCTGCTATTGCATCACATGCACTAATGGTGATTTCGTTTCTTGCAAAAATGTTGCCTTTCCCCGGTGCAAAATACGCATAGGTATATACATATCGTCGATGTTTTTGCAAAACCGCCTAAATCGCCGTTGTGGAAAAAATGAGATTTGGTAACCCTGAACTCTAGGCATCGAGATTTATGCATACAAATCGTTAAATCGTTATTAAAACAACAGATTTGTAAAATAATAGCTAGAGAAAATACCACCTATAAAGGCAATGCCTTCAAAGAATAAACCGTTTTTTCGCTCTCTTGTAAAATTTGAGTGCCGCAAGATAGGCGGTTTTGCAACTGGGCGATGGGCGGTTTTGTAGAAACATCGACGATATGTTGTTGACGAAAATTTCTACATGACTGTAAACGAAATATTATAACTATTGCGAGGAAAGAAATTTAGTAATAGAAATATAACATATGGAAAAATGCTGATCATTGAAAAATTAAGCGCGAAAAGTACAATAGTTGGGTTAACAATACAGCATTGAAGATAACGAAAAACCCCCATGCAATTTGATTGAGAGAAAACAAAAGCATCACTGACGTGGCGCACACTGCAGCACCACAATGGCTTCGTTATGAAATAGCCACCTCCTTCTTCAATTACTTTGCTTGGTGTTGCTCATCTTTTGCCTTAAATAGTTTCGAATTCGTGTAGTTGTAAGTGGCTGATAGAAGAATGCGGTGTTTGGCGAGAAATAAGCTGAAATAAATCATGCAATGAAGAAAGTCGTTGGCGGGATATTTTATCAAATACATAAATGAGAAGTTTCCAACTTTTTGCGAACGAAAGTATTTCTATTGAAAGTTTTTTCTGCCTTACGGATGGATTGTCTGTGATTTATATAAGTGATATATATATATATACATATATATTCTTATTATTTGGGTTGTTGTTCAGTTTTATTTGTTGAGTTGCAGATATGTAATTTTCACTTGCATATTTCCAATTGCAAAGTAAGTCCCACGTTCTAGTAGTGGAGTATTTTAAATGTAGGTCACATCAAATCAAATTAATGTCTTATCAATAAACTTTATTAATGACTACGCTTTCTCAGTGAATTATGGAAGGAGTTAATATACTTACTTACGTATACTAAAGTTATTGCAATTTCATATTCATCTACATACTTACACATGTGTACATATGGATATATATGAGAAGATGTTTATGTGTTGGAAAATAAGTACTAAGTCAGCTTTCAGACACGTCAAGTCTTGCTCTCAAGTCTGCTCCTGTCAAGGCGAAGGAGGTGAGAAGAGAGGTGAAGAGTACAGATAACTCCGTACCATCAATTTGTTTCAACTTTTCTTGTCTCTTTGGATCTTTTCGTTGCTTTCCATTTAAAGAACCAAGAAGTTGAATTCAATAAAAGTTGACGCGTCTGGAAGCAAATAGAAAACACGAAAGAGAATGCGAAAAAAATTGCTTTCAAGACTTGACGTGTCTAAAAAGGGACTAATTAATTTTCTATAAGTTATTGTAACTTTCGCTCTTATTTGCAACTTTTCACGCGCTTGACGTTTGTTATATTATATTGCATGAACGTCATTTTAAAAGCCACTTTTACGCCATGGAGTCGAAAGCACAGGAATATCGGACAAGCATTTATAACTAAGAGCGCAGGAAAATATTGTTATGATAAATAGGGGAAGCAATTACCAGCTTTTGTCTGCAGCTCTGCCCGCTTGAAGTTCGGTTTAATATTATGATTCTAAATCTAAGAAGGGAAACTAATAATGCCACTGAAAAAACAACATAGATTTTGCAGCTAGGCTTTCATACTAGTATACATACATATTTTTACAATATTTTCTTCAAAAATGTGTCGGTTAAAAAGCATATATCAACACTGCTTCCAAAATAAAATGTAAAATCGAAAGATATTCCAGTTCAAATAACCTCTAAAATTAATTTTAATTTTTTGAAAACGTGGCACCCTTTTTAGCACCTGTTTTGAAATAAAGCTTTCTTAAACCTCTCTTGTTTGCCACCCATACTATAAGCCTTTTTTGGGCTCTTGCGATGACATCCATATTGTAATATGTTATTTAACTTATTAACAAAATTATATTTTATCTTTTAAAATGTGGTAGAAATAACGCTTTCCTAAACTTCTTTCGCTTGTCACCCATATTTCAATATTTCCTTACATTTAATTTGTATTTTATATATGTGGTAACCCTCTTTGAAAATATAATATCTTTCTGCTTTAATTTTTCCTCCATATTGAAATGTTTTATTTAATTTTTTGATATAAAAAATTCATCTTTAAAACAAGTGGCAAACCTCCTAAAAATAATTTCAAAATTATAATGTTTTAATGTTTTGTTTGTTGTCCATTTTTTAATAAATACTTCATTTAATTATAATGACAACAGATGGCAACATTCTTCAAAAATGTTTTAGGCAAACAAAAACTTTCATGTTTTTTTTACTTCCGGTAATCAAGTGTTAAATTTTAGCTATTCTTCTCTCAAGGAAGAAAATTCAAACACTCCCATTTTCTCACTCACTCATTTAATCGAAAAATAAAATTTTGACAATTGTGCACCCAGGCAAATGAAATCAGCTGTTCTAGTAATACCACCTTCGCCTTGGAAAAGATTTTCGTTTGAATTTCGTTCATACATTTTAAAATTTTCGTTGAACTTAAAATTTAAATTTAATTTAATTTTTAAACAGCTGGCAACTGACACTTCAAAACATATCCTATGTATTAATCCACCTAACTGTGTGCTAAAGTTGAAAAAGAAAACCCATTTTTTCGCTCTCCTGTAAAATTTGCAGCTTCGGGCTTAGGTCATTCCATTTTAAATACGTTTGTCGAAGCCTAATATACTCTTGCACCACACATTCGATAGTTTGATGACCAAAAGGAATAGACTTTTAGCGATCTCGATAAAAATGTCTAGGACTAGTATTTTCAGGGGTTTCTGCTTTTATTCCCTCCTGAAAGCATCAATCCGAGTGGATGGGGATTTGTACTAACAGTCAGCATAACCTGGTTCAATGGTTGATCAGCGCAACATTCTAACATCAAAACAAGTTTTTTTCTTTTAAAGGCGATCAAACCTCCGTGCACATTTTTCATAAGAAAAAGCTCATTAAATCCATTTCCATTCACCAGAATCACAAAACTGTCTTCCTGACAATACCCAGAACTATTTACAACACCAAGAAGCAAATCGGAACTTGGACGCCTTGGAAATATTATTATGACCTTAGCAGCTTAGAGGTAGACTGTTGTTATACGTTTTCCTTCTATCTAGAAATGCTGGGTTTCTTTCGCACCGCTATCCACTCTTTGGTCCCCTCGAGAGCTCTAGCATATCAAACAATTTTGAACCCGAATAGAATTTTACCACGGGCGTGGGGTGTTACGGTGGGGCGTGATATGTTCAGCTAACTGGAGGCTCCGGTCCCTTATTAAAAGAGCCTTGGACTAATTTTAAACACCGCCCCCTGTTAGATGCAAATTTCAGATCATTTTCGCGGCCAGAATTCAATAGTGTTATTTCCAACACTCCCTTTATCTAATTCATTTCACAGGCTGGACCCCGTGAAAGGGACAACTTTTTTTTCGACTTCGGCTTCAGTCGCATAGCTAATTTGGCTGTTTTAAGTTGCGTATATTTTTCCCACATAGAGGAGCTATCCAAGCCTAAGATCATTAAAAGCTTCGTGATTGTCTATGGAAATCAGTAAGCCCTGTGTATATGAAGCATGTAATGGTGCCCTAGCCACCCTTTACTACTCAATTACAAAAGATAATTTAATTAGTGACCGTAAAGCTTATGATCTTTATAATATAAATCAACATTTAATTAAATAACGATTATTTTGAATCGGAAAAATGTGATCGATAACGATCAAATTTGACCTAAGAAATGAAAAATCCAAATTAAGATAGCGATTATTCTTAATTGGAAAAACGATTTTGCAATGATTGAAAAATAAAAAATTTATATTTAACAATCATTTAGAAACAAGTAGATTATTTCGCCTAAATAAGTAAGAATTACATTTTAAATTCAGTGCTGAAATGCAACTAAGTAATATTTTATATTTAATATATTTTCCCTTTTTATTTTTATTTACAGACTCGAGATATTGACACTGAAGTGACCGCTCTTATGGGCAAACATCAAAACTCATAACCAAATCATATCAAGTACAATAATCACAACATACTTAGATTAAAACTTCAGAGAAAAACTACATATATAAAAATGTCAACTTCTACGGCAACAGTCGTGGAATCCACAGCGGTTATTTCAGCTACCGCCGCAGCCGCCAGTTCTGCTATTCAACATCTATCGTCCATATCGTTAATGCTCGAGTACGACATTGACAACACACTAAACACAATCAAAGAGAATGGCGTCCATATGATACAACAACAGCAGCAGCCGCAAAAGAAGAACATGAATGAATTGCCGAAAGCTCATGCGAAAATCTTATCAGCAACAATGACCGCCGAAAGTGATAACAATATGATGTTGCAACAATACAATAACTCTTCGGACAACAATACTTCAGAAGCTTTAAAAGATATCAAACATGTGCTGCCACCAACACCACCCGCCACGCCCAATTTGGCAAATACTGCGCGTAAACGCTGGAAGATTTTGGCCAAGGTGTTGCGAAAGGACTCAGAGGAAACTGTGTCCTCATCGGGTGAAGAGTTTGGCGAAGAGCAAACAGCGTCGGTGCGTCGATTTAAGTCTTTCGATTTGCTGCGTCAGGACAGCTTCGAAGACCACATGTCATTGAGTTGTCTGAGCAAACCGGAGAATTGGTACAAATACAGCGTGCTGCTCGATGGAGAGGGGCAGCAAGAGTTCACTGTTAATATACATCACGTGGAGCGTCACTTAACCGCTAGTGATCTAATGGGTTTCAACAATACCGGCAATATTTGTGTGTGGCCCTCAGAAGAAGCATTAACCGCATATGTTTTGTCCAACTTGAATGCATATAGTGACAAATGGATACTGGAGTTGGGTGGCGGATTTACATGTCTAGCCGGGTTGATGCTCTCCAAGTACGCCAAACCATATGCGGTGCATTTGACCGACGGCAATGAGGTATCCGTGGAGAATGTGAAGAAGACTGTGTGCTTGAATGAGCTGTCCTGCTACACCAAGTGCTCGGTGCTAAAGTGGGAGGATGTGGGAGCGCGTGAAATGGCTGAGGCTGGAAAATTCGATGTAATCCTGTCAGCTGATTGCTTATTCTTCGATGAAGCACGTTCATCGCTGGTAGAGACTATATGGTATTATTTGACACGAACAGGTGAGGCGCTAATAATGGCACCAAGACGCGGTAAAACCATGGCGATGTTTGTAGCTGAATGCGAGCGAAGGGGATTCCAAGTGGAGATAACACAGCGCTACAATGATACAATATGGAAGCGGCATGAAGAATTGTTGACATCTTCGGAATTGTATGATGAAGATTTACATTATCCGGTATTGCTGCGACTGCGTAAGCCCGCAATGTGATAGAAAATAATCGGACCAATTGATTATCTAAAAAAGATTTACATACTGTAGTCATAGCTTTATGAACCAATTTTGTAATATGTATTCCAAAAATTCCAAGCGCCTAAATATTCCGAAAAAATAACAAATTATTATATTAAAGAAAACTGTATATCGTTCAAAAGTTTGTACATTTTTAAAGTGCTTTAGAAGCGCAAACAAGATGGTAAATGCTTTAATATAAATAGTATAGATACAAGTTCGAATAGCCTTTCCTACTTGAGCATAGATACTACTTGAACAAGTAGACCCAGTAGTTTAAGATTCTAAGCCTTTCCTAACTGATGGAACAAAGAATGAAATGTGAGAAATAAACCCTTGCTTAACAAGGTAACTGTTCTCTTGACCGTTGTTCCAAAAAAAAACTATTAATTATTTTATTAAAGCAAACTATTTCCATAGAGGAATAAACTTAAATTTTGTTATGGTGTACCTTTATCTATGTTTGCTTGTTTAAGCCTCTTTCGTTTCCTATTTAAGTGCTCCTAAAGATCTCCTATCTGTCTTTGTATCCTTGTGCTGTGTCCTAGTACCAAAAAAAGTATTATTTTTGTGTTATCTTCTAGATTTACAAACACATATTGATTCATATGTAGGTGTAATAGTAAATAAGCGAGAAATTTTATGAAATTTGTTTATGCTGTTAAGTTAAACAATTAAATGTTATGCCATAAAGAAAATATATTAAACTAATAAAACAAATTGATTTAGAATGAAAACAATGCACTATTTTAGAACATTCATATTTTTTAAATAAATATATCAAGAGAAGATGAACATGAAAGGTAAGTATGTAAATATATAAAGTAAGTACAACGCAAGAAATCCTACCAAAATTAAATCGGCAAACAATTTTTGTTTCGCGCCCAGGCACTATGCTTGCCCTTATATGCTGTGGGCAAAAATAGTAGCTGAGTCCTCATTGCTTTGAACTTGGTATTGGTAAATGCAACAACAACGTTGAGGCTTACACTCTGTCCTTATTTGAAAGAAGTATAAGATAGTGAAAACTGGTTAATATCACGCATTTCTCTTAGAAGTCATACCCAGTGCTGTTCAGATGGCGCATAGATGCACTACCGTTTCTTCTTCATAGAGCCCAGTGGCCTGCGAAAATAGCAGTAAGTAGAGAAAACCCCTTCATTTTAGTATGAAGAAGGCTTTCCCTAGTTGTTGAGGCATACAATTTTACATAGCCTGCATAATTGTAGGTATTACCAACCGCGATCAGCCACATTGTGACAGTACTTAGAAGTTAGGCCCAGAATATAGCCCAGAGGTACAAAAACCATTTTATTCCGCTGAGATATTCATAGCCGATCTGTTTCTAGTAAACACGTAGGCCACTTCTTTACCAAGAATACTGATGTGCTCCGGCACCCAATCTTTGCAACGATATGCCTACCAGCTAAAACCATAACGAGCTCTCTACATTGCTTTCTATTATTCTAAAAAGATACATACCAAGTGCTTTCATCCCCGTCTGTCTGTCCGAGAAAAACGCAATGATTGCCCTAGTTCGTTCTGAGGCTAGCACTCTTTAAATCGCCTCTGATAGCAATGATGTCCGCCTTCAAAACGCTCGCCGAATCTGGAAGTCGAATAGAATTTACGATTTGCAGGTCAGTTGAAAAAATGTCCGACCCTACTACACAATCCATTTATGAAGCGTCCGTTTCCTGGATGAAAACATTGTGTTAAAATTTTTCCAGAAGAAAATACTTAGTCGGATAGATTTAATGGAATATTTCGTGAATATATTGATCGGCTAAAAAGTATAGGACAAGTCCGTGCCTCTACGTACCTAATTTCCACAGACACAGTTCTATTAACCTCAGAGAACTCGGCCAAGCAGCCTTCTTGATAAAAATATCAATCGGTTGAAAATTATCTGATAGTCCCAATAATTTAAATGCAGGTAAAACTTTATACCCTGCTTAACAATGTGTGTATGTATATATCTACATAGTTCGCCTCCAAGGCTTTCTACCAAGCCAGCGAACCAGGGCAATGATAGCGCGAATAACCGCTTTGTATATCCCTAATTTAAGATCAGGACGTATACATCAGTTGTTACCCAAAATTTTGTTCTGAGACTACAGAAAGCCATTCGAATTTTTAACTTGGTGTTCTGTTCTCATTTACGAGTTTAGATTCTATGACTCCTGAATATTAAGCGCTGGAGCGTAGAGAAATATTTAGTACATACAACTTTTTAGGAAGGTAACCTAACTAGGAATCTTTTTCCTTGTTATGAATAAAAGTAGTCCTACAAAAGGAATCTGACCAAGAACTCAACCACCCTGACTCTTATCACACGTATGCCCAATCCGGGAAGTTATTTCACTCTGCAAAGTATTAAACCGCATTGACGAAAATGACACCCGATACGTATAATGCAATGCATCAAAAATGTCAAACCTAAAAAGATACACCTGTCTAAATAAATACCTTAAAATGCAGCGACCGACTTTAACTATTATGAACAAGTTACTAATGATTCGCCCGGAAGTGCGATACATTAAACTTCCCAAAGCTTTTTAAGAGTATCGACTTCAATTTCAACGTAGATAACGAAGGTAGCTTTGGTTCAATGGGTGACGAAAAGCCCGATAGCGGGTTGAGACTGATTTCCTTCGCTGGAATCCATTAAATTTCGTGGTTCTCCGTTTACACCTATACCTATACAATGTAAGGAAAGCTCGGTGTCAAATCAATGCAATTTCAAAAAACAGTCTGCAGTTACGAAACGTCTTTTGCTGCATATAGTTGTATTCTGCGACCACTTGTAACGCTAGTCATGTGGACATGCCACAAGTGGAAAAGGAAGAGAAAAAGAGACGTGTTATTCAAGGAGGAAAAAATCCGAAATACGTGAGTTAAAGGAGCTTGAATAACGTAACAATATTATACCAGGAAGAGCGCGAGTTGCTGATGATTTAATACCTGCACGAATACCTTTGAGAATGGTGAAAGATATTCAAAACGAATTTAAATTTTGGAGAATCTGCTAAAAGGTAAACGAAGAATGACATATACAAATTATCCACCAATCACTCCGGCAACCGAATATGACGAAATTTGAAAAGTAATACCCACAATCTATAACCAATTGGTTAGAAGTGCGTAGTAACGCCCGGTGGGATCCAGATTCGATACCTGGTCCGCGTGATACCCAAAAGTTATAGAAAAAGACTTTCCTAAAATGTCGCGATCACTCCTCAGGAGACAATGGCAAACCACGTGCCGTTCGGAGATCTCATAAAATTGTGAATACGTCCATTCGTGTTCTAACATAAAGACTTACAGCACGAAAACTTTAAAAGATTTTCTTATTTATAGTGCGGCTAATAAATAAAAGTGCCGCAACCGATGTGCGGCCAGCCGAGCAATCCAGATAATTACTTAGCCTAAAGAAAATATTTTCGGGTGGCAGAGTTTAAGTGTGCTCTTGTCAATCCACTAACAGGGTGACCCTTAACTCGAGATCAGAGGGCTGTGAAAATCGTTTTACCTTTACTGTACAATATTGCACACTTCAGTAAATGCAGTAATGAAGCAAATTCACTTGACCATAAATGGAGTGAAACTCATCCCTTGCTCATAACCAAAACAGCAGTTTACATGCTCAATGTTAGTTATTTTGTGTTAGTACGCTTTGATACGATTAAAAAATATTTTTTTAATGAAAAACAAACATACTTATGTATCAAAGAAGACAAATTTAAGAATAATTGGGGTAAGTTGCTGCTAAGTTTGGGTAACATATACACACACTTCAATTATGCGTAGAATTTTACTGCACTAGCAAATGCAGTAGTGCGTGATGCTTTTATTACAGCAATGTTTTGTTGAAGCAAAGTTTTGATTCACTATCTGCAGTAGTCCGCATTTGACAGCATTTGAAAGCTCTGAGGAAGTGAAGTGTAGTATAGCGAAATTAGCAAATGTTATGACTTCCTTTTCAAAACCATCTACTATGTACATCAACTATGTGTGTACCTGTAGATTTCAAATTATCTTTCTACAGCAGGTTGCCAGACTAGCATTGCTGCGTAAAGTGACGTAACAAAACGCCAGTTTAGTTGGAAACAAGTTTCGAACAACAGAGAGAGTCTCACATGTGATACCACTATTCCGATTTTGGAGAAGGTGAAAGTATAAGCGGATCTGAACTGCCCAGCCAAACTTCGTTTTTATAAGAGCCGAACCCCAAGGAAGTTAAAATAATCGGACTCAATATTGCGCCGACTGGTTTGGCTTCTCGAAACTAAACATATAGCGATTGAGTGGGGCTCGAGTGAATGCCTGGACAAGGACACAACGAAGTATTTGCAGCTATCAACATACAATGGGCCGCATGAATAAAAACTAAGCAATTGCTTTTCTAAAAATGTCAGGCCTTTTACTTGATCCTACTTCCTACTAATATTGTAAATGTGAATGTTTGTATGTTTGGATTTTGGGGCTTCATCACGCAGAAACGACTGAATGGATTTGCATGAAATTTCGCACGCAGATATCTTATGACCTTGGCTAAAAACAGGCTACTTTTTTAAGAGTTTTCAACTATTAAAAAGTTTAACAAACCAATAAGTTAAATCAAATAATACAATACCAGCTTAATTTCGAAGATATTTTTGAAGAGAGTTGCCAACTGTTTGAAAATGAAGTTTTGCACACAGGTGGTCAATGAGCTGGATTGAAAAATAGGCTACTTCCGCAACGGCTTTCCTGATCAGAACCAAATTTGGCACACTTAGTACGGATTTCCCAAGAATGGCCTTACACTGAAAATAATTCTGATAAATCAAGAGGTCGTGGCCGCTCCCATACAAATTTGAATTTTCATAACCCATACATATCTATTAAAGTATTTGTGGGACAGAACTGGAACTTGGTATGGAGATATATATGTGAAATCAAATTCATACTCGTGGAGCAAAATGGGCGCGGCACCTCCCATGCTCGCTGAAACTTTCATATTGCATATCTCTTCAAATATTTGGGGTAGAGTACTCAAGCTTGGTATGAAGATATGTATGTATGTGAAATCAATTCCATACTAATGGAAAGTGAGAGAATAACGTGGAGCGTGGCAAATTCCACGCAAGTAGATTTTTTTGTACTGGATACCTATGGGGTGTTTATTGCAGAGGACTGGAACTTAACACCGAGATGTGTATACAAAATTAATTCCATGTCCATGGAGAAAAATTGGAGTTATTCGAAAATAGGGCGTGGTACCTCCCGTACAAATTTCATATTTTATACTGCATATCTCTAGAGGTGTTTATGGTAGAGTACTGGGACTTGGTATTAGGATATATAAAATCAATTCCATACTAGAGATGGGCGCGAGATATCGTGACCCGCGGAAGCCACGGTACTGATTTCAAAATGGCCGGGCTGGGCGGTATCGGGAAGGTCTTTAAAAATATTGCGGGCGGGCGGGATCTAAATCGGTTAACATGGTCCAAAGTTATGCGGTTACATACATAAGAAAAAAAATATTCCGACGAACCTATAACCTCCTCCTTTTTGTGAAGTCGGTTAAAAATTATTCGAAAGATGCCAGAGATTTCATTTATTATTTAAAATGAATTTGAACAACATGTGAATTTGTCTTAGTGATAGATTTCGGGATATAAAAATAATATTTTTACAAAGTTACTACATACATAAATAGTCGTACAAAAAAAAAGTTCTCTAAGGTATTTGGATTTGCATCAATTTGCTCCAGTGTACAGTAATAATCGTAATAATGAACTAAAAATAAGCACAAAGCAGTGTCAAATGACGCGCCGCTTTCAAACCATTACAGGACAAGTCATTAGTAGTTATCCAGGATATGTTGCTCAAATTATAATTGGTTCCAAGTATTGGATATATTTAGAAATGCGCTGATTGCTGTTAATAAGGCCTCGCTGCTATTACGATGGAAAATCATACAAATGCATCTGTATCGGTATGCTTAATAAAGTCCCTGCAGTAAAATTTACAGACAGTCTGGCAAGGCGCTAGTTCCGAACTACAAATTTCAGAACTATCTCTGAACTAGTGCAAAACGGCTGCAGAGTGGGACAGTTAAAAAATGCGGTGTAAGTGTACAAATTTGCACTTCTTGTACAATATGAAAGTAGCTCAAGAATGATAGAATATAAGATTGCGCCTATCAGAGAGGGTTTTTGAGAATAACTTTTGTGTGACGTCACACTGGTGCAATTGCGAGAGAGAAATGCCAAAACGTGAGCAAGAATGGAAGAAGAAGAAAAAATGTTGCAAGGAAAACGTAAACAAGTTGCACAAGTGTGACGTCATACAAACAACGATTCTGTCATATTCACTGAGAGAGGAATAGCGGTACCGTGATCGGCGCAACATCTATTCCTCTCAATCGTGAAAGTAGCTCAGCGAGAAGGCCTCCGACTCAAACATCATTGGTCGCGAGTTAAAATCTCGGTGGAAGCAGTTGTGAGTTTTCAGATTTAAAGAATTTAAATTGTTGCGGTCCGCTTACAATAATTTTTTATTTTTTTTTAATAAACTATGTACCAAACATGGATTCTGTTAAAAAAAAAAAAAACTGTCCAAAATAGAACTGGCTAAAAACTAGTTGTAAAGTAATGCACTGGGCGGCAATTGTCACCGCCAATGACATCGCCGTGTAAAACTGGACAGTTGAAAGCATTGTCGGCAAAAGATCTAGCTCTACGCTAGTTCTGGGTTAGTCAGATCTTCTGCAGGGCAGAGTCACAGGGGCTGTGTATAATTTTAGTTTAAGCAAATAGCTACGTGTGTATCAGCAGAGAAATATGCAGCTTATAAATACAAGAAGATAAATCTAAATTATTTGATTGCGTATTAATTGAACTTACCTTAATCAAAAAAGCAGATAACAGAAAATTAACAAAAAAGAAAATGAGGTCACTTAGAATTGTAACTACCAACACATCAAATTTGCACCACTGAACTAATCACGAATAATAAAGGCTAACGACTGTGGCATATATTTACTCACTGCTTGCTGTCAGTCTACTTGATAATAGTGAAAACAGTCGTGACAAATTACCACACTGAAATTGTAAAATATAATAACAGAAAAAAGCAAAAAGTTACCATTCTGGCAACTCACCTGCAGTAGCAGTTGGGAGGGAATGAGAATTTATATGTATATGTATGTCAAAGCAATGCAATTGCGACAACAATGGCTCTAACAAAGTGGTAATGAAAACAGAGATTTGCAGGATAATGTGCGCAGGACACGTGATTGTTGCACGTTTTACGTACACTGGCTTGGTTGGGAAAAGTATTTATACATTGTGCGTATCCATCTTTGCATGAATGTGTATTGAGTGCAACGTTGGCATTTTGCCAAATAGCTAGCGTAGTAAATAAAGGTAAAGAGTGAAAGTTTAGGATTTAACAAAAAAAAGGAAAATCCATTGAAGAGCAAATGAAAATTCCACTGCGTAACATACATTTATGTAAATATTTAGCACAACTAACGCATTTCTATACTACTTTTAAGTTTAATTTGAATTATTAGACGGTTATATGTATATACAGTTTTTATATTCCACTAAAAATACGAGTAACAGAAGCTCATTGACCACAACATATATGTATGTACATGGATACTTATACATAAATATGAGACTCATAAAATAACCTTTTTTAACAAAATTTCATAATTAATCCAAAAGAAATTTATACATATTATAAAGCAAGTACAATTTTTTTTCCTTTAATTTGATGTGCATATTTTATTATGATCTGCTGTTGAGTTTTAAGAACTGAGTGTTAATTTAATGATAGTGAAAGAAGTTCTGCGCAGGTATCCTACGATATATTGCACACATTTTCCGCGTCTTGTTCCCGCTTCTGGCAACACCGACATTGTGGACTACGAAATATCAGCTGATTATGGTTATGGTACCTATAATCGATGATAGTTAATGTCGTTACGGTTATGGCAATGGTTTTGGCTATGGCGTTTTGGTATGTCACCACTAATTTTACCTTGATCCAGCAGGTTGTGCGCTGTTGGAGCTGTCCCTGAACGGTTGTGTGATGCAGGGTGCGGAAAAAATCGCTCGCGAACGCTCAAAAATACGATCTTCTCATATTTGCTCGTCTTGCGATTGTATTTTACCGCGATAAATACTTAAGCAAACGAGCGTTAGAGAAACAATTTCCTACATTTTCGTTCGTAAGAGATCGTATGCAAAGAGTTTATGTATACACATTGCAAACGAACGAGCGTACAAAGGCGATTTCACCACCAAAGACGATTTTTAAGCATCCATGACTACCATTTAAAGAAAGAAAATCGAGGTACCCGACAATTTAAAAAGGCACCATTTTTAAAACGCGAACCGTGCTAGCTGAAATGATATAAGGTAAAATCTCAGCTATTCTTGAGGCAAGCTATATTGGTGCACTAAAAGTATAGCTAGTTGCTATATCTTAAATATAGCAGGAGCTAGATTACACTACTCATCGGTTACGTTTTGGAATCCCATTTAAAAGTAGAAAGAGCTACACTCTGGCTTCATTTCAATCTTAAGCTATGGCTTTAAGCTCAATAATAAAGTCGGCAGCAATATCCATTCGGAATAACGGCTTCTCACTATAAGCCTGACTACGCATGAGAACGTCTTCCGGAGATAAGAGATTAGAGATAAAAATAAGGCAGCTCTATGAAGCAGGAACTCTTTTATAGTATAATACTCCATGAGCCTCTATGTACTGGCAACAAGGCTGCGATTTCATTTCTACAGCGTAATCATAGCTCTTCGAAGGTAAACAGCAGTTCAACCCAGAATGATTTTAAACGATTTGGCTAAGCGATACGCAAAGAATGTAGGCTGGGTTCCCTTGAAATATTCCGGGAAACATCATAGCAAACGAGCTGGAAAGAAAACGAACTAATCTGCACTTGATCAATTCCGCCCAAAATGCCGACAAGCATACTACTAATGTTCAACCAAAATATGGATCAGATCAGTTTTTATTGAACAAGACAACCACAGGTGAACTAGGGAGCTCGTTGTGTATGAGTTTTTAGTTCTCGTTGATCTTCTCTCAATTAGCTCAATGGTTCATCTTATAAACGGACACTGTTCAAGGGGAATACACGGAGAGCGTAAAGGCTTCGCCTCCAATGTCTTCCCGATCGACTAAGATGGGATAGGAGATGGGATAAAAACTAAGCTTGCATTATCTGCGGCGAGAGCGTAAACACAAAACTAGGAGTCAAATGGAGAGGAAGCATTGTTAAAAAAAAAAAAGAAAAAAATATTAATAAATATAAAAAAAGAAGAAAAAGTTGTAACCCATGGTCAACAAGTTGGCAGTCGAACACGCATCCAATCGGCTACAGTAGCTGTCAAGAAAACATTGAAGAAATATATATTTCAATTTATTTTCAATATTTTCGTTTTGCTCTTTCTTCAAAACTACACACTTCGTAAACGGTTTGGCATTTTGACACCTGCAAGTTTCTGCTAGCGAAATTTTTACTTGTAAAAGTTTGTAGCTCTCCCGCGTTGCTACGCTCTGGTTTTGGCTTTCTCTTGTAAGTTTTTTGTGTCCTGGAACAATTTTGCAGTAAAAACTTGCAATTTGCAGTAAAAGACAGTAACAATTTTTGGATATTGAACAAACCTAATGCCGCTGTCCGAGGACTCGAGCCCCGGTCATGGAGACCGTTGGAGCACCGCGAGCAAAATTACATATATACATATCGCACGTTTAATGACACTGTAGGACAAAAACAAACAAATCTCAAAACACACGAAACAATCAATATACTCACGAAACAATGGGCCAAATATAGTAAAACTGCGTTTTTAATTTTTCACTCTGACATCGGGATTTTTTTTAAAGGATTTTGAAAATTATAAGAAATGATTAATTCAAAAAATTATTAAGAAATCAGTGGAATGTACAATAATAATAAGGGTACCAAATGTAAGCGAAAATTCTCTAGAATTGAAAAACATTAAATCTTTTTGGTTTACAAGGACAAGTAAGTATTGAGAACGCGTTTAAATAATTTAATTTTTTGAAGTTAATAAAGTTAGGAGTTTCAAGGATATTCAAGGATAAAATTTTTAAAGGAAATTTTCCATACCCATTCGTCATTATGCACCAAAAAATTTAATATTTTCTAATTCTTTGTGATTTTCTCTTTTATTTGATACACACATTGTTATTTTACATTACACTGAAATTTTTTAGAAATATCCTGACGACAGAGTGAAAATTTAAAACTTCAGTTATACATATTTTCGAGAATATATAATTTTTGTGTGTGTAAAATTCACCGTCGCACTATACAGAATTATCTAAAAATTTAAATTTTGGGGGAAAACGCAATCAAAGTTTGATCAATTCATATAGTTGGTATACCAAAAGACAGATGGAATGCCACATATCTGCGCCATTTTTGGTCATCTGTTTGGTTGAACATACTCTTATCACGCTTATTAATTTTATGATGAAATCTCCATATTATCTCTATATTATTAAACGTGCGATATATGCTATCATTGTCTGTCTCGGTTTATTATCACCATATAATTTATTTATTTTTTTAGTTCGTCTATGAAACAAGTTCTTACAGACTACACATAACAATAGAAACTTGGTGATCTTTTTGCGACCTTCTCCTACTGAATACCCAAAGCGACTCATGTCACAAAAATAGTCACTTATTTATTGTCTCAAATTTAGTGACTTACTGAAACCAGCATTAGAGAGGGTTATCGGCCCGAAATCGCGGATGGAATTGGCGTTGGGACAAGTAGTAAAACGTTAAATTGACACAGAAGTGTAAGTGAAGATACTTTTATTTTCACTATATTTGTAATGTAACATCATACATAGCCTCAATAAATAGATTTTCAAAAATAATTTTCTAGGAGCATATAGTTATGCGTAATTTGATGATTTTTCGAACTCCCCCCTTCAGAAACATGTGCCTATTTTTTATTTGAGTTGGAGGAAAAACTACGTCAATTTGATTTTTTTCTCACTACAAATGCCTGCCAAATATATGAATGAATGCCAATATTTATTTAAAAGCGACAATATTTACGAGTAAGTACATACACATCTACATACATAAATAAGTACGTACACATGTATTTGCCAAACATGAAGTTGCATCACTGAACAAATGTTTATGACACTTAAATTTACGATCTGTTGACGTTCTAAATTTTTCAGTTGCTGGTCGATTTGTAGTGGCATTGTACTTTGAGTGCTGAGTGCTGAATGCGATGATTTTCGTGAAGATTTTGCCTTGAAGAAGTGTCACAAGTGTTGATTTAATGTTTTCATAACAAAAGCCGTAAAATACAAATTTTTTCAGCGATTAACATAATTGTTAGTGAACTCTATTTTTATTACCTTAGACATGTAACAACAACCACAAAAATTATTTGAACATACATGCATATTTATGTACATATATACATTGCCTATGAATATTTTTGATGCTCTGTTAAAAATTCAAAATTTTTATTTATTTTTTTGAAGTTTTTAGTTCTTTGGCTCGAAAACATAGAGATACAGACATACTTACATATGCACATACGTATGTATAATCTATTACGAAAAATTTTGGTTGAAAACTTATCTATTGAGTTCTTTCGATAAACAACAAGAATAACCTATTTTTCGTATTAAAAATTTGAAAAACAGAAATGCCTAGCAATGACATTAAATCTGTTTTAAAAAGGTTGCTTACGCATACGTACGTCAGTTCACCCACACACGCGTTTTCGTTTTGTTACTGCTGCTTCCCCCTTACTAAATCGGCTGGTCACCGCACAAACTTTTTATGAATGAAAAGCTTCAGCGGCGACAAAGTAAAGAGGAAACTGCGTGGTTGCATGTTGACGGCGTAGTGCAGGGGTGCGGGGGCGAAAGAAATGTGCGCCCACTGTGCGTTGTTTCAGCTTACACAATGACAATGGATACAAGCATACAAAACCAAACTGAATGCCTCATTTCAGAGTAATGCAATGATAGTGGAAAAAGAGGTGTGGCATCGCACGTGTTTCAGCAGAGCAGACAACATCGAACATGTCGCGAGCGTTGCTATGCAGTAATAATACAAAGTGGAGCAGAATTAGAAAAAAATATCAGAAGAACTTCAGACAATGAATATTTGAAAAGCTTGGCAGAATCGGCTGGCAGCCAACAAAAGATTTAATTTTTTATTTTTTTTTTGTTGGGCGCTCGTTGACGGCGTTGCTGCTTACAAGACATTAAAGGAACCGAAAAAAATAAATGCCAGATTTTAATTCTTATTTTTGACCAAAAAACAAAAATCAGATTTTAACTGTAATTTTTGATTGAAAAAATATCGAACAAAAAATAACGTTTAATTGCAGACTTTATGAAAAACAATACAAAAATTACTTTTTTAATTGAAATTTCGAAAATAACTATTATTCTCGATTCGTGAAAGAGAGAAACATATCTTTTCGAAAAATTTCTTTGAAACTATTTACATACATACATATTAAGAAAAAAGTAATTTTTATGCAAAAAACAAAACCGACTTTAATTCTCATATAAAAATTTAAGAGTACAGTTAATTTCTTCGTGATCCAATGATCGGATCTAAATCAAGTTAGTACGGGACCTACTCTGAGGTACCACCTTTCCTTTAAGAAAAGAATTATAGAAATCGGTTAAGTTGGTTCAACGTTATGCGGTAACCTACATAAAAAAAAAAATTCCGACGAATTTATGACCTTATTTTTAAGTCGGTTAAAAATAGGAGTTAGGAGAAAAATAAATTACATATTTCGACTGAAACAAAAATTTAAAATGGTGGTAAATATTTAGTAAAGAAGTACACAATCTTCAAATAGAAATATATATATGTTACGAAATCTCTTAATCTATCTATATATGTATATAAAATAATAGCCATTTTTGTTGTTCGGACTTAACTCAAAAGCTACTGAATAAATTTCAGTCAACTTTTCAGAGGTTATACCCTGCACATATGGTCCTATTATAGGCTACCAGAAAACTCGCTAGATGGCGCTGGTGGCTCTGGAGTCGAGTTACTTTTAAAAGTCGTATTTATTAACCGATTTCGTTCAAATTCGCAAAGTGAGCTACCTGTATGATGACAAATTCGTTTCATAAAAGTGGACCTGCTAGAGTTTAGGTATTTAGAAAATTCGTATTTTTTATAAAATCTGATGGAAATTCAAAATGCGTAGTCATTTCATGACAAGCAACGGTTTTGCAGAAAAGGGACCCAATGTATGGCGGTGCAGCCGAAATATGTGTATAGAAACCCAAACGGGGTTTGGTCTGCTTTGGCCCTGTTTTATCTTAGAAGAATTTACTTTTCAGATGACTAAATCAAGCATCCGTTTAAGTATGCATATAACGACCGCAACATTATGTGAGCGCACCTTTGTCTGACGCACTCATACACCCTAAAAGCGATCTTGCATCTACCTCCGATTGACGAAATTGCTCGGGCGGCCGTTATTGCAGCAATAAGACTCAGTTCATAAATATTAAGACGAATTGTAAAAGTGGCGAATTGACAAGGCAAGATTCGACCACATTCGTCCAAGACGGTAGGTATATCGATGGCTTCATTTGAACGATATGCAAGGGATCACAAAACTCATTTAGCCGATGTACGGGAAAACTTTTCATCGAGTGGGGCAGCTTGGCTTATTGGCCCTTCTATAACTGAAAGCGTTAATCTGTGCTCTTGAGTTTCCTTACCAGGACTTTTATTGGCTTACGTGGTACATTGGACCAATGCTGAAGTTTTAAGATCATAGAAGAATATTACGCACGCTTGGCAGAGATCTCACAGGTGGAAATAATACCATCGGTAAAGCTCATGACATCGAAAGGGATTAGTATTAAATATGGTATCACAGCTCTAATATTATTGGCCTGTGTGTGAGGAGGATTCTGCTCTTTACTAGTTTCAATTTAAACTCAAAATGTTTACTTTAGAGACCGCTTTTACTTTTAAACGCTATTTTTGTATTAGCCAACGCAAAAATCGTAGTCGGCCGCTGTGGTGTAAGCAGTGGTAAGCAGTGCGCGCTTCAACTCCGCAACGCCTGAATTCAAACCCTGGTCAAAGCAACATCGCAGAAAATATAGAAAAAAGGGTTTTTCTTAACATTAGTCGTCCCTCGGCAGGCAATGGCAAACCTCCGAGTGTATTTCTGCCACGAAAAACAGCTTCTCATAAAAATACAATCGCCGTTCGGATTCGGCGTAAAACTGTAGGTCCCTCCGCTTTGTGTGACAACATCAAGGCGCACGCCACAAATCGGAGGAGAAGCTCGGCCAAACACTAACATATGTGTAAGCGCCAATCTGTTATTATTATTATTATTAACGCAAAAATCTTATTAGGCGCCACGAAGCAGGTGGGCATTGGTTAGTTTTATACATATAGTAAAGTTGCAAAAGTGATGTAACACATTTACTTAAAAAGCACCGAGGGACTGATTTCGATGAAATTTTCAAAGTTTGTTAAAACGTATGTGTAGCATATTGAAGTTATGTTTGTTTGCTATGCGATGAATAGATCCAGAGTTATGGTCACTACCATAGCCCATATAATACCCTATATATAGGAAAACCCAACAGCAAATTCAACTTCCATATATGTATAAGAAAAAACAACAAAGAGAAGGTCCACATATTTAAAAAAGGCAACAACACATAAAAGTTCCACATATAAGAAAAAATTAAACAATAATTTTCCGGATTCTTTCGCTATTATGAAATATGTATTACAATCCGGATATGACGTTTAATGAAGCTTCATGCAAAATATTTTTGAAGAGCGTTGGCACATGTTTCAAAATTTAAATTCGATTAAGATAAATAACATATTATTTTAATCAAACCAAAACGGCTTAAGAAAGCTCAATTATAAAAATTTTTTTGGAGAGTACTGCCACCTGTTTTTAAAATTTGAACTCAATTAAATTTATAAGGTAAATGAAATGTTGCAACAAGGGTGTCAAAATAAAGCGAGTAAAGAAAGATATGTTCGGAAAATATTTTTAAAGAGGGTTGCCATCTATTAAATTGAAAACACATATTAAATATTATAGTTTTAGTATCAAACGAAAGGTATTTCAGAAATCATTTTCATTTACGTTATCACCAATCTAAAATGTTAAGAATAAAAATTTAAAATTAAATTAAATATTACGAAATGGGTACCGTAAGAAAGATCTTTAAAAAAGTTTTGGTATCTAGAGTAAAAATAAAATTTACAAGTTCCCTGATCCAGATACTTTTCAAAAGAGTTGCCACTGATATTAATTTGTATACTAAGGGTTTGGACATATAGAGTGGAAATACAAATTTTAAAAGTTTACGAAACGAGAAATATTAAACAATTCCTTGGTGGTTGGATGGTAATTGTTGTCATCAAATTTTTTCATTATGGCCCAATCAATTAACTCTTTAACATAAATTTGGCATAGTATGCCACGCATATTACAAAGGCAGACAATTTTTGGCATTGGGGTTTTCTGTTTAGAAACTATGTATTTAACGTTCAACCTGCATTAAAAATACAAACGTCATCTTCGTACTTATTTCATACTTAACGTGCAACATTTTACTGTTGCATTATATTGGAGATAAAAAAAAATTAGTATCATTTAGTTTAAAGTTTAAACATCTACTTGGAATAGTCAGTGGGTAAAAACTTGCACCATGCTTTAATTTAATGGATTTAACACAGAATTTTCAAAGAATCACTCTTGAGATTTGTTATTATAGATGACATTTTTGCATTACCAATGTCCTCACTGAAGTGCTATACAAAACTGCCATTTGTTCCGTTCGGAGATTGATTGGCAGCTAAAACAATTCTACCTTGTTTTGTAATCTTCATTAGATCGGCCAAGCCAATCTCCTCAAGCCTCACGAGCAAACCACACTGATTATCAGCGAGCAACCGAAAATGAAGGGTAACTCTAGTATTTAAATAATGTTTTAAGATTTTCAAGAAGTTAGTATTTGTTTTTTTTTTTTTTGAAAGAATGAAACATTTCTTTTCGGAAAATTCCTTTGGAACTA
The DNA here is from genome assembly GCF_013731165.1 of Rhagoletis pomonella. Lineage (NCBI taxonomy): Eukaryota > Metazoa > Arthropoda > Insecta > Diptera > Tephritidae > Rhagoletis > Rhagoletis pomonella. The sequence goes on from NW_023458560.1 coordinate 15,307,599, forward strand.
CATGCATACATACATACATTATTCTGCTTAAATACCACTCTGCAAAAGTTTGGAGTCACTTTGTTTTATATTCATTGCTTTAATTACACTGGATCACAAATTTTAATTTTGAGTTTGTTCTCCAGATGCCACTATACAATTTGTATGTAGAACTGCTCGCTGATTCCGAAAATCGAGTTAATTTATTTTTGTATGCATACGTTTTCGAGATATTTGCAATTTACCGTTATTCAGCTTAAGAAAAATAGTGGTTCCACTTAATCAAGCATATCTTACGAACCAATTAAATAATCGTAAAGCGAGGTATAGCAAATGAAGGAAAATAAAATTCTCTATAAACCGTGTATACATCACTTTTCGATAGCCCTGACAGTTTCTCAGAATTTAATTAATCATTCCAGATGTTTTGTTTTTTTGATGGAAAAGTGCAAAAAATTCAAACTTTAACAGGGAAAAAAGTCAAAAAGTAACAGTTTCTGTGTAAATATTTTGCACCTGTTCCTTTAGAAAAAAAACGAAGATACTAATGAAGAAAATCGATAGATAAATAAGAAAATAATGATTGGTCAAATGAAAATGCGCAAGGATTTTTATGAAATATGAGTAGAAAAGCGTGTTACTCATACGCCACGTACACCTGAGTAAGAGAGTGTAAGATATACGTGAAGTGAAACCACTATTATTTAAAGCTTTGAAAAGTTATCCATAGAAAAAAAATAATCTCGATTTTCGGAATCACCGAGGTATTCTACATGGGAATTGGATAGTGGCATCTGGAGAATATTTTTGCTGTAAACCAGTGTTATCGACAGCATCGTAGCGGAAATACCCCCACACCTTCACACTGCCGCTGCCAAACTTAACTGTTGGCTCTACACATTGAGGTGCGTGCCGTTAATTAAATTTTCTGCGGCAGAACGTTCGCCTTTGCTACTAAAGATTTCGACTTTGGACTCATCGGTCCATCATACATATTTCCTTTGTTGGATAGACCAATTTTTATGTTGTTTTGCCCATTTGAGTCGTTTATGAACAGTTACCGGTCGCAACAATAGTTTTTTTTTGGCAGCGACCCGTCCATAATCAATTTTTCCAAGTGAATCCAAACTTTTGCAGAGCAGTGTATGTATTTATATTATATTCGCTGAAAATTGTCCATAATTATGAAAAATGTATTCATATCGACCATCTACCAGTTGCAAAACCGCCTAAATCGCCGTTGTGGCAAAAATGAGATTTGGTAACCCTGAACTCCAGGCATCGAGATTTATGCATAAAAATCGTTAAATTGTTTTTAAACCAACAGATTTGTAAAATAATAGCTCGAGAAAATACCGCCTATAGAGGCAATACCTTCAAAGAATAAACCGTTCTCTCCTGTAAAATTTGAGCGCCATTAACATAGGCGGTTTTGCAAAAACATCGACGATATGTATATGCATGTAAATATAGAGTGCAAAACTGTTAGGTCCATTTTTAAAAATTTTACAGCACATTTACATTTTCCTTTTCGCAAAACTTTTAACACAACATTTTGCGCAAACCCCATACTAATTAGAAGAATTTGGTTTTGATTCAAAGATTTCGTATTATAGTGAACTTATCTATCGGATTTTCAGTGCATATTTTGGATTTCGCAAATTTGCATTTCATTGAATATAAACGAGAAAAAATAAATCAAGCACCTTAACCTTGTTTCCTATTGAAAAGTTGAGTTTTTATAGTTTTTTTTAATCTAAGCTAGAGATATGTGAATGTATGATAATGCATTATATTAAAAATTAAGAAAATGTTTTATTGAAGAATAAGTGCCAATACAAATAATTAACAAAAAAAAAACAAAAATCATCACGCAAGCAGTTCATTGCCTAAAGTTCATTGTCATCATATTCTGGCAGCCAACATCTTGTTGCAAGGGAAGAAATGACATCAGCGGTGCTATGAGTACTGTCGCATGTCTCTGTGGTCAACCAGAGAGGACAAGTGCAGTAATTTATTCAAATTATGAGTAACAACTAAAAAAATTATATTCTAGAAAAGAGTAAATAAAAAAAAGTCAACGGGATATGTATTTTAATCCATGCGATATTCGCAGCAATTATTTCTTAGTATTTATATTGAATATCGAATTACTTCACTGTGATAATTTATAGGCAATCAAGTACAAGACAAGTATACGCCATGGAGTCTTGTTATATATACATATATATGTATGAACAAAATTGATTTTTGATATTACTATCTTACTAATATTATAAATGTGAAAGTTTGTATGCTTGGATGTTTGGGAAATCATCACGCGGAAACGACTGAAACGATTTGCATGCTAATTCGCACACAGATAGCTTATGACCTAGATTGCAAAATAGGCTACTTTTCTTAAGAGTTGCAAGCTGCTAAAAACGTTTAATTACATTAATACGCGGAAACGACTGTAAAGCGGTGTAAAGCGCGGGTATAAGCTAGTATTTACATATATGTTATAAGTATAAACTGTATGCATATAGTACTATGCGCTTAGTAGTTAACGATCTTGTCTAAGATTTCAGATGAATATCACCGGAGACCGAAAAATCTTAGTTTTATCTGGTAATAGTATCATAAAAATTACCCGTAAATCGTACAGATTCAACGCAATTAAAACAAAAGCAGGTACTTTTCTAGTAATTGCATTTAATAATGAAGAAAAAAGAGTTTGCAATAATTGGAGGTACATATGTCCTATGAATTGATCTACGCAAAAAATCATCCTTAATTTATATAATTTTTGTAGATTCATTTAAAAATTAAATTTCGAGGTGAAATTAAGGTTGTCGCACCGAACGAAAGTAGACAGATGCAGCAAGCATAACTTTGCAATAACATTTTTTCGTTTTGTGTACGCCTTGTGTAAAACATGATATTTTGGTAATTTGAAGCGATTTATTTTTTCACCTTTCAAATTACAAAAGAAAAGTTTTAATGGAACATTATTTATCAGATCTTTAAGCATTACAAAATGGTTTCCTTTGTCTTTTCATGTATTTTTACATATGTATTTAAATATTTTTTTTGAACGTAAGCGTTAAAATAAGGGATTTTTGACTATATTCGTATTCGTACAAATGTGAGTGAAGTGGGATATCCCCATAGGAAATAATGCCTTATCAGCAACAATTGAGTACTTAAAGCTGAAAGAAACCATAGATTACATACTTCCCCAGAGGGATAACAAATTTGTTTAAATTATTATGATCTAGAGACTTTGCAGTTACGTACGTTTTATAAAAAAGTTTGAGTATTCTAATTTGTGTGTGTGAAATATACACGAATTCGCCAAGGGAAAATAGGATGAAGTTTATAAAGAGAAAAATAGATGATTTTGATAAACAAGAAAGACCTTGCTGAAATTGTAATGAGACTATTTATAAGAATATGAAGAAAGTAATATTTTTTTGTGAAGCCAAAAACTGAAAAGAATAAAAGAATAATATTTTTTATAGAACTTGGCAGCCTGGGAGACTTAGTATCCATTTTTGCCACCACTTACCTCACTGTGCGTTGGGTGCATCCATTTATTTTGGCAAAGTATACTCACTTTTGCGTGTAATCGAGAATGGTGTACTGATTTGCGCTGATATTCTTCAACGCAATTTATTTTGTGGCTCCATCACAATTTTCTTTTCACCCACACATGTGTAAAATGATATGTGTGCAAGGATAAACAGTAAGTTCAACGTCAGGGTTAGTTATATACATACTTATTTGTACTATGTTAAGGAAAATGATTGCAAGTGGATGCTAATGTATGACGAATTTACATAAGTAAGTATGTTTGCAAACAGCTTGTGTTTGCGAGTATCTTTAAGTGCATTTAATAAAGCAATAATGATTTATATTTAAATGCGTGGAATAAAACAAGCGAAAAGATGCTGGCTTTTTGGATGAGGAACTTTCGATTTCAGAGCAAACTGGCGATTGCCGAAATTATGTGTACTCGTATAACAATGGCAATAGTCATATGACGTATTTAAAATGAAATAAGTAGTACAAAACATGAATAGCCACACTCCGTTTCATTTGAATAGGAACGCATTTTTACCTCAAGCTCCGAAGACTTGTTAGTATCAATTTAATTTTATTTTTAAGAATGATTAGTTTCGAAGAACACCTTAATTGTTGTATGTCACGTTTTATCAAACTACAAGAAAATTATGCGTATTATTTTGATTCACTTGAATAAGCACCGTGGCTGTAACACAATGAAAATACCACATTGAACCAGCAAAGTCATATCATTCATTTTAATTCTGCTATATAACACTTTTAGTATTTGATACCACATCCTTGATTCCAATGTATGGAAAAACCCCTATCCGGAAAACATTTCTAGATGCGTGTTTTGAAAGCCCAAAACATCTTGCTGCTTTTCACTTTAATCGCCCGAAAGAACAACTGACAATCATCACATGGATTGTCAGACACGCAAACCTTGCCAAACATATAATTCCAAATATTTTGCTATAAGTTTAGGTCCTGCCATAGGACGAACACTGGAAAAATTACGACTTTTCTTCGTTATTCTCGTTTTTACAGTTTCTGTAGTGCGAACCTGTGCCTAATTTTACTAGAATATTCAAGAACAAGGTGCTAAAATATGCGAAAAATGTAAAAAAAATGTTTACAATATTTTTTTTCATTAATTTTTCGTAATTTGGAAACTTGAAATATGTGCTATCTGAACTGTTCTTGACTACAGAATTGCCAATCAGACCGCCACACAGTGCCGCCTAAGTGGGCAAAAATAGAAAAATTCGTTATCTGCGATGTGAACTTGTTTGGTATTTTTGCAAAGACAATTTATCCACTAAAAAGAATTAAACAGACATTTCCCTAAAAAATTAATTATATGCCGCCAGGAAGACACTAAAGTCGACAAATTTTACACTTAGAATTTTAATAAGAGCATAGCCATGGTAAGCTCTTCATAGAAAAAAATTTCAAAAATATATTCTTTGAAATAAAATGTTGGTTTACCGTTTCTTGTTTCCATAGGGAGAGTAGAGAATTACAGCAATTAAAATTTTGGAATAAAATTAAACACAGGGTGCCCCTGCGGTATTCCAGTAAACATTAAAAAAAAATTCAAAAAATGGTAAATTTTAATGGAATGAATAAAAAATATATTTAAAAATAGGTTATTTTTTATTATTTTATTAAATAGTACGGGCTTTTAGCTTTCAAAAGAAGAAATAAAAACCTGCTCATTTTTTGCACTTTCTGAAGTAATGCGTTTGTAACAGGTGGCAACCCTTTTCAAAAATGAAAAACTTTATTGCACATCTACAGGCCAAGCCCTGTCATTTGACACCTCACTTTTGAAAATAGAACGAACTATATGTATATACCTATGTAAAAGCCACAACAACCCACATTTTCAACTTCAAACTGTATTTCCAGTGAAAGTATGAAAGCTATTCAAAAACAAATTGCATTTTTGAATTTAGCGTCTTCAAGAAGATAATTTTCATTTAAATCCGTCCATAATTCTATTTTTGCCCACATTTTATATGGAAAAAGGAACTGTGCGCCATACTCTTTTCTCATGGAAGGAAAACAACCAATGTACGCCCTTTTAAAAATCGTGACCACTAGTTATTGTTAATTCCATTGCAGCCATCAAAATTAAAATTTTCGCCAATGAAATCCATCCTTTTTCTAGTTATCCTTCCAGCTATGCGAGTTGTACAAAATTTCTTAACGTTCTATAGTAAAATCTATACCCTTTTTTGATATGTTCTGAACACAAGTGTATAGAGTAATTCGTAGTCCACTTTGTGGAGCCATCAACACTAACGTTTCCTTTAATTTTGCTCTAATATCTTGACAATAAGCTGCTGACCTCGCAATGGAATTTTGTTATTGCCGTATAGCTTTTGTGTTCTGGCTTTATTTAAAGTTTATCTTCTGTTGTTAAAAACATTTGCGTTTCCTTCAGTTTTATATCCAATTGATCGCCTGCAAAGCCTTGGATCCGTGAAGCCTATATTTGGCGAAGAAAAAAGTGGTCGCTCATCAGAAAAATACATGGACACACGCATGTTGCCGCAATGCCAAAAATCCATAAGTTTCGATCAGCGACCTGCGTAAACTTGCTACGCAGGTAGGAGACGAAGGAAGGAAATATATTTTTTTACATACTACGCATTTACTAAGCTGTCCTAGCATTAAATAATTCGTGCACTTCTGTTTAAGAATTAAAAGTTAGTTCCAACGGAAATTATTCAGCACCTTTTCGTGACACACTGCAAACAGTTATTAATTTGTATACTTAGCTTGTGAGCAATTGCGTTTTCAATCCTGCAACTTTCAAATTCGTTCGTGTAACACGCGATGTCCTATCCGTACAATAACAATACACATATGTGCATATGTCTGTACTTGCAATTGTATACAAATTCACACTGCTGATGATAGCAGTAAATACAAAGTGTAGATGCCTTGTTCAGTTGCATGCAACACGCTCTGCATGAGTGGCATAGACCAGAAGTAAAATTTGATTTGCTCCTGCATCATTCTGGCATATGTTAAGAAGGATATTACGCACATTCCTTTGGAAAGGTGCTGCTCATTCCTGTTACATTTGCTATAGGATTTAAAGCCTAACTGTTGATTTTGAAAGGGTAAAATAAGCCATTTATCAATTGGAGGTATATTCAAATATTTCTTTACTTTGCAAGCGTCACACAGTAGTCGGTGAAACCATGATTTACGCGAAAAAAGGCATATTTTAAAACTGTGGTAAATTAACTGGAATAATGCTATTCTTATTCAGAAATGTCCAATGATCACAAAACTGATTAGTACTTTCAATAATATCTTCTAAGGAAAGCCATTGAATGCGTTTAATTCAACGGATTCTATCGTGGCATCTTCTAACATTATGAGTTGATAAGTTTCTTAACATTTTTTTTATGGAAAATTTCAATTGCTGCTTTGATCTTACTTCCTAAATATGGAAAATATGGATTTCTTATGGAATATTACATAATAAATCTTGGTTGCTAAATTATCAACACCTTAATAACAGGGCTTATTTTTAAAAAAATATTTTCCTCAAAAATGATATAACTAAACTAAAACTAATGCAAATGCCCCTTTAAGGATCTACGAAAAGAAAAGCCGCGCATACTCGCTCCAAAAAAAAGTGGCGGCCATTTTTATTTCACTAGACCAACTTTAGCAGTTTTTTCCAAAGCTGAAGTAAGTTTTCAAAAATTCAATAACGAATGCAATATGGCGTCCAAGAATTAAAAAAATTACTGAATTTTCATGAAATTGGGTATTTAGAGGTTCTTAAGTTCGTTCATTACAAAATTTCAAATTAGTTTTTGAAAATTCAAAAAGCAGAATCTAATATGGCGTTCGAAATTACCAAAAATTCAAACCTGATTAACTTTATTTAAAAATAAGAAAACTGAAGTTTTGGGAATGAAAAATTTTTTATAAACTAAAAAAATAAAAAACAAAAACGGTTGGGGCCTAGATAAAATTGTTTGGGCTGAACATATTAGCAGACGGCCCCAACTATCCCTAATTTATAAATATAATTACCGTTATTATTTCATGATTTGATCATAAATTCATTTTAGATATGTTTCCTCGTATATAATAAATAAAATTTTGCTAAACAAATATTTTTGGTTACTCAACTGAAACTGACAGCTGATTTGACAGTTGTCAACCGAAAAGTTTGAATGTGATGAAGAACTCGTGATCAGTGAGCCTTAAAACATACTACGTTTAATTTATGGGAATTTTTCCTTATTTCTAGAGAAATTGACAGCCCCTTGGAGAGTCATAAACTCTGAGGGTTTTAATTTGACACAAAACTCGTCATCAGCACGTCAAAAATCGTAATCAGTGGTGTGTATTTTCAAAAAATTTTCTTAATTTTAGAGGAATTGGCATTTGATTTGACAGCCCCAACCGTCAAACTATAAATTTTATGGCATATTCGGATCTAGCATTATAACAATACTACCATCCCGCAGTTTTATTTATCGCTCTTCTAATTTTTCACGTAAAACATGACTTCTGCGACCACTGTGCGTCATTTAATTTACGAATTTAGCTTTGTACCCCAACGTATTCAAATTTCTTAACTATTGGTCTTTAGTAATATCAGTATGTATTAAGAATAAACATGAAAATCCAATATCTTTTAGTGCTCGTTTTCTCTCCTGTTTGATGGCTTGCGGTGGTTTCCAAAATTCTAAACATATTTTTTACGAGTTTGGTTGTTATTGTTGCAATAAAATTAACGAATTTTTATTCAAGTACATACAGTGCCTTTACTCCACAAACTCGGGTATGTGATGATTTTAGTGCTGTCGCTTAAGTTTGAAAGCAATATACATAAATTCAAACACAACTTCAAACAAAAGCACGTATTTTTTTTTTGCCACACATGCAGAACTTACGTATCTTAAATCCAGTAATTTTCATCACGCGTTTGTATATGTGTTTCCCTGTTTTCATTTGTCTGCACGTGTTCTTTTTAAGAAAATGGATTTTGCTTGACTTATGTGTTTATTTTTCTTGAATATCGTCTGTGCAACTGTGTCAACTGGAAGCTGAGGAAATCTTCGAAATACTAAATTTACATATATAATTAATACGCTTACATAAATTGTGTCAGCCTATGTTTGGCGATTCTACCGCGCCGATTTCAAAACCAAGAACACCGCCGTCGCCAACGCGTAAAGGCCCGTAAATCTTCCGCAAAGTCTTTCTATCGAATACTCCAAGAGGCGCTTCATCGGATGTTGTCATTGACAATGTATTTATATATATGAATGTATTTCATTTATTTTCAGCCCTAAAAGGATTTACTTTTCAAAAATATAAACAACAAGTAAGAAAGTCTAAGTTCGGGTGGAGCCGAACATTAAATACCCGGCGCAAGTATTAAATATATGTTTCTTCACCTTTCCGAAAGCTACCGCTAGATGGTAAGCCGGGGTGTATCAATTTTGAGTAAATTAGCGTCCTTAAATTTCGAAATATTGCTGTTTCAAGCATTTCTGAAATTTACCGTTATATGAAAATCGGCCGTAATTTTAGTCCGATTTCAATAATTTTCGACCGAGTTTGGTACAAATTGGTAGAACGGTACCCGAGATAAATATATGTGATCATAAGTGGGCGGTGCCACGCCCATTTTCGAAAATTTTATCATAAACGTATTTCTTGGTAAAGAATTGTTGCAAGTGTCAATTTTGTGTAAATTAGCTTTAATATTTACTGATTTATCGAAGATTTCGTATTTCTCTAAACTACCCTTATATGGAATGTGGGCGTGGTTATTGTCCGATTTTTAAATTTTCGGCCATTTAGTATGCTGTACCACGGTCAACAACTGTGCCAAGTTTGGAAGAAATTGGTGCAACGGTTACCAAGATATACACATGTAACCATAAGTGGGCGTGGCTACGCCCATTTTCCAAAAATGTATAACATTCTTATTTTTCGTCTGAAAGTTATTGTAAATATCAATTTTAAGTGAATTATCTTCAGCAGTTACTAAAATATCGCAGTTTTCATATTTCTATTAGACGGACAGACGGACGGACAGACAGACATGGCTTAATCGATTTCTCTATTCATTCTGAGCATTTATGTATACATTTGTATATATCTATCTCGATTCGTTTTGGCTGTTGCAAACAACCGTTATGTGAACAAAATTAATATACCCTTGTGCACAAGTGCGCTCGGGTATAAAAATTGATTTTCTTTGGTTTGTAAAATTTGTCTATACTTACGATATAAAAGAATTTGTGATGATCTGAATTGAGTAGTCCACTTGCAAAGTGCTCTAAGTATGTGAAATTTATTCTATGTTTAGTTTTTGGTGGTTAACGTTCCAGTATTTTAAGTAGTTTCATGTCCGCAAAATTCTTATATATTCTGAAAAAAATAGCATCAAATGTTCGCTACTCTAGCAAAAGTCGCTATAATACTAACTCTTTGTATATATACACTTTCAAAAGTCGCTATAATATTTATTGTACGTATTTATACAAGTTCAATAGTCTCCATCTTCTGATGAACTTAGAAAACTGCAAGAAAACGTGGTAGTTTCGGTGCCTAGTGGAAGACGTCATAAAAACGAAGCAGACCAATCTAAAGCTAAAAAAAGCTAGCTAAGTAAAATTTACTGTTTCAAAACTCGCTATATTAATTTTTCATATATAAAATTTGGAAAAACTACCATACTGCGATATTGTTTTTTAATGTTATTAGGCTCTTATTTATCCAATTTTTCAGATAATGAAAAAAAAGAAACAATTTGGATTTTACTTGTTGTCGTAGACATTTTTTTTTTTTAAATTTATGGCTTACTATTATAAAATCACATAACGCTGTTTGCAAGTGGACTACTCAATTGTTGATCTAATAATAAAAAAATTGGTTAATTTTCCTTACATTTGGTAACTTTTTGGTCTAATCTTGGCTAGAAAGTTCTTTGAGCGGCGGCAAGTTGGTCTAGTGAAATAAAAATGACCGCCACTTTCTTTGGCGCGAGTTTCCGCAGATTTTCTATTCGTAGATCATTAAGGGACCCTTTAAATTAGTTTTTGATAAAGGAATGAAGTTCCTACTCGGCCCTACTCACTTATCATACCTTTTTGCAGAAGATATTTATTCAAAAATAAGCCGTGTTATTAAGGTGTTGATAATTTAGCAACCAAGTTTTATTATGCAATTTTTCTATATGAAATTGTCGGTTTCCATGTTTAAGAAGTAATATCAAACCAGCAATGACTGTTATAATTGAAAGTCTCCATGAAAAAAAAATTTTTAAGAACGCTATCAATAAATAACTGTTAGAAGTTATCCTCACACCTATGCGATTCTGTCGGTGCGAATCTGTCCCATCAAAAATTACAACAATGCCGACCATAGTTTTTGATGAGGAACCACGACTAGTGCGATTTTACTGCAGCGATTTATTCGAACATTCACAGTTCTTCTTTTCGTCGTGCCAGCAGATATTTTTGAAAATACTAATCAGTTTTGAGTTTGTTGGACATTTCTGAATAAGAATAGCTTAATTCCGGTTAATTTATAACAGTTTCAAAATATGCACCGTGGAAAAATTTTGTTTATGCAAATGAGTATGGAAACACTGAACAGTCACAACCTCTGGAAACACTGATTAGTTTATTTATGTTTATGCATACAATACAAGAATTACAAATATAGGAAGTGAACAGATATTTTATTATTTTTTTTATAATCTGAATGATTTTCGTCATATTATTAGTATCATAAATCAGTAACAGTTACTCTCGCCTTCAATTTGGTAATCATTACGCACCGATAGAGTAATATTTACCAAAGTTATATCGAAAAACTTAGGTGAACCTCTAGTATATTCCTATACAAATTTCTCTTCAATTTGATGTACATGTAAATAACTTTTAAATAAAAGAACCGGCTTACAGAAAACTGTGCCAGGGAGTGACTTTTTTCGTTCAAGCTGAATGCAAATCAATATCCTCCAATTGGAGAGTGCTCAAGGGGGTTTCCCTGGATATATTAAAGACTATTGCATTTACCTATTGCACATCTCCTACTTTCATATAACGGCAAACTTAGAAACCGCGAAAAATGTGCTTCTTCGGGGACTAATGAGACCATTAGGCTCCAATTTTCAATACCGCATAAATGGACTTCAAATAGGGGTTTCTCACCCTAATCACATTTTGTTAATGTATGTACGTATGTGATGAAAACTAATATTAACTTATCAAAAGATTCCTAATCTTGAACCATACATGTTTGACTCATTCACCCCGATTTTGAAAACTGATCAAATCGGCGTGACCATAAATATCCGGAAACCTTAAAACGTTTGAAATAAATCTCGTCTCAGTTTTTTATATTTTCACTTGGATGCTGAAGTAATGAAGAACTGAAAATTCATAAGGGAAAATTGTCGTTTTTGTAAGTTTTATATTAATATCTTAAAAACTTGTAGTGTTATTGAAAAAGGACATATGTATGGACGTGAGATACTAAGTTTAATAAATTGTTATTTGATATATCGCCCTGTTTATAAAAATTAACGTATTCCACAGATATTACCAGCCAAGTTTTCATTTTCAAAATTAATACAATTTGAATCAATTGTGCGGGCTACAAATAAGTTTTAAGTTAATCTTTTATGACCAATAAAAATTGGCTTGAACCTAAGACAACATAATACATATTACTATTACAATACCGTCAAATGCTTTTTATTTTCCCCAAAAAAATTACATGAGAAACGAAAATATGCTTTCCCCGAAAACAAAAGCAACAACTAAGTATGAATAAGTAAAATTATCGCACATAGTTAATTGTGCAAGCTAACATATGGAACTTGGAAAATAAACAGCAATATTGCGAACTACTCGTTGAGGAAGTATGCACTAGAGATGGGCACGGGAATACCTATTTAATCCCGATCCCGCCCATCCCGAAATTCGATTTTTAAGTCCCGAACCCGCCCATCCCGACGTTTTTCAGAATTGTACCGCGGGTCCCGTGGGTCCCGATATTTACCTCTAACAGGTCTATTCTGCACGTTACCGAAGATTTTGTAACCGAAAAATTGTATTACTAAAAAATATTACCAGTTCTTGTCACCGGGATTCTAAGTACGTTGGTAATGCAGTTAAAATATTTAGCAAATTCAGCTATGATGAATTGCGCAAATCCTGGCATTGCATATTTCACGGGGCAATAATTTGTTACTAGTTTATGAGCTGGTAACAAAATTTACCGGTTACAAGAGTACACCGAATGCTAAAAGGGTTTAAAAATTGGCAGGAACTTTATTTACCGGTTACAAACTTTTTATTACCAGCGCAGAATAGACCTGTGAAGAAGGCTTAAAACCGACAACAAATTGAAACGATCGGTTGAGATTTCAACGTGTGTGGCGTGGTTTGCAAACGGATCGAAGGTTGACAAAAATGTTCATGTCTTTCAAATTAATTTTAAATAACAAAAATAATAATAAAACTTCTGGCATCTTCCGATTATTTCATTTTGCTTTGGTTTTCGTTTTCGTCTCAGTAAAACAGTTAAAGTGCACATTTTTAAGATCGGTTTTAAGGAAGATTTTGTGAATTTGCGGGAGTTGCGGTTTTATCGGGAGTGTCGGGAAAAGATTTTGGTTTCATCCCGTCCGCCATATTTTTACAGATCTTTGCGGTACCGCCCATCCCGACCAATTTTAAATCAGTACCGTGGGTCCCGCTATCCCGCGCCCATCTCTAGTATGCACCAATTCGCTTATTCAATATAAATATGGTTCCAGCAGGTTGGAATTAGTTCTGTTGGCGAGTGGGCAGTCTGTGCCTGGAGTGTGGCCACGCGCGCGCTACTCATTCCATGTGTTTGTGGGTGTATGTTTACTTGTCTGCATATTTTACAAGCGTTTCAAATTCGTACATCCATAATTCTATGATTTTTCGCTGCTGCCTTCGCCTTAGTAATGTGCAGCAGTGGTTGTTTACAAGCTGGGAGATTTGTTTATATTCGGCGTAGTAAACAAATAAGTTATGTGGAAATCGAGGTGCATATTTCACGTTTAGTTTTTTCTTCTAGTTGTTATTTAATTTTATTCCTGTTACATCCTTCAACTTTTAGGGATTGCATATTTAATACAAAAAAGTGCTGATGTATGTACATACATATTTATGTACGATCCAATATAGTACTTCAATATCTGCTAATGCAGCAAAGCTTTGAAATTTCTTAAAAATTTCTTCTCCAACTTCAACGAACAGCTTTCTAAACTAAAATTTCAGTAGTAGTGGGAATTGTTAAAACTTTTGCGATAGAACACGTGCAAATCGTCAAGAAATTTATGGATGTGGTTGTTTGTTATTTTAAAGTCTATAAATTCAAATGAAAAATTTGTGAGCTCCGATATGTTTTGATTAGTTTACGCGTGTGCTAAAAGTATCGAATCGATATTTGCGATGAAACAGGTGCAAGCAATGAATATGTATTATTATTGCAAATGCAAGCACATATTTGCCTATCAGGAAATTGAATCGAAACTTAGGCATTCCAGTGGATGCTTTTGGACACAGTAAAAATGGAAATATAAAAATTAAAATAAAGATAGACTTGGACATGGGCATATGCATAGACATAATAATGAACATAGACATAGAAATAGACTTAGACATAGACATAAATATAGACGTAGACATAGACATAAACATAGACATAGACATATTCATAGACATAAACATAGACATATACATAGACATAGATGTGGATATCTGCATAGGCATAGACATAAACATAGACATAGACATACACATAACATAGACATAGCCATAGACGTAGACATACATAGGCATAGACATAAACATAGTCATAGACATAGACATACACATAGACATAAACAATGATATAGGTATAGATGTAGATATAGACATAGGCTTAGACACAGGCATAGACAAACAAACAGAGATAGACATAAACATAGACATAGACATAGACATAGACATAGACATAGACATAGACGTAGACATAGACATAGACATAGACATAGACATAGACATAGACATAGACATAGACATAGACATAGACATAGACATAGCCATAGCCATAGCCATAGCCATAGCCATAGACATAGACAGAGGCACATACATAGACAACCAAATTTATTAGAAAGTATGTATATTAAGCTTGCAGTTTCTGGAATATTTTCTATGAAGTTTCAGTTCTTCCATACTTGGGACCGCAGGCACGAGTTTTTCTTACTACATAGTAAGATATATCTATAGTTATATGTATCTTCATATCTATCTATATATATCTATAGTTATAAGATATATACTATAGTTGCTTGAAGTTTCGAGTTTTTGCCATTGATCGCCACGCTTTGTTTTCATTTGAAGCGATTAGTTGATACTGACTTGACAAACAATTTGCTATCTAAGTAGCTGCTTTATAACTGGAAACTGCAAACGTATACGTATTCGTTTAACCGAAAGTATTTACAGGTGTAGCCACAGTC
>NW_023458560.1:15322771-15326493 GCF_013731165.1 Rhagoletis pomonella
TGGTCGGAAATTTGGTCGGAGAAAAAAATTTTCAGTGGCAACACTGGATATAGATAGATACTTCCGTAGCAAAAGTTGTATGATTTTTGGTGACCTTTAGTTTATGAACTGCGATCTGGTGGGCTGCACCGGAAACAAGTTCGTTCTGCATTGATAGCATCATCGCATTAATTAAAAGTTTTAAGGAACATCTTAAAGAACCTGGAAGAGATTCAAACGATAAATGATGACGCTAATCCAAATTGTAGTTCCATAAGCTGCTCATTGTTTAAAAAAGAACTAACTTATTTGGGATCCATAATAACGATGAAAGGTTGAAAGGACTGGTAAAAGGCTTAAGAACTTGCATTAACTACAGTGACGAGAAGAATTTTATGATGCAGTATTATGTAGCTGTAAATATAATTTTAGACTGAATTTTTATCTTTTACTCGTACATATACTTTTGTTTAAATTTTTTAATAAATATTATAATTATCGCATTGATTCCACCATAAACTTGGCAGGAAAAAGGAAAAATTAATATCTTATTAATAGCTCATAAAAATTTTAACTGCGTGGGAAATTAATTTCAGATGATTTATAACGTATTGCGAAAAAGTCTATATAATGTCAAATATAAAATCGACAGCATTATAGCGCAGAGGTGTGCAGCGCGATTGCATGTACATATGTATGTATGTACATAGATTTCCGTTATTATAATAAAAATTATGAAAAAAGCTTATGAACTATAAAATGAAATATCGCAGAAGAGGAAAACGTGGCATAAACAAAAAAACAAAAGCAAGCAATATTCATGACCATTTTTATAGATCCTTTTATTTATTTGAGAAGCGGTTCAATGACTGTGGCTACACCTGTAAATACTTTCGGTTAAACGAATACGTATATGTTTGCAGTTTCCTGTTATAAAGCAGCTACTTAGATAGCAAATTGTTGGTCAAGTCAGTATCAACTAATCGTTTCAAATGAAAACAAAGCGTGGCGATCAATGGCAAAAACTCGAAACTTCAAGCAACTATAGTATATATCTTATAACTATAGATAACTATAGATATATAGATAGATATGAAGATATATGTATATAACTATAGATATATCTTACTATGTATTAAGAAAAACTCTTGCCTGCGGTCCCAAGTATGGAAGAACTGAAACTTCATAGAAAAGATTCCAGAAACTACAAGCTTAATATACATACTTTCTAATAAATTTGGTTGATTATATGCCTCTGTCTATGTCTATGGCTATGGCTATGGCTATGGCTATGTCTATGTTTATGTCTATGTCTATGTCTATGTCTATCTCTGTTTGTTTGTCTATGCCTGTGTCTAAGCCTATGTCTATATCTACATCTATACCTATATAATTGTCTATGTCTATGTCTATGTCTATGTCTATGTCTATGACTATGTTTATGTCTATGCCTATGTATGTCTACGTCTATGGCTATGTCTATGTTATGTGTGTGTCTATGTCTATGTTTATGTCTATGCCTATGCAGATGTCCACGTCTATGTCTATTTATATGTCTATGTTTATGTCTATGAATATGTCTATATCTATGGTTATGTCTATGTCTACGTCTATATTTATGTCTATGTCTAAGTCTATTTCTATGTCTATGTTCATAATTATGTCTATGCATATGCCCATGTCCAAGTCTATCTTTATTTTAGTTTTTATATTTCCATTTTTACTGTGTCCAAAAGCTTCCACTGGAATGCCTAAGTTTCGATTCAATTTCCTGATAGGCAAATATGTGCTTGCATTTGCAATAATAATACATATTAGGGGTATTCTCTGAGTCTTGCAAAGCCCTTGCACGGTGCACGGATTGCACGATTTGCAAAGCTGTCCCATACGAAAACCGGTTTTTACCGTGCAATCCGTGCAATCTGTGCACCATGCAAGGGCTTTGCAAGACTCAGAGAATACCCCTATTCATTGCTTGCACCTGTTTCATCGCAAATATCGATTCGATCCTTTTAGCACACGCGTAAACTAATCAAAACATATCGGAGCTCACAAATTTTTCATTTGAATTTATAGACTTTAAAATAACAAACAACCACATCCATAAATTTCTTGACGATTTGCACGTGTTCTATCGCAAACGTTTTAACAATTCCCACTACTACTGAAATTTTAGTTTAGAACGCTATTCGTTGAAGTTGGAGAAGAAATTTCAAAGCTTTGCTGCATTAGCAGATATTGAAGTACGTTGGATCGTACATAAATATGTAAGTCCATTAGGGTGGTCCAAAAACAGTAAACTCGGGACTGTAATGCTCTCACCTCCTAGGATTATTCTATATCGAAAAAAGTGTACCCCTATTTTTTATTTTGAAATCAAAAAAATATTTAGAGGTCGCTCAAAGCGCTCAAAGTTTTCCATGTATTTTTATATGGGAAAAACAACTTTTCGTAGAAATGGTATAGAATTCTTGAAAACCAATATTTTTCGATCGGAAAACTCTGGTTCTCTTCAGGAGACTTTCAGTAATAAGACCCAATTGTTTATTTAACCATTTTTTAATACTAACGATTTTTTATTGGTCCCCCCCATTGAATTTTTCGGGGTTTTTGGCGGACCTATAAATTAAAGTTGCGATGAAAAAATGGTTAAATAAAAATTTGAGTATTATTATTGGGAATCTGCCGCAGACAAATTGAGTTCTCTCATAGAAAAATTTTGATTTTTAAGATTTCTACGAAAAGATGTTTTTTCCCCATACAAAATACATGGAGAACTTTGGGCGCTTTGAGCGACCTCTAAATATTTTTTAATTTTGAAATAAAAAAATTTGGATACATTTTTTTCGGTATAGAACAATCCTAGGGGGTGAGAGCATAAAAATTCCGACTTTACTTTTCCACGTGTATTTTTGGACCACCCTAATGTACATACATCAGCGCTTTTTTTGTATTAAATATGCAATCCCTAAAAGTTGAAGGATGTAACAGGAATAAAATTAAATAACAACTAGAAGAAAAAATAAACGTGAAATGTGCACCCCGATTTCCACATAACTTATTTGTTTACTACACCGAATATAAACAAAACTCCGAGGTTGTATACAACCACTGCTGCGCATTACTAAGGCGAAGGCGGCAGCGAAAAATCATAGAATTATGGATGTACGAATTTGAAACACTTGTAAAATATGCAGACAAGTAAACATACACCCACAAACACATGGAATGAGTAGCGCGCGCGTGGCCACACTCCAGGCACAGACTGCCCACTCGCCAACAGAACTAATTCCAACCTGCTGGAACCATATTTATATTGAATAAGCGAATTGTTGCATACTTCTTCAACGAGTAGTTCGCAATATTGCTGTTTATTTTCTAAGTTCCATATGTTAGCTTGCACAATTAACTATGTGCGAGAATTTTACTTATTCATACTTAGTTGTTGCTTTTGTTTTCGGGGAAAGCATATTTTCTTTTCTCATGTAAAATGCCAACATTAGGCTGAGTCCATTTTGTATGGGGAAAATAAAAAGCATTTTACAGTATTGTGATAGTAATATGTATTATGTTGTCTTAGGTTCAAGCCAATTTTTATTGGCCACAAAAGATTAATTTAAAACTTATTTGTAGCCCGCACAATTGATTCAAATTTTATTAATTTTGAAAATGAAAGCTTGGCTGGTAATATCTGTGGAATGCGTTAATTTTTATAAACAGGGCGATATATCAAATTACAATTT
>NW_023458560.1:15326503-15330445 GCF_013731165.1 Rhagoletis pomonella
TTTACCTGCGCCAAATAAATTTGGTATCGTTGAAATCAGCGTAAAAAGTTCTATCAATCGGCATTTTTGGTTATTTTATAGCTAACCGGTCGCTATTCTACACTTGTTCTATAAAATTACGTAACCGGAGGTGATACCAACGAATATTTAGTATGAAGAATTTTTGGTTTCACTACTAATATCCGTAGAAACTATAGAGTAAGCAACATTCTGCAAAAGTAAAGGAGCCGATTTTATGTGTGGGAGCGAGAAGACTCTTTTATTACAAAACCTTTCTATTATTAAATCATGGAATAGAAGGTTACGACATGGTGCTGTCAAAAATTTGTTTTCCTCCAATGACGTAGTTGCGAAGTGAGTTCTGATTGGCTGAAATATTTTACGAAGAAGTAGAGTACACAAAACACAGAAAATATAGTTGCCGTATAGCACATTTTAAGAATCCTTATCAAATGGGCATTTTTGATTAAAATCGTGGCAAAGCTTATTATAACAACATAAAATGTTATAACTTCACGTGAAACTGGATTAACATAATAATATTCGTTCAATAGTGACAAATAAAATGTAAATCGAATGCTTATTGAAATTTGCTGGTGATTTTATTCTTGAAAGTGAGCAGAACGTACTCGCGCATTTTTAAATAAAAAGCGTTCATAACATTGGCAAAATTTCGCTACCGAAATTGCAATTCATCTTTAGACATACGGTAAAACCTAAAATTACCTTTTTTAGCGTAATTTCTGCAATCAAAAACAGCACACTTAAATTTGTACTAATTTAAACAAACTGAACACGCAGAAAAATGCACAAACTTCAACGCAAATTGTCAGACGGTAAATATCAGGGTTACACATATTTGAAATAAAACGTGATGTATTTTTGACTAAAAAATTGTATTTTTATAAGATATTTTTAGGAATCTGGCAACTCCGGAAGGCGGCCATAGCTGATGTCGTAACCTTGTATTCTATGAACCTTGATTTGTACCGTTTTATAAACTTCAAACCGCAGTGTGGACAGCAATAGTTAGTGATGTGATTAAGTTCGATTTGAGATGGTTAACTTTTTGGTGGGGACATGGTATAAAATTAAGAAATTCTTTTTGAAAATACACACCACTGATTAAGATTTTTGACGTGCTGATCACGAATTGTATGTCAAATTAAAACCCTGTCAGTTGACAGCTATGAGTTTTTTTTTTTGGGTTTTGGGTAGGTTGGCTGGTTTTCACCAGGTTATTCCTCTAATTTTAATATATGTCTCTTTGTATGTTATATTCCATTGATGTATCCAATCGTCGCTCCACTGATACACGATGGTAATACCGCTATGGGCCAGAACCACGTGCACACGTTTCTGCTATGCTTATTTCAAATCTTTCTTTTTATTAAATCTTGATTATATCGTTTTTAAAATATGTGTTGTGTTTTCTTGGTTGGAACCTTAGCGGTCCGCAAGTAACCAGGTTATTCTTTCAATTTAGTAATTAGTAATTATACGTCAAATTATATAAATTTGTATTTGTATTTGTATGGCAGGGAACTAGGTCCACGTATCGCCAGGTTATTCATCAATTTAATAATTTAATCATTATTCGTCGTATTATATGTGTTTAAAGCAAATGCATAAAATTGTAATTTCCAACAATTTTAGAAATTAATTCCTTTAAAATATGTATTTCTTCATGAAACAGTTATAGTAATAAATTTTTGTTAGTTCACTTGTTCATACAGTTAATTTGTTCATACGATAGTACCGTTTCAACGGTACGCTTTCACATTTTCATTTAATCGCAATTTTATTTCCTAATGTCCACGTGTATTACTTTAAAAATTAATTTTTATTTAATAGTATTATATTCCCTTGATTCAAAATTTTAATTTCTATTTAATGAAGCTTAATTTAAAGCTGTATGTTATTTTTAATAAAACGACATCATTTTTGTGTGTATTTTAATCTAATATTTGCTTTATACAAACTCGACAGGTCAGCGCGACCACACTCGTCGAGGAGCCATTTTGAACTGCTATGAGTCTTTATAAAAATAAGATAATATTTTTCAAAATGCCACTGAATAGGTTTTTAGACATGCTAATCACGAGTTTTGTGTCAAATTAAAACCTTCAGAGTTTATGACTCTCGAATGGGGCTGTCAATTTCTCTAGAAATATGGAAAATTTCCCATGAGTTAAACGTAGTATGTTGTCACGAGTTCTGCACCACATTCAAAATTCAAAATGGGGGATCCAAAATGGCGCTCAACTTTAAAAAAATTATTGGATTTGTTTGAAACTCTTAACCTCCATTTTGAATTTTGAAAATCTGACATCAGATACGTAATCAGCAACCACAGAAACCCACTGGAAACGTGTTTTAACACTTGACAATGTTTAAAACGTTCAGTATCAACGTTTTAATTTTAGTACTTTTTTTAATTTGATTTGGATCCGCCATTTTGAATTTAAAAAAATTGACTTCAGATTCGTAAACCACAAAAACTCTCTTTTAAAAAAATGGACCGCCATTTTGGATCCGCCATTTTGTATTTCGAAAAACTGACTTCAGATCCCTGATTAGCAACCCCAGAAACCTCCTGGTAACAAGTTTCAATCCATGACAATGCGTAAATCGTTCAGTATAAACGTTTTAATTTTACTAGTCTCTTTTCGAGAGCATATTTTCGGGCACTAGGCCCATTCTAACTGCCCAAGACACGTATATAATTAAGGGAATGTTCCCCAGTAATACCAGAGTAATTATATGTAAAAAACATCAAATTTTTATCTGCATTTTAACATGTCAAGAAAATAAAAAAATTGAGAACATCAGCGTTTTTATAAAAAACCGACCAGCGCGACCTCTAAGAAAACTTGTTTTCAAAATAAAAAAACACGTTTCTCTTTTTTTATCACAAATAACAATATTTTGAGGTAGCGTTTATGAATTTCCGAAAAAAACTTTTTTTGAACCACTCTAATGTTCAGCCCAAACAATTTGATCTAGGCCCCAACAGTTTTTTTTTAATTTTTTTATTTTATAAAAAATTTGTCATTTCCAAAACTTACGTTTTCTTATTTTTAAATAAAGTTATTCAGATTTGAATTTTTGGAAATTTCGGACGCCATGTGGGGCTTTGTATATTTAATTTTCAAAAACTAGTTTGAAATTTGTAATGTGTGAACTTAAGAACTTCAAATACCAAATTTCATGAAAATTCAGTAATTTTTTAATTCTTGGACGCCATATTGGGTTCGTTATTGAATTTTGGAAAACTTACTTCAGCTTTATTAAAACACATCTTGTAAATGATATTATGCTAAATATAGAACAAATTACATTAAATTTTAATATTTTAACACACTTTATTTTATTTGGAAAAAACTACTAAAGTTGGTCTAGTGAAATACAAATGGCCGCCACTTTTTTTGGAGCGCTTTTCTTTTCGTAGATCCTCAAAGGGGCCTTTGTATTAGTTTTAGTTTAGTTATATCGTTTTGAAGAAAATATTTTTTTAAAAATAAGCCCTGTTATTAAGGTGTTGATAATTTAGCAACCAAGATTTATTATGTAATATTTCATAAGAAATCAATATTTTCCATATTTAGGAAGTAAGATCAAAGCAGCAATTACCGTTGCAATTGAAATTTTCCATCAAAAAATTTTTAAGAAACTTATCAACTCATAACTGTTAGAAGATGCCACGATAGAATCCGTTGAATTAAACGGATTCCACGGCTTTCCTTAGAAGATTGAAAGTACTGATCAGTTTTGATTTCATTGGACATTTCTGAATAAAAGCTCAGTTAGTCTAGACTTAATTTCCGTAACGTAACTTAACTAAATATTTCGGCCAACCTGTTATATGAGAAACTGTATTGGCGGTTAGTTAAAGCTTAACTTAGCGTAAGAAACTTAAGAACCTGTAGATTTTAGGTTCTT
>NW_023458560.1:15330545-15339987 GCF_013731165.1 Rhagoletis pomonella
AGAAGGGCATACATTTTACTATAAAACGTCAAGAATCTTGACTGGAATTTTGTGCAACTCGCATAGCTGGAAGGATAACTAGAAAAAGGATGGTTTTCATTGGCGAAAATTTTAATTTTGATGGCTACAATGGAATTAATAATAACTAGTGGTCACGATTTTTAAAAGGACGTACATTGGTTGTTTTCCCTCCATGAGAAAAGAGTATGGCGGTCTGATTGGCTATTCTGTAGTCCAGGACAGTTCAGATAACACATATTTCAATTTTCCAAAATTACGTAGAATTAATGCAAACAAATATTATAAACATTTTTTTAACATTCTTCGCATATTTTGGCACTTTTTTCTTTAATATTCTAGTAAAATTAGGCACCGGTTCGCACTACAGAAACTGTAAAAGCGAAGATTACGAAGCAAAGTCGTAATTTTTTCAGCGTTCGTCCTTTTGGCAGGACCTAAACTTATTGCCAATATTTGGAATTAGATGTTTGGCAAGGTTTGCGTGTCTGACAATCCATGCGATAATTGACAGTTGTTCTTTTTGGCGATTAAAGTGAAAAGCAGCAAGATGTTTTTGGGCTTTCAAAACACGCATCTAGAAATGTTTTCCGGATAGGGGTTTGTCCATACATTGGAATCAAGGACGTGGTATTAAATACTAAAAGTTTTATATAGAAGAATTAAAATGAATGATATGACTTTGCTGGTTCAATGTGGTATTTTCCTTGTGTTACAGCCACGGTGCTTATTCAAGTGAATCAAAATAATACACATAATTTTCTTGTAGTTTGATAAAACGTGACATACAACAATTAAGGTGTTCTTCGAAACTAATCATTCTTAAAAATAAAATTAAATTGATGCTAACAAGTCTTCGGAGCTTGAGGTAAAAATGCATTCCTATTCAAATGAAACGGAGTGTAGCTATTCATGTTTTGTACTATTTTTTTCATTTTAAATACGTCATATGACTATTGCCATTGTTATACGACTACACATAATTTCAGCAATCGCCAGTTTGCTTTGAAATCGAGAGTTCCTCATCCAAAAAGCAAGCATCTACATACATAGTTTTCCGTTCGCTTGTTTTATTCCACGTATTTAAATATAAATCATTATCGCTTTACTAAATGCACTTAGAGATACTCGCAAACACAAGCTGTTTGCAAACATACTTACTTATGTAAATTCGTCATACACTAGCATCCACTTGCAATCATTTTCCTTAACATAGTACAAATAAGTATGTGTATAACTAACCCTGACGTTGAACTTACTGTTTATCCTTGCACACATATCATTTTACACATGTGTGGGTGAAAAGAAAATTGTGATGGAGCCACAAAATAAATTGCGTTGAAGAATATCTGCGCAAATCAGTACACCATTCTCGATTACATGCAAAAGTGAGTATACTTTGCCAAAACAAATGGATGCACCCAACGCACAGTGAGGTAAGTGGTGGCAAAAGTGGATACTAAGTCTCCCAGGCTGCCAAGTTCTATAAAAAATATTATTCTTTTTAGTTTTTGCCTTCACAAAAAAATATAACTTTCTTCATATTCTTATAAATAGTATAATACACAAAAAAATAAAAAATGAATATTTTTGCTTTACTTATGTACTTATGAATTTCATCCTATTTTCCCTAGGCGAATTCGTGTATATTTCACCAGCCAGTTCACACAAACAAATTAGAATACTCAAACTTTTTTATAAAACGTACGTAACTGCAAAGTCTCTAGATCATAATAATTTAAACAAATTTATTATCCCTTTGGGGAAATTAGTAACCACCTTACGAAGTATGTAATCAATGTTTTCTTTCAGCTTTAAGTACTCAAATTGTCATTATGACCAATGTCATCTCTTTGCTAAGCCGCCCCAGTTACTTCCGAACGCCGAACTACTCCGAGCGGCTGCTCTTCATTCTACGTACCTTATTTGGTAAAACGGCTCAGAAGTATGTCTGATGCCAAATGTACATTCCAAATTCTCATTTCGGCACTCACGACTTTATTAAAGGTAGGAAAATTCGGCAGGGAAGTCGTAAGGAATGCTGGGTGAAATGCAAGTTGCTGATAAGGCATTATTTCCTATGGGGATATCCCACTTCACTCACATTTGTACGAATACGAATATAGTCAAAAATCCCTTATTTTAACGCTTACATTCAAAAAAAATATTTAAATACATATGTAAAAATACATGAAAACACAAAGGAAACCATTTTGTAATGCTTAAAGATCTGAAAATTAATGTTCCATTAAAACTTTTCTTTTGTAATTTGAAAGGTAAAAAAATAAATCGCTTCAAATTACCAAAATATCATGTTTTTCACAAGGCGTACACAAAACGAAAAAATGTTGTTGCAAAGTTATGCTTGCTGCATCTGTTTCGTTCGGTGCGACAACCTTAATTTCACCTCGAAATTTAATTTTTAAATTAATCTACAAAAATTATATAAATTAAGGATGATTTTTTGCGTAGATCAATTCATAGGACATACCTCCAATTATTGCAAACTCTTTTTTCTTCATTATTAAATGCAATTACTAGAAAAGTACCTGCTATTGTTTTAATTGCGTTGAATCTGTACGATTTACGGGTAATTTTTATGATACTATTTATCAGATAAAACTAAGATTTTTCGGTCTCCGGTGATATTCATCTGAAATCTTAGACAAGATCGTTAACTACTAAGCGCATAGTACTATATGCATACAGTTTATACTTATAACATATATGTAAATACTAGCTTACACCCGCGCTTTACAGTCGTTTCCGTGTATTAATGTAATTAAACGTTTTTAACAGCTGGCAACTCTTAAGAAGAGTAGCCTATTTCGCAATCTAGGTCATAAGCTATCTGTGTGCAAATTAGCATGCAAATGGTTTCAGTCGTTTCCGCGTGATGATTTCCCAAACATCCAAACATACAAACTTTCACATTTATAATATTAGTAAGATAAGATAGTAATATTAAAAATCAATTTTGTTCATGCAAATATAAGTATATATAACAATACTCCATGGCGTATACGTGTCTTGTACTTGATTGCCTATAAATTATCACAATCAAGTAATTCGATATTCAATATAAATACTAAGAAATAATTGCTGCGAATATCGCATGGATTAAAATACATATCCCGTTGACTTTTTTTTATTTACTCTTTTCTAGAATATAATTTTTTTAGTTGTTACTCATAACCTGCATAAATTACTCTCTCAGACAAAAAAACACACTTTTTAATGGAATACCATCATCATCTTTTGGCCCCCAAGCTGTGCACGAAATTCGATACTTAGACCCTCATTTTAATCGACTAACCGTTTAATCGTTTAACGGGTGCCATAGACTCTTTTGACTAACCGTCCCTAAACTTATTCGACTCACTGAATTGTTGTTTTCTTTTAAAAAAGTTTGGTTCTAGGCCATCTCTTTGTTTAATGCCTCTTACGTATAAAAGTAAATTCAATATAAACTATTGGAGTTCCCTGCACCGCAGATAATGAATTATTTATGTTAACGAATGGTTTAGCTGTAATAGCAATAATTTCAGATTAGATGCCGTTGTGTTTGTTCATTTTACGCAAATCGTGCACTTGTCCTCTCTGGTTGACCACAGAGACATGCGACAGTACGCATAGCACCGCTGATGTCATTTCTTCCCTTGCAACAAGATGTTAGCTGCCAGAATATGATGACAATGAACTGCTTGCGTGATGATTTTTGTTTTTTAACCGACTTCCAAAAAAGGAGGAGGTTATCAGTTCGTCGGAATATTTTTTTTTTTTTTTTTTTTATGTATGTTACCGCATAACTTTGGACTACGTCAACCGATTTCGATAATTCTTTTTGCATCGGAAAGGTAGTGTCTCAGAGGTGGTCCCATACTAATCTGGTTAAGATCCGATCACAGCGGATCATGATATATATATATATATATATTTTTATATGAGAGTTGAAGTCGGTTTTTTTTTTGCTAAAAATTACTTGTTTTTGTTAATTATTTGTATTGGCACTTGCATTATCATACATTCACATATCGAGCCCTAACCGCCAAAATAACGTAAGCGACATTTTTTTCAAAATTTTCTTTTTGATGCAGAAATGCATGTAGATGCTCTAGGAATATTTCTGCATCAAAAAGAAAATTTTTAAAAAAATGTCGCTTACGTTATTTTGGCGGTTAGGGCTCGATATCTCTAGCTTAGACTAAAAAGCTGCTAAGTTCACTTTTTATAAAAACTCAACTTTTCAATAGGAAACAAGGTTAAGGTGCTTGATTTATGTTTTCTCGTTTATATTCAATGAGAGGGAAATTTGAGAAATCCGAAAGATGCACTGAAAATCCGATAGATAAGTCCACTATAATACGAAATCTTTTAATCAAAATCAGATTCTTCCAATTAGTATGGGGTTTGCGCTAAATGTTGTATTAAAAGTTTTGCGAAAAGGAAAATGGCTAGAAGATATTTTTTTAATTTCCTGGTAAATTTTTAAAAATGGACCTAACAGTTTTGCACTCTATATTTACATGCATATACATATCGTCGATGTTTTTGCAAAACCGCCCATCGCTCAATTGCAAAACCGCCTATCTTACGGCACTCAAATTTTACAGGAGAGCGAAAAAACGGTTTATTCTTTGAAGGCATTGCCTTTATAGGTAGTATTTTCTCTAGCTATTATTTTACAAATCTTTTGTTTTTATAACGATTTAACGATTTTTATGCATAAATCTCGATGCCTGGAGTTCAGGGTTACCAAATCTCATTTTTGCCGCAACTGCGATTTAGGTGGTTTTGCAACTGGTCGATGGGCGGTTTTGTAAAAACATCGCCGATATGTATATTATGAATAAATTTTTCATAATTATGCACAATTTTCAGCGAATTTAATATAAATACATACACTGCTCTGCTCTGCCAAAGTTTGGACTCACTTGGAAAAATTGATTATGGACGGGTCGCTGCCAAAAAAAAAATATTGTTGCGACCGGTAACTGTTCATAAACGACTCAAATGGGCAAAACGACATAAAAATTGGTCTATCCAACAAAGGAAAAAGCTATTATGGACCGATGAGTCCAAAGTCGAAATTTTTAGTAGCAAAGGCGAACGTACTGCCGCAGAAAATTTAATTAACGGCACGCACCTCAATGTGTAGAGCCAACAGTAAGTTTGGCAGCGGCAGTGTGAAGGTAGGGCGGTATATCCGCTACGATGCTGTCGATAACACTGGTTTACAGCAAAAATGTTTTCCAGATGCCACTGTCCAAATCCCACGTAGAATACCTCGGTGATTCCGAAAATCGAGATCATTTTTTCCTATGGTTAACTTTTCGAGCTTTAAAAAATAGTGGTTTCACTTAATCACGTATATCTTACGCACCAATTGAATAATCGTAACACGAGATACAGGAAATGAAATAAAATGAAGTTCTCCATAAACTATATATACATCACTTATCATTTTCTGAGAAATTTATTAATCATTTCTGACGCCTCTTGTTTTCGATGCAAACACTCTACCTACTCAGGTGTACGTGGCGTATGAGTAACACGCTTTTCTGCTCATATTTCACACACAAATCTTCATTAGTATCTTCGTTCTTTTTCTAAAGGAACAGAGTTTAACACAAGTGCAAAATATTTACACAGAAACTATTATTTTTTGACTTTTTTTCCCTGTTAAAATTTTTAATTTTTTGCACTTATTCATAAAAAAAAAATCGTGAATGATTAATTAATTACGATTATTTAATTGGTTCGTAAGAAATACTTGATTAGGTGGAACTACTATGTTTATTAAGCTGAATAACGGTAAATTGCAAATATATCGAAAACGTATCCATACAAAAATAAATTAACTCTCGTTTCGAAAACTTTTAAAATTTGTATTTCCACTCTATATGTGCAAACTACGAATGTAAATTTTTTCGATTTTTACGATCCCGGGATTTTTGGGATGTCGTTGGTTCAATCCTGGCATCCCGGGATCAATCCCGAGATTTAGATATTTATTATTTTTTCAACGACTTAACATGAAAAAATTGCATCAATATGGTTTGAGAAGCTCTCCTACCATATAATAAATAATAAGTCAACGGGTTTAAAACGTACTTTTAATTTAAAGTGAAAATTATTTCATAAAAAGCAAAACGAAAGTAGTGATAGAGTAATTTAAGGTATGTCGAAAAAAGCTCGATGCAAAAAAATGCAATAAAAAAATTTATTTTCTTGTAGGAAGAAATTCATAATACTGGTGGCAGATATATAAATTTCTGCATCATTCTAATCAAAATTTTGAAAAAAATGTCACTTACGTTATTTTGGCGATTAGGGCTCGTTTTAGTTTCAAAGATATGGATAATTCCTAAATTTATTTAAAAAAATTCCGTGCAATGTAAAAGAAAAGTATGGGTACCAAATGAAATATTTTTTTTTTGGTTCACAATGGCGAATAGGAATTGAAAATGCCCCTTTTATCTATTTTATCTTTTAAGCTAATAAAGTTAGTCCTTAACACATAATTTTTACAAAAATAATAATTGAAAAATTTCAAGGATATTCGGGGATAAAATTATAAAAGGGTATTTTCAATACGTACCTGTACGTTACGCACCAAAAAATGTAATGAGTTTTAACTCTACACAATCTTCTCCTTCATTTGATACCCATACTGGTTTTTTAAGTATATTGCACTGAAATGTTTAAATCATTTTTTGAATTACAAATGTCTTTCAAATTTCAAAGTTCTTTTATTAAATCCTGACGTCAGAGAGAAAAATAAAGAACGCAATTTTACTATATTTGGCCCTTGGTTTGGCGAATATATTGATTTTTTGTGTGTGCAAAATTGCCGCAAGGTGTTATATGTATATTGAGTTACACATTTATAAAAAAAATGTTAAATATTAAATAAACAAAAGAAATATACCAGTGTAAATTACAAATCCCGAAAATCCCGGGATTATTTTCCTAGAATCCCAGGAATTTCAAGAATTAAAAAAGACCGGGATCCCGGAATCCCGGGATTAACATTCCTAGTCCAAACCCTTAGTATAAAAATTAATATCAGTGGCAATTCTTTTGAAAAGTATCAGGATCAAGGAACTTGTAAATTTTATTTTTACTCTAGATACCAAAACTTTTTCAAAGAGCTTTCTTACGGTACCCATCCCGTAATATTTAATTTAATTTTAAATTTTTATTCTTAACATTTTAGATTCGTGATAACGTAAATGAAAATGATTTCTGAAATACCTTTCGTTTGATACTAAAACTTCAATATTTAATATGTGTTATCAATTTAATAGATGGCAACTCTCTTTAAAAATATTTTCCGAACAAAACTTTCTTTACTCGCTTTATTTTGACACCCTTGTTGCAACATTTCATTTACCTTATAAATTTAGTTGAGTTAAAATTTTTAAAACAGATGGCAATACTCTCCAAAGAAATTTTCAAAATTAAGCTTTCTTAAGCCGCTTTGGTTTGATTATGATAATATGTTATTTATCTTAATCGAATTAAAATTTTGAAACATGTGCCAACGCTCTTCAAAAATATTTTCCATGAAGCTTCCTTAAACGTCATATCCGGATTGTAATACATATTTCATAAATCATCCGGGGCTAATAGCGAAAGAATCAGGAAAATTATTATTTCATTTGTTGTTGTTTTTTCTTATATGTTGAACTTTTATGTGTTGTTGCCTTTTTTAAATATGTGGACCTTCTCTTTGTTGTTTTTTCTTATATGTGCAAGTTGAATTTGCTGTTGGGTTTTCTTATATAGGGTATTATATGGGCTATGGTAGTGACCATATCTCTGGATCTATTCATCGCATAGCAAACAAACATAACTTCAATATGCTACACATACGTTTTAACAAACTTTGAAAATTTCATCGAAATCAGTCCCTCGATGCTTTTTAAGTAAATGTGTTACATCACTTTTGCAACTCTACTTTATGTATAAAACAAGCCAATGCCCACTTGCTTCGTGGCGCCTAATACGATTTTTGCGTTAATAATAATAATAATAACAGATTGGCGCTTACACATATGTTAGTGTTTGGCCGAGCTTCTCCTCCGATTTGTGGCGTGCGCCTTGATGTTGTATAAGAAGCTGTTTTTCGTGCCAGAAATACACTCGGAGGTTTGCCATTGCATGCCGAGGGATGACCACTGTTAAGAAAATACCTTTTTTCTATATTTTCTGCGATGTTGCTTTGACCAGGGTTTGAACCCAAGCATTGGCTAATACAAAAATAGCGTTTAAAAGTATAAGTGGTCTGTAAAGTAAACATTTTGAGTTTAAATTGAAACTACTAAAGAGAAGAATCCTCCTCACACACAGCCCAATAATATAATATAATGGTATTATCTCCACATGTGAGATCTCTGCCAAGCGTGCGTAATATTCTTCTATGATCTTGAAACTTCAACATTGGTCCAATGTACCATGTAAGCCAATAAAAGTCCTGATAAGGAAACTCAAGAGCACAGATGAACGTTATAGGTGGGGCAATAATCCACGCTGCCCCACAGGATGAAAAGTTTTCCCGTACATCGGCTAAATAAGTCTTATGATCTCTTTCATATCGTTCAAATGAAGCAATCGATATACCCACCGTCTTGGACGGATGTGGTCGAATCTTGTCTTGTCAATTCGCCACTTTTACAACTCGCCTTAATATTTATGAACTGAGTCTTATTGCTGCAATAACGGCCGCCCCGAGCAATTTCGTCAATCGGAGGTAAATGCAAGATCGCCTTTAGGGTGTATGAGTGCGTCAGACAAAGGTGCGCTTATATGATGTTGCATACTTAAACGAATCCTCTACATAGCCATATGAAAGGTAAATTCGTCCAAGATGAATATAGGGCCAACCCAGTTTGGGTGTCTCTATATTTCGGTTGCACCGCCATCCCTTTTCTGCAAAACCGTTGCTTGTCAAGAAATGACTACGCATTATGAATTTCAATCAGATTTTATAAAAAATACGAATTTGTCATCATACAGGTAGCTCACTTTGCGAATTTGAACGAAATCGTTTAGTAAATACGACTTTTATGAGTAACTCGACTCCAGAGCCACCAGCGCCACCTAGCGATTTTTCTAGTAGCCTATAATAGGACTATATGTCCAGGGTATAACCTCTGAAAAGTTTATTGAAATCTATTCAGTAGCTTTTGAGTTAAGTCCGAACAACGAAATTGGCTATTATTTTATATAAATCAGGGACCGTAACGGTTATAAGTTTTATTATAAAAATCACTTTTTAATCGTTATTAACTGAGTTTTATTTTTTGCTCGGAAAATAATGGTTACGTTTTAAGTTTTATTTTTTGCTCGGAAAATAATGGTTACGTTTTAAGTTTTATTTTTTGCTCAGAAAATAAAACTTAATTTTTGCGTATGCGTA
>NW_023458560.1:15340087-15362571 GCF_013731165.1 Rhagoletis pomonella
TTTTTAAATTGTCGGGTATCTCGATTGTCTTTCTTTAAATGATAGTCATGGATACTTAAAAATCGTGTTTGGTGTTGAAATCGCCTTTGTACGCTCGTTCGTTTGCAATGTATACATAAACTATTTGCATACGATCTCTTACGAACGAAAACGTAGGAAATTTTTTCTCTAACGCTCGTTTGCTTTATCGCGCTAAAATACAATCGCAAGACGAACAAATTTTTTCCACACCGCGAGCGATTTTTTCCGCACCCTGCATCACACAACCGTTCAGGGACAGTTCCAACAGCTCACAACCTGCTGGATCAAGGTAAAATTAGTGGTGACATACCATAACGCCATAGCCATAACCATTGCCATAACCATAACGACATTAACTATCATCGATTTTAGGTACTATAACCATAATCAGCTGATATTTCGTAGTCCACAAAGTCGATGTTGCCAGACGCCGAAAATGTGTGCAATATATCGTAGGATACCTGCGCAGAACTTCTTTCACTATCATTAAATTAACACTCAGTTCTTAACACTCAACAGCAGATCATAATAAAATATGCACATCAAATTAAAAGAAAAAAAACTTATACTTGCTTTATAATATGTATAAATTTCTTTTGAATTAATTATGAAATTTTGTTAAAAAAAAGGTTATTTTATGAGTCTCATATTTATGTATAAGTATCCATGTACATACATATATGTTGTTGTCAATGAGCTTATGTTACTCGTATTTTTAGTGGAATATAAAAACCGTATATACATATAACCGTCTAAGTATTCAAATTAAAAATAAAAGTAGTATAGAAATGCGCTATTTGTGCATTGTGTACGTATTTACATAAATGTATGTTACGCAGTGGAATCTTTATTTGCTCTTCAATGGATTTTCCTTATTTTTATTAAATTCTAACCTTTCATTCTTTATCTTTATTTACTCTGCTAGCTATTTGGCAAAATGCCAACGTTGCACTCAATACACATTCATGCAAGTATGGATACGCACAATGTATAAATAATTTTCCCAACCAAGCCAGTGTACGTAAAACGTGCAACAATCCTGCGCACATTATCCTGCAAATCTCTGTTTTCATTACCACTTTGTTAGAGCCATTGTTGTCGCAATTGCATTGCTTTGACATACATATACATATAAATTCTCATTCCCTCCCAACTGCTACTGTAGGTGAGTTGCCACAATAGTAAGTTACCCATTCACGTACGTTTTCCTTGCAACATTTTTTCTTCTTCTTCCATTCTTGCTCACGTTTTGGCATTTCTCTCTCGCAATTGCACCAGTGTGACGTCACACAAAAGTTATTCTCAAAAACCCTCTCTGATAGGCGCAATCTTATATTCTATCATTCTTGAGCTACTTTCATATTGTACATGAAGTGGAAATTTGTACACTTACACCGCATTTTTTAACTGTCCCACTCTGCAGCCGTTTTGCACTAGTTCAGAGATAGATCTGAAATATGTAGTTCGGAACTAGCGCCTTGCCAGACTGTCTGTAAATTTTATTGCAGGGAGTTTATTAAGCATACCGACACAGACGCATTTGTATGATTTTCCATCGTAATAGCAGCGAGGCCTTATTAACAGCAATCAGCGCTTTTCTAAACATATCCAATACTTGGAACCAATTATAATTTGAGCAACATACCCTGTTATCCACATTTATAGACTTTCGCGCTCAATAACTACTAATGACTTGTCCTGTAATGGTTTGAAAGCAGCGCGCATTTTTATACTTACTCATTTGACACTGCTTTATGCTTATTTTTAGTTCATTATTACGATTATTACTGTACACTGGAGCAAATTGATGCAAATCCAAATACCTTAGAGAACTTTTTTTTTTGTACGACTATTTATGTAGTAACTTTGTAAAAATATTATTTTTATATCCCGAAATCTATCACTAAGACAAATTCACATGTTTTTCAAATTCATTTTAAATAATAAATGAAATGTCTGGCATCTTTCGAATAATTTTTAACCGACTTCACAAAAAGGAGGAGGTTATCAGTTCGTCGGAATATTTTTTTTCTTATGTATGTAACCGCATAACTTTGGACCACGTTAACCGATTTAGATCCCGCCCGCCCGCAATATTTTTAAAGACCTTCCCGATACCGCCCAGCCCTGCCATTTTGAAATCAGTACCGTAGCTTCCGCGGGTCACGATATCTCGCGCCCATCTCTAGTATGGAATTGATTTTATATATCCTAATACCAAGTACCAGTACTCTACCATAAACACCTCTAGAGATATGCAGTATAAAATATGAAATTTGTACGGGAGGTACCACGCCCTATTTTCGAATAACTCCAATTTTTCTCCATGGGCATGGAATTAATTTTGTATACACATCTCGGTGTCAAGTTCCATTCCTCTGCAATAAACACCCCAGAGATCTCCAGTATAAAAAAATCGACTTGCATGGGATTTACCACGCCCCCTTGTCCAATAACTCCCACTTTCCATTAGTATGGAATTGATTTCACATACATACATATCTTCATACCAAGCTTGAGTACTCTACCCCAAATATTTTAAGTGATATGCAATATGAAAGTTTCAGTGAGTATGGGAGGTGCCGCGCCCATTTTGCTCCATGAGTATGAATTTGATTTCACATATATATCTCCATACCAAGTTCCAGGTCTCTCCCACAAATACTTCCATAGATATGTATGGGTTATGAAAATTCAAATTTGTATGGGAGCGGCCACGACCTCTTGATTTATCAGAATTATTTTCAGTGTAAGACCATTCTTGGGAAATCCGTACTAAGTGTGCCAAATTTGGTTCTGATCAGGAAAGCCGTTGCGGAAGTAGCCTATTTTTCAATCCAGGTCATTGACCACCTGTGTGCAAAACTTCATTTTGAAACAGTTGGCAACTCTCTTCAAAAATATCTTCGAAATTAAGCTGGTATTGTATTATATGATTTAACTTATTGGTTTATTAAACTTTTTAATAGTTGAAAACTCTTAAAAAGTAGCCTGTTTTTAGCCAAGGTCATAAGATATCTGCGTGCGAAATTTCATGCAAATCCATTCAGTCGTTTCTGCGTGATGAATCCCCAAAATCCAAACATACAAACATTTACATTTACAATATTAGTAGGAATCAGTAGGATCAAGTAAAAGGATTGACATTTTTAGAAAAGCAATTGCTTAGTTTTTATTTATGCGGTCCACTGTATGTTGATAGCAGCAAATACTTCGTTGTGTCCTTGTTCAGGCATTCACTCGAGCCCCACTCAATCGCTATATGTTTAGTTTCGAGAAGCCAAAACAGTCGGCGCAATATTGAGTCCGATTATTTTAACTTCCTTGGGGTTCGGCTCTTATAAAAACGAAGTTTGGCTGGGCAGTTCAGATCCGCTTATACTTTCACCTTCTCCAAAATCGGAATAGTGGTATCACATGTGAGACTCTCTCTGTTGTTCGAAACTTGTTTCCAACTAAACTGGCGTTCTGTTACGTCATTTTACGCAGCAATGTTAGTCTGGCAACCTGCTGTAGAAAGATAATTTGAAATTAACAAGTACACACATAGTTGATGTACATACTAGATGGTTTTGAAAAGGAAATCATAACATTTGCTAATTTCGCTATACTATACACTTCACTTCCTCAGAGCTTTCAAATGCTGTCAAATGCGGACTATTGCAGATAGTGAATCAGAACTTTGCTTCAATAAAACATTGCTGTAATAAAAGCATCACGCACTACTGCATTTGCTAGTGCAGTAAAACTCTAGGCATAATTGAAGTGTGTGTCTATGTTACCCCAACTTAGCAGCAACTTACCCCAATTATTTTTAAATTTGGCTTATTTGATACATAAATATGTTTGTTTTTCATTAAAATAATATTTTTTAATCGTATCAAAGCGTACTAACACAAAATAACCAACATTGAGCATGTAAACTGCTGTTTTGGTTGTGAGCAAGGGATGAGTTTCACTTCATTTATGGTCAAGTGAATTTGCTTCATTACTGCATTTACTGAAGTGTGCAATATTGTACAGTAAAGGTAAAACGATTTTCACAGCCCTCTGATCTCGAGTTAAGGGTCACCCTGTTAGTGGATTGACAAGAGCACACTTAAACTCTGCCATCCGAAAATATTTTCTTCAGGCTAAGTAATTATCTGTATTGCTCGGCTGGCCGCACATCGGTTGCGGCACTTTTATTTATTAGCCGCACTATAAATAAGAAAATCTTTTAAAGTTTTCGTGCTGTAAGTCTTTATGTTAGAACACGAATGGACGTATTCACAATTTTATGAGATCTCCGAACGGCATGTGGTTTGCCATTGTCTCCTGAGGAGCGATCGCGACATTTTAGGAAAGTCTTTTTCTATAACTTTTGGGTATTACGCGGACCAGGAATCGAATCTGGATCCCACCGGGCGTTACTACGCACTTCTAACCAATTGGTTATAGATTGTGGGTATTACTTTTCAAATTTCGCCATATTCGGTTGGCGGAGTGATTGGTGGATAATTTGCATATGTCATTCTTCGTTTACCTTTTAACAGATTCTCCAAAATTTAAATTCGTTTTGAATATCTTTCACCATTCTCAAAGGTATTCGTGCATGTATTAAATCATCAGCAACTCGCGCTCTTCCTGGTATAATATTGTAACGTTATTCAAGCTCCTTTAACTCACGTATTTCGGATTTTTTCTTCCTTGAATAACACGTCTCTTTTTCTCTTCCTTTTCCACTTGTGGCATTTCCACATGACTAGTGTTACGAGTGGTCGCAGAATACAACTATATGCAGCAAAAGACGTTTCGTAACGAGCTTTCCTTATATTGTATAGGTATAGGTGTAAACGGAGAACCACGAAATAAATGGATTCCAGCGAAGGAAATCAGTCTCAACCCGCTATCGGGCTTTTCGTCATCCATTGAACCAAAGCTACCTTCGTTATCTACGTTCAAATTGAAGTCGATACTCTTAAAAAGCTTTGGGAAGTTTAATGTATCGCACTTCCGGACGAATCATTAGTAATTTGTTCATAATAGTTAAAGTCGGTCGCTGCATTTTAAGGTATTTAGTTAGACAAATGTATCTTTTTAGGTTTGACATTTTTGATGCATTGCATTATACGTATCGGGTGTCATTTTCGCCAATGCGGTTTAATACTTTGCAGAGTGAAATAACTTCCCGGATTGGGCACACGTGTGATAAGAGTCAGGGTGGTTGAGTTCTTGGTCAGATTCCTTTTGTAGGACTACTTTTATTCATAACAAGGAAAAAGATTCCCAGTTAGGTTACCTTTCTAAAAAGTTGTATGTACTAAATATTTCTCTGCGCTCCAGCGCTTAATATTCAGGAGTCATAGAATCTAAACTCGTAAATGAGAACAGAACACTAAGTTAAAAATTCGAATGGCTTTCTGTAGTCTCAGAACAAAATTTTGGGTAACAACTGAGGTATACGTCCTGATCTTAAATTAGGGACATACAAAG
Organism: Rhagoletis pomonella; assembly: GCF_013731165.1. Taxonomy (NCBI): domain Eukaryota; kingdom Metazoa; phylum Arthropoda; class Insecta; order Diptera; family Tephritidae; genus Rhagoletis; species Rhagoletis pomonella. The sequence continues at coordinate 15,345,584 of NW_023458560.1, forward strand.
CGGTTATTCGCGCTATTATTGCCCTGATTCGCTGGCTTGGTAGAAAGCCTTGGAGCCGAATTATATATATATATACATACAAACATTGTTAAGCAGGGTATAAAGTTTTACCTGCATTTAAATTATTGGGACTTTCAGATAATTTTCAACCGATTGATATTTTTATCAAGAAGGCTGCTTGGCCTAGTTCTCTGAGGTTAATAGAACTGTGTCTGGGGAAATTAGGTACGTAGAGGCATGGACTTGTCCTATACTTTTTAGCCGATCAATATATTCACGAAATATTCCATTAAATCTATCCTACTAAGTATTTTCTTACGGAAAATTTTCAACACAATGTTTTCATCCAGGAAACGGACGCTTCAAAAATGGATTGTGTAGTAGGGTCGGAAATTTTTTCAACTAACCTGCAAATCGTAAATTCTATTCGACTTCCAGATTCGGCGAGCGTTTTGAGGCGGACATCATTGCTATCAGAGGCGATTTAAAGAGTGCTAGCCTCAGAACGAACTAGGGCAATCATTGCGTTTTTCTTGGACAGACAGACGGGGATGAAAGCACTTGGTATGTATCAGCAATGTAGAGAGCTCGTTACGGTTTTAGCTGGTAGGCAGATAGTTGCACAGATTGGGTGCCGGAGCACATCAGTATTCTTGGTAAAGAAGTGTCATACGTGTTTGCTAGAAAGAGATCGGATATGAATATCTCAGTGGAATAAAATGGTTTTTGTACCTCTGGGCTATATTCTGGGCCTAACTTCTAAGTACTGTCACAATGTGGCTGATCGCGGTTCGTAATACCTACAATGCAGGCTATGTAAAATTGTATGCCTCAACAACTAGGGAAAGCCTTCTTCATACTAAAATGAAGGGGTTTTCTCTACTTACTGCTATTTTCGCAGGCCACTGGGCTCTATGAAGAAGGAACGGTAGTGTATCTACGCGCTATGTGCACAGCACTGGGTATGACTTCTAAGAGAAATGCTATCTTATACTTCTTTCAAATAAGGACAGAGTGTAAGCCTCAACGTTGTTGTTGCATTTACCAATACCAAGTTCAGAGCAATGAGGACTCAGCTACTATTTTTGCCTACAGCATATAAGGGCAAGCATAGTGCCTGGGCGCGAAACAAAAATTGTTTGCCGATTTAATTTTGGTAGGATTTCTTGCGTTGTACTTACTTTATATATTTACATACTTACCTTTCATGTTCATCTTCTCTTGATATATTTATTTAAAAAAAAAAAATGTCCTAAAATAGTGCATTGTTTTCATTCTAAATCAATTTGATTTATTAGTTTAATATATTTTCTTAATAGCATAACATTTAATTGTTTAACTTAACAGCATAAACAAATTTCATAAAATTTCTCGCTTATTTACTATCACACCTACATATGATATATCAATATGTGTTTGTAAATCTAGAAGATAACACAAAAAGAATACTTTTTTTGGTACTAGGACACAGTACAAGGATACAAAGACAGATAGGAGATCTTTAGGAGCACTTAAATAGGAAACGAAAGAGGCTTAAACAAGCAAACATAGATAAAGGTACACCATAACAAAATTTTAGTTTATTCCTCTATGGAAATAGTTTGCTTTAATAAAATAATTAATAGTTTTTTTGGAACAACGGTCAAGAGAACAGTTACCATGTTAAGCATGGGTTTATTTCTCACATTCAATTCTTTGTTCCATCAGTTAGGAAAGGCTTGGAATCTTAAACTACTGGATCTACTTGTTCAAGTAGTATCTATGCTCAAGTAGGAAAGGCTATTCGAACTTGTATCTATACTATTTATATTAAAGCATTTACCATCTTGTTTGCGCTTCTAAAGCACTTTAAAAATGTACAAACTTTTGAACGATATACAGTTTTCTTTAATATAATAATTTGTTATTTTTTCGGAATATTTAGGCGCTTGGAATTTTTGGAATACATATTACAAAATTGGTTCATAAAGCTATGACTACAGTATGTAAATATTTTTTAGATAATCAATTGGTCCGATTATTTTCTATCACATTGCGGGCTTACGCAGTCGCAGCAATACCGGATAATGTAAATCTTCATCATACAATTCCGAAGATGTCAACAATTCTTCATGCCGCTTCCATATTGTATCATTGTAGCGCTGTGTTATCTCCACTTGGAATCCCCTTCGCTCGCATTCAGCTACAAACATCGCCATGGTTTTACCGCGTCTTGGTGCCATTATTAGCGCCTCACCTGTTCGTGTCAAATAATACCATATAGTCTCTACCAGCGATGAACGTGCTTCATCGAAGAATAAGCAATCAGCTGACAGGATTACATCGAATTTTCCAGCCTCAGCCATTTCACGCGCTCCCACATCCTCCCACTTTAGCACCGAGCACTTGGTGTAGCAGGACAGCTCATTCAAGCACACAGTCTTCTTCACATTCTCCACGGATACTTCATTGCCGTCGGTCAAATGCACCGCATATGGTTTGGCGTACTTGGAGAGCATCAACCCGGCTAGACATGTAAATCCACCACCCAACTCCAGTATCCATTTGTCACTATATGCATTCAAATTGGACAAAACACATGCGGTTAATGCTTCTTCTGAGGGCCACACACAAATATTGCCGGTATTGTTGAAACCCATTAGATCACTAGCGGTTAAGTGACGCTCCACGTGATGTATATTAACAGTGAACTCTTGCTGCCCCTCTACATCGAGCAGCACGCTGTATTTGTACCAATTCTCCGGTTTGCTTAGACAACTCAATGACATGTGGTCTTCGAAGCTGTCCTGACGCAGCAAATCGAAAGACTTAAATCGACGCACCGACGCTGTTTGCTCTTCGCCAAACTCTTCACCCGATGAGGACACAGTTTCCTCTGAGTCCTTTCGCAACACCTTGGCCAAAATCTTCCAGCGTTTACGCGCAGTATTTGCCAAATTGGGCGTGGCGGGTGGTGTTGGTGGCAGCACATGTTTGATATCTTTTAAAGCTTCTGAAGTATTGTTGTCCGAAGAGTTATTGTATTGTTGCAAGATCATATTGTTATCACTTTCGGCGGTCATTGTTGCTGATAAGATTTTCGCATGAGCTTTCGGCAATTCATTCATGTTCTTCTTTTGAGGCTGCTGCTGTTGTTATATCATATGGACGCCATTTTCTTTGATTGTGTTCAGTGTGTTGTCAATGTCGTACTCGAGCATTAACGATATGGACGATAGATGTTGAATAGCAGAACTGGCGGCTGCGGCGGTAGCCGAAATAACCGCTGTGGATTCCAAGACTGTTGCCGTAGAAGTTGACATTTTTATATAGTTTTTCTCTGAAGTTTTAATCTAAGTATGTTGTGATTATTGTACTTAATATGATTTGGTTATGAGTTTTGATGTTTGCCCATAAGAGCGGTCACTTCAGTGTCAATATCTCGAGTCTGTAAATAAAAATAAAAAGGGAAAATACATTAAATATAAAATATTACTTAGTTGCATTTTAGCACTGAATTTAAAATGTAATTCTTACTTAGGCGAAATAATCTACTTGTAATGAACTAGCTAGTGACTGCCGTGCTTTTGCACACTCGTTTCTAAATGATTGTTAAATAAAAAATTTTTATTTTTCAATCATTGCAAAATCGTTTTTCGAATTAAGAATAATCGCTATCTTAATTTGGATTTTTCATTTCTTAGGTCAAATTTGATCGTTATCGATCACATTTTTCAGATTCAAAATAATCGTTATTTAATTAAATGTTGATTTATATTATAAAGATCATAAGCGTTACGGTCGCTAATTGAATTATCTTTTGTAATTGAGTAGTAAAGGGTGGCTAGGGCACCATTGCATGCTTCATATACACAGAACTTACTGATTTCTATAGACACTCACGAAGCTTTTAATGATCTTAGGCTTAGATAGCTCCTCTATGTGGGAAAAATAGACGCAATTTAAAACAGCAAAATTAGCTATGAGAACGGGGTCCAGCCTGTGAAATAAATTAGATAAAGGGAGTGTTGGAAATAGCACTCCAAGGCTCTTTTAATAAGGGACCGGAGCCTCCAGTTAGCTGAACATATCACGCCCCACCGTAACACCCCTCGCCCGTGGTAAAATTCTATTCGGGTTCAAAATTGTTTGATGTGCTAGAGCTCTCGAGGGGACCAAAAGTGGATAGCGGTGCGAAAGAAACCCAGCATATCTAGATAGAAGGAGAACGTATAACAACCGTCTACCTCTAAGCTGCTTAGATCATAATAATATTTCCAAGGCGTCCAAGTTCCGATTTGCTTCTTGGTGTTGTAAATAGTTCTGGGTATTGTCAGGAATACAGTTTTATGATTCTGGTGAATGGAAATGGATTTAATGAGCTTTTCCTTATGAAAAATGTGCACGGAGGTTTGATCGCGTTTAAAAGAAAAAAAAACTTGTTTTGATGTGCTGATCAACCATTGAACCAGGTTATGCTGACTGCACTGGTCGACGGCCAAAATTTACCAGAGACGCCGTTATGAAATTCGTATGTAAAATCACCCCCTGATTCCGAAAATCAAGGTTATTTTTAATTTTATGGTACCGTTTTTGAGATATTTGCAATTTACCGTTTTTGCAAAAAAAAAAATTGGGTCCACTTAATCATATATATCTCAAGAACGAATTAAGCAATTCCAAAACGGTTTGAAGCTTTTAAAAGGTAATAAAATCTATAAGCTGTGCATAAAACACTTTTTGCTAGGCCCTGTAGATTCAAAGATAACGAACAATCATTACCGATTTTTTTCAATTTTTTTTGTAAAAATATAAAAAAAATTGTACTTTGCGGGGAAGGATCTCGAAAACCTTTTATTTTTTTTCTCCCTAAGCTCTGTTATATTACAAAAAAAAATAAGGTATCATCGAAGAAAATCGATGCAAAACTACGTAAGTTATAAGCGATCAAATAAAAATACCCAGGTTGCGCAATTTCAACGTATACCTCAAAACGTATGTATGGTATAAAGAAGAGTGAAATATCTAGCTATGCTCTGTTTATATTGAGTTAAAAGTTCAATTTATGAATGAAATTACCCATATTTTTAACTTTTTTTTTAAATTTATTTATGTTTATACTATATTCTAACAATCTTTATCTTAATTTGATTTTACTATGTTGTCGAAATAATTATGTGTTCTACTTTGAGGCTTATTCAGTTTAGGATCGGTTTCTCTTATGAGAAACCAGCGTAATCACCCATCATTGCGACGTCCCAGAATCCTTGATATCGATTCTCAATTAATTTCATTTGCTGATGAAACCTTTCGCCATGTTCATCACTTTCGTCGCCAAGATTTGCCGGAAAAAAACTCAAATGTGAGTGGAGAAAGTGAATTTTTAAAGACATATTTACGCCCATTTTCGCATAATTATTGATTAGGTCGTTCACTATCTGCTCGTAGTTAGGGCTTTTGTGTCTACCGAGAAAAGAAGCAACGACCTTTTCAAAGGATTCCCACGCTGCTGCCTCAACTGATGAGAGTAGTCCTTTGAATTGATTATTGTTGATCAACTTTCTTATTTGTGGTCCAACAAAAATACCTTCCTTTATCTTGGCTTGAGAAATATCTGGAAAAACTGTTTTCAAATAGTCGAATGCTTCGCCTTCTTTGTCCAAAGCCTTAACAAAGTTTTTAATGAGACCGAGCTTGATGTGTAAGGGTGGAAGTATGATTTTCTCTTTCTTGACAAGAGGGGTGTATTTGATGTTATCCACACCAACGGTAAACTCGACTCTTTCCGGCCAATCCTTTCTGACGTAGTGGTCCTTACGAGCTCGGCTATCCCACTTGCAGAGGAAGCAGCAGTGCTTGGTGTAGCCACTTTGTAGACCGCATAGCATTGCAACGACTTTGAGATCAGAACATATTTTCCAATCATGCTCTTCATATTTGATAAATTTGAGTATTTTTTGCATTTCCTCGTAGGTTTCCTTTGTATGTACTGCATGTGCAATCGGGATAGAAGGCTTTTTGTTACCAATATGCAATAATACAGCCTTCAAACTCAGTTTATTGCCGTCTATGAACAATCGCCACTCTTTTGAATCATATGTTTGACCAAACTCTTTGAATAAACCAGGGATGTCGTTGCAGTAGCATATACTGTCTTTCTTGGTATAGTGTTTGGAAAATGGTTCGTGACGAGTTCTACTATATGTCACCTTAACATCGGATGACACAAATTTAAATTGTTGCATACGAGAAGTGTGGATCTCGGCCTTTTCCTTGGATAGTTCCAAATCTCTTATCCAATCATTAAGTTGTGCTTGTGACAGAACGTTTCTTTCGTTTTCCATGCGAAATTTAGTACAACTTGATCCCCCGCACTCAGATGTTACTGTTGACAATGGAACTGGATCCGCAACTGCCGTTGAATGTAGTACTGGTAATGTCACTGTAGGTACGCTAGCATAGGTTACTCCTCTTGATCTTCCAACGCCAAGTACTTTTGTTTGACAAATATAACACTCTATTGAATGGCAAGTAGGTTCTCTCCATATCATTGGTGTATCAAATTTTGTTTGTTGTTCTGCTGATTCCCACTGAATCAATTCTACTCGACACGATGTACACAAAGTGTTCGGGGTCCATGGTTTTTCCGCATTTTTAGGCTCAATTCCAAAATACTTGGAGTATAAAGTTTTGATATGATCTGAGAACACTCGTCGTCGCCTTATGATAGTATATTGGCCACACATGAAACAGAACATATCTGGATCCTTATTACACTCAAATTCTCGCGTCCTTTTACTCATTTTATTTTTTTTAATAAATCACGGTTTTGAAATTAGACTTATGAACTGAACTATCTCCGGCGAGCCTTGAAGATGTTATGAAGTTTCAAAGCGCATTAACTCATATTTATACTCGGAACAAGAATAAAATTGAAAAAATCAAATCTTACCTAGACAGAAAGGTTCCTTTTTATAACAAGCCGGGAAAAGAAAATACTACCTGTTTTAGATGTAGGCTTTAGAAATTTTCTGTGTCTTATAATTTTGAAAATCTACCTGCATACTTACCCATAACTGACGGAAATACATGTTTATAACTACATGCCTACAGCAGGTTTCGAACCCAACCACTCTTCCTTTCGATGCAACCACTCTACCTACTATAATACAATTCGAGTATTAAAAGTACTATTTGATTTATTTAAAGAAAAAGTGTTATCATTGTTATGGTGTTATTCGTTTATCCGAATAATATCTCACTTGCACTTTATACCTTTAATATATGTATGTATGTATAGGTACATACATTGAAGTTGCGCAACCTGGGTATTTTTATTTGATCGCTTATAACTTACGTAGTTTTGCATCGATTTTCTTCGATGATAGCTTATTTTTTTTGTAATACAACAGAGCTTAGGGAGAAAAAAAAAATCTGCAAAAAAATAAAAGGTTTTCGAGATCCTTCCCCGCAAAGTACAATTTTTTTTATATTTTTACAAAAAAAATTTAAAAAATCGGTAATGATTGTTCGTTATCTTTGAATCTACAAAAAGTGTTGTATGCACAGTTTATAGAAAATTTTATTACCTTTTAAAAGCTTCAAACCGTTTTGGAATTGCTTAATTCGTTCTTGAGATATATATGATAAAGTGGACCCAATTTTTTTTTTTTTTGCAAAAACGGTAAATTGCAAATATCTCAAAAACGGTACCATAGAATTAAAAATAACCTTGATTTTCGGAATCAGGGGGTGATTTTACATAAGAATTTCATAACGGCGTTTCTGGTAAAGAGAAAAAGTTGAAATTTGTGGTCCAGTGCTGTTAGTAGATTTGTATCTCCATCCACTCGGCTTGATGCTTTCAGGAGGGAATAAAACAGATACCCCTCGAAATACTATTCCTAGACATTTTTATTGAGATCGCTAAAAGTCTATTGCTTTTAGTCATCAAACTATCGAATCTGTGGTGCAAGAGTATATTAGGCTTCGACAAACGTATTTAAAACAGAATGACCTAAGCCCGAAGCTGCGGTGAAGAAGGTGCTAGTCTGACTCACAGTTTGGATACTTTCATAAATATTATTGGACATTTCAACTTTGTTTCTACCAGCAATTCACTTCGTGCCTAGTTAGTCTAGGCCAAGAAGTCGGTTACTTCTCCTCAATTAATGAGTGGGCTGCAGGTAATGAGGGCCAGTGAATTTTCCATCAGACGTGTCGAGGCCTAGTGTAGGTGCGAAGGACGTTTTTATGGGCTAGTTTGCATCAACTTAAGCTCAGTAAGGGAGATAAATACATACCGTCGATGTTTTTGCTAAACCGCCCATCGACCAATTGCAAAACCGCCTATCTTACGACACTCACATTTTACAGGAGAGCGAAAAAACGGGTTTTCTTTTTTAACTTTAGCACACAGTTAGGTGGATTAATACATAGGATATGTTTTGGAGTGTCAGTTGCCAGCTATCAGTTGCCAGCTTTTTAAAAATTAAATTAAATTAAATTTACATTTTAAGTTCAACGAAAATTTTAAAATGTATGACCGAAATTCAAAAGAAAATCTTTTCCAAGGCGAAGGTGGTATTACTAGAACAGCTGATTTCATTTGCCTGGGTGCACAATTGTCAAAATTTTATTTTTCGATTAAATGAGTGAGTGAGAAAATGGGAGTGTTTGAATATTCTTCCCTTTTCTTCCTTGAGAGAAGAATATTTAAAATTAAAAAAAAAACATGAACGTTTTTGTTTGCCTAAAACATTTTTGATGAATGTTGCCATCTGTTATCATTATAATTAAATGAAGTATTTATTAAAAAATGGACAACAAACAAAACATTAAAACATTATAATTTTGAAATTATTTTTAGGAGGTTTGCCACTTGTTTCAAAGATGAATTTTTTATATCAACAAATTAAATAAAACGTTTCAATATGGAGGAAAAGTTAAAGCAGAAAGATATTATATTTTCAAAGAGGGTTACCACATATATAAAATACAAATTAAATGTAAGGAAATATTGAAATATGGGTGACAAGCGAAAGAAGTTTAGGAAAGCGTTATTTCTACCACATTTTAAAAGATAAAATATAATCTTGTTAATAAGTTAAATAACATATTACAATATGGATGTCATCGCAAGAGCCCTAAAAAGGCTTATAGTATGGATGGCAAACAAGAGAGGTTTAAGAAAGCTTTATTTCAAAACAGGTGCTAAAAAGGGTGCCACGTTTTCAAAAAATTAAAATTAATTTTAGGGGTTATTTTAACTGGAATATCTTTCGATTTTACATTTCATTTTGGAAGCAGTGTTGGTATATGCTTTTTAACCGACACATTTTTGAAGAAAATATTGTAAAAATATGTATGTATACGGGTATGAAAGCCTAGCTGCAAAATCTATGATGTTTTTTCAGTGGCATTATTAGTTTCCCTTCTTAGATTTAGAATCATAATATTAAACCGAACTTCAAGCGGGCAGAGCTGCGGACAAAAGCTTCCCCTATTTATCATAACAATATTTTCCTGCGCTCTTAGTTATAAATGCTTGTCCGATATTCCTGTGCTTTCGACTCCATTTCGTAAAAGTGGCTTTTAAAATGACGTTCATGCAACATAATATAACAAACGCCAAGCGCGTGAAAAGTTTCAAATAAGAGCGAAAGTTACAATAACTTATAGAAAATTAATTAGTCCCCTTTTAGACACGTCAAGTTTTGAAAGCAATTTTTTTCGCATTCTCTTTTGTGTTTTCTATTTGCTTCCAGACGCGTCAACTTTTATTGAATTCAACTTCTTGGTTATTTAAATGGAAAGCAACGAAATGATCCAAAGAGACAAGAAAAGTTGAAACAAATTGATGGTACGGAGTTATCTGAGGTGAAGACCTCTCTTCTCACCTCCTTCGCCTTGAAAGGAGCAGACTTGAAAGCAAGACTTGACGTGTCTGAAAGCTGACTTAGTACTTATTTTCCAACACATAAACATCTTCTCATATATATCCATATGTACACATGTGTAAGTATGTAGATGAATATGAAATTGCAATAACTTTAGTATACGCAAGTAAGTATATTAACTCCTTCCATAATTCACTGAGAAAGCGTAGTCATTAATAAAGTTTATTGATAAGACATTAATTTGATTTGATGTGACCTACATTTAAAATACTCCACTACTAGTTGGTAGAACGTGGGACTTACTTTGCAATTGGAAATATGCAAATGAAAATTACATATCTGCAACTCAACAAATAAAACTGAACAACAACCAAAATAATAAGAATATATATGTATATATATATATCACTTATATAAATCACAGACAATCCATCCGTAAGGCTGAAAAAAACTTTCAATAGAAATACTTTCGTTCGCACAAAGTTGGAAACTTCTCATTTATGTATTTGATAAAATATCCCGCCAACCACTTTCTTCATTGCATCATTTATTTCAGCTTATTTCTGGCCAAACACCGCATTCTTCTATCAGCCACTTACAACTACACGAATTCGAAACTATTTAAGGCAAAAGATGAGCAACACCAAGCAAAGTAATTGAAGAAGGAGGTGGCTATTTCATAACGAAGCCATTGTGGTGCTGCAGTGTGTGCCACGTCAGTGATGCTAATGTTTTCTCTCAATCAAATTGCATGGGGGTTTTTCGTTATCTTCAATGCTGTATTGTTGACCCAACTATTGTACTTTTCGCGCTTAATTTTTCACTGATCAGCATTTTTCCATATGTTATATTTCTATTACTAAATTTCCTTCCTCGCAATAGTTATAATATTTCGTTTACAGTCATGTAGAAATTTTCGTCAACAACATATCGTCGATGTTTCTGCAAAACCGCCCATCGCCCAGTTGCAAAACCGCCTATCTTGCGGCACTCAAATTTTACAATAGAGCGAAAAAACGGTTTATTCTTTGAAGGCATTGCCTTTATAGGTGGTATTTTCTCTAGCTATTATTTTACAAATCTGTTGTTTTAATAACGATTTGTATGCATAAATCTCGATGCCTAGAGTTCAGGGTTACCAAATCTCATTTTTTCCACAACGGCGATTTAGGCGGTTTTGCAAAAACATCGACGATATGTATATACCTATGCGTATTTTGCACCGGGGAAAGGCAACATTTTTTCAAGAAACGAAATCACAATGACAAATCTAAGGAACCTCGAAAAGCAACCGTGCGGCTCTTCCCCCTTCACGTCATAGTGCTTGATGGTGGTCTCCTGTTGGGAGGAGTTTGATGGAACAACATGCTTTTCCTGGTTTTATAGGGACACTTGAAAGTAATGCTCTGCCACAACGCCCTTGAAAAAACTGTTGACGTATAAACAGATCCACTTCGCTGAGCGAACTTCGTCATCCAGATCAATGCCGTCGGGTTATATTTGCTGCAACATTAAGTCAAGTAAACAGAACCGAGACGAATTTCAATTGATTGACAAATCAAAAATATAAAAATTCAAAAGCGAAAAGATGAATCCCCACATTTTCCCATTCTTCTTATTTTTGATCATTATTTCCTCGAAAAGTAAAGAAACAAAACTATCAAAACTATTTTACACAATACGATCCTTGCATAAAAATCCTTATTACTTAGAAGTATAATTCCATACAAAGCACCTCTTTGTTTATTAAGAGGGGTAAGAGGTGCTTTGTAAATAAGGGTTAAAAAGTCCAACATCAAAATGAGGATTTATCCTCAACAGTGATGATGGGCGGTAATAAATGGTCAACAGCGCTCTGATATACATAAGTCACAAATACAATAGATTTGAAGGGTAAACCAATTTAAAATATTCCCAAAATAGTCAGTCTAAAATAGGATGAAAATCTAACTTTCAAAGAAATCATATACGCGTCCCCAAGAACAAGAGCAACAAAGAACTCACAATTGGCTGTCAATAGCCACAGTCTAATTACACTTTCACCCACAAAGTAATTTCACACACTCGTACACACATACATAAGTGTAAATGCAAGTAAACTTTTCTTTTTAAATTGGCTGCAATTTAAATTCTTAATGCAGTAACGAGCCAATATAAGTTGTCCGCTTATTTTATTTTTCACAGTTAAATCCTTCTTCTCTTAGTACACATTCATTAAGTATTTCGAATTTCATTTTCCGTTTTTAATTTATCTGGTATGAAATAATTTAGTGCACTGTAATTATCAGCACTGCACAAGTAAATGGGTTGTATGCAAGCAGCTAGCGCGTCTGCCACAGACATCGCTGTAGTGGATTTTTGTTGTAGTTGTCACTTTAGTTGCCAGAGATTGTTCGATGTGATTAATTCTTCGCGACATTTCATCGTTGGCAATTCAATTTTCAAAATAAATGAATTTGGATGTGTATGACCTGCCTAGCGGGAAATCAAAGTGAGTCTTAAGGTAAGTAATGAAAGGAAATATTAGAACAGTTTTGGCAGCACTGGAGTCACAGCAGAGGCTATTTTACTTAAATAAAAGAAGGACTTGCCGAGCGACTCGCACAGTGAAAGCGGCACTTACGGGATTATAACACCAAATTCAATAGCAAGCATTCAACTCTCAATTAGGTACGGCATTTTGCCGAGTTGCACACATATACCCTGCAAACCAAAGCTCCCGAAATCTTTAGTAGTACAGTATATTTTGCTTTGCTACCTCTATGCTTAAGTGCACATTTAAGATACCTACCCCAAAATGCGCATCAAAAGCATTATTTTTAACATTTATAAGGAAACTGCTCCGATAGATGCATTCAACATACCTGCACATTGGCGATACCTGCCTTAAAAATTGTGCGACGAGTATCAATTATCAATGTAAGTATTACGTTTACCTGCACTGGCCCTACAATTACCTAATTTTAGAACCTTTTATTTATTTTGCTCATCTTGCAGAACAACGAAAATGGCTATCAATTTATGTAGTTATATAGATAATTAGATAACATTCGGTAAAAATTTCGCTTGCAGTAATTTCTACATGGTAAGTGCCCCGCCAATGTTTGGTTTCATAGGGATTCGGATACCTTCCTCATTGAAGTAGTAAAGAAAATTCGCTTAAGTGCCTTTTTCGTTTACGTGCACAAGTTTTTCGTGCAAAGAAGGATGTACAGCTAAGCAAAATATAATGTACCTCATTTCTGTAACGATTTTTTTTACGAATCTATACAAAAAATTATATGAAGTGGTTGATACGAACTCGTAAAGAAATTTTTGTACGAAAAATAAAGAAAATTCTGAAAAAAAATTTCCAAGAAGTTTTTCACATAGCAGCATTATTGTCATTGCTTTACCGTTTTTCTTCCGAAAATTCGTAAAAGAATCGTTTATTTCATTTTAAAAAATTCGGCGAAAAGTCGGATGAGATCTTTACGCATTCTTTAAAACTTCTCTACCATTCAGGACACCCCAAAAAATTACTTGCAGAGTACATACCAGTGTACACCCATCATGTAAAACATGGGAAATAGGCAACAATCGTCAATAGCAGCAAATTGCTGACTAGCCAGTGCCGGGGTGACAAATCGGCAACATCATTTCTTTCATGTCATTTTAGGAATCAATAATTTGTCAAAAACTCCCGAACTGGTGAACTTCGTGTCAGAGTATTATCAAAAAGCATCTAATGTTTGCAAAAACAGGATTGAAGAAATAGGAATGCGAAAGAAATAATCAATTTCGTTTTTAAGTTCCAATTATGTATACAAAAAATAAATGAAGTATAAAGAATAAAATATTCCAAATATCGCCTGTAGCAATATCAAAAAGGATGGGGAAACTTCTCGATACGATGGCGATGTTAACGGCAATAAAGTTGTTGCCGAGATCGACACGATTTCTTATTGCCGGCAACAAAAATTGTCGAGTGGGCATTCACAAGTATGCAAAGCATATACATAAGTGCACATGTGTAACTTAAATTTATATTTATTTTATTTCTGCCAGCATTTATTGTGGTTTTCATTTTACTTTTTGCACTACTTTCAAATTCTACGAGCAATTTATTTTTCTGTATGAAGGGATTACGCTAGCAGAGCTTGCTAGGCGCTTAACTGCTTGCGTCACACTACTGTGCGTTTGTGTAAAATTTTGTGGTGTCAGTATTTTTAAATTTGGCAAGTCTTACAAAAATGTCTCATATTTTAATTTGACGCCAAAAAATTAAGGTTTTAATAAAATTATTTCATTAATTATTATTGAATTCAATTTTAGAAGATTCCTGAAAACTGTTGAGCTTTGAATTAAATTCGTGTTTATGTACAATGATATCGCACATTTGCTGCAAAAGTGTCATTATCCAAAAAATCAAAAACTCGAGAAAAACAGCTTTAAAGTTTGCAATTTAAGTACATATTTAGTTCTAGTGAGATACTGGTAGTCCATACAGGAATGAAATTTTTGTATAACATCAAGGAAGAGGTAACAGTAATTTCTGTAATTCTGTTCGCATAATATTTTCTTTGCAACAAGTGCCATTAGTACGGCTCGGTAGATACATAAATGAAAAGTAGAGCCTTTCATGACGAACACAAATTACGCTCTACCGATCTCGCATCATACCAGTCTTCTCTATGGCGTAGAAACATAAACGATGCCACATAAATTTTTACTCTCTCAACTTTTTTTTAACTTTATTTTTATAAAGCATAGGCACACGAAGTCATGTAGTTTGAGATCGATGTCTCAAAAAATGAGGAAGATTTAGGTGATTGAAGTACTTAGGCCCGCTCTCGTATTCTAGTGTTAAACAATTCAGGCTGATTTTTCTTTAATAAATGTATTAAAACTAAATTGTTGCAGTCAGTTCTTCTTTCGATTTGTTCACGAATTGGGGGTATCAAGCCCACTTGATCCGCCTCTGGTGTCGAGATCTTCAACTGTTCAGATACATGAATAAATTCGCAAATCTACTTTTATTTTTTCTGTCAGGGAAGAGGTACGGGATCTCACTCACTCCCACTCCTTGCAGCAGGTCGACGGCTGGACTTATCAGAGATTGGAAAGTTTCGGACGAATCATTGCTCTCGGATCACTAGCACCAATGCGATAGGCCTCCTAAAACGGCGACATGGGACCTGCACGAACAACAACAGTGAAACTCTAGAACAGCTGCTTCAAGTGCATTTCTCAGGCTCTACGGTGGCACAAGATAGAAGTATTAGAAGGTCTGGCTCTTTCTTTGACAGGGACAAAGAACTGTGGGCGGTAAGGTCCTTTGAACCTTTCAAAGCTCAAGGTGCAGAAGGCATATATCCGACAACAATTCAGAGATGCGTTTATGTTACCATCGATCCGCTGGTTATTTGTTTAGCGCTGATTATTTCTAAGAATATATACCGTGTACTCGGAGGAAAGTATCCATCATATTTATTTCTAAATCGGGTGATAGGCTCCCAGACTCAGCTAAATCATACAGATCTCTTAGTTTAGCTTCCTTCATCTTAAAAACCGTCAAAAGACTGCTACTCGATTTAAAGACTTTGCTTTATGTGCCTTCTTCGACATCAAGGGAGCTTTTGATAATACCGCCTACAGATCTGCCTCAAGTGCTCTGATTCAATGAGGCATAGATCTGCCTACTATCGGGTGGATCGGCAAAAGCTCCGTAAATATCATAGCCATAAGAGTGTGACTACAGGGA
Source organism: Rhagoletis pomonella (assembly GCF_013731165.1). Lineage (NCBI taxonomy): Eukaryota > Metazoa > Arthropoda > Insecta > Diptera > Tephritidae > Rhagoletis > Rhagoletis pomonella. Next base: position 15,361,205 of record NW_023458560.1, read on the forward strand.
GGTGTTCTTTCTCCTCTATTCTGATCGGTAGCTCTTATGTAAAGTTATAAGTCCAGCTCTATGCGTGTGTGCCGATGAGAGCCCCAATATAAACCTGCAAAATGCTGATATGATATTGTTTACAAGAAGGTATAAGCCGACCCTTGGTTTAGTTACTCTTGGTGAAAGAATAAGTTGAAATTCCAGTCTAGACAAAACTCTGAGTAAAGCCATCCGGGCCTGTCGATAATCGTTTGGTCGAACATGTGGGCTGCAAACAGGTTTCATAGTCTGGTGGTCAAAAACACTTCAAAAATTACCGTTTCACGTCTGAACAATCTTCAAAATTGGCTCTACTTTCGGTGCAGGACCAATGAGAACGTGTTCAATCGCGGCCTTAGAATCGCGCGTAGGATAGACAATAGCGGCTTCAAAGAATTACAATTAAAAACAAAATACCAGGGCTAGGAATTTGTGAGTTCTCCGACGCTACTCCAAAGGAGATTTTCTTTGGATGGAAATTCCAACGGATCAAAGATTACAACTTTCTATTGAAATGGTCCACGGTCTTTAATGTCGAAGTGCTAGCAATCTCCATTTGTGCCAGACTGAACCTAAAGACCCTATCCTATAAGACGATTTCAGTCTCGCCAAGGAGTGCTTTTACACTCTCCAACTCTTGGCAGAAAGAAACTCAGTAATACTATGCTGCGTACCAGGACACTGAGCGATCTTAGGTAACGAAGCCGTTGGCAAATTGGCTAGGCAAGGCTCATCGGTTAAACTTGTGTGGCCGGAACCGTTTTGTGGGCTCAGTTGGTCCTCCTCGAGGCTCATAATCGAATCGAGGGTAAACTTAAAACGCAGTGCGGAGAGGTAATCAGCCATAATTACCTACGCTCGCAAATGCACCGGATTGGTATTTCCACAGAGACGGATTGTGTGATTGTGTGTGATTTTCCAGCATTAGCCAGACTAAGACTGCAATACTTCAGTTCTTCTAAAGTCGATGCCCTTCATAGCAATTAGTCTACCAAGAAAATTTTAGGTCTTATTAGGGTTAGGAACCATGATGGGGATACAAAACACCGTCTTAGTCGCGGTGTCCATTGTTTCTGTTGCACCCATCCAATTTACAATACATTACATTATTATTACATGCTTACTCTTAAATTAGTTGCGTACGTACATCCTTACTTCCTTACTAATGTTATAAATCCGAAAGTGATTTTATTTTTTTATTACGCTTTTAGGCTTTAACTACTTAATCCATCATCAGGAAATTTTGTGCACTAGTTACATTAGTCCCAACTTAAAAGAAAGGATAGATTTAACCTCAATTAGACAAAGGGGCGTGGCACCTCTCCTCTCGTACAAACCGAATTTTT
>NW_023458560.1:15362671-15370142 GCF_013731165.1 Rhagoletis pomonella
AAAGACAATCGAGATACCCGACAATTTAAAAAGGCACCGTTTTTAAAACGCGAACCGTGCTAGCTGAAATGATATAAGGCAAAATCTCAGATATTCTGAGGCAAGCTATATTGGTACACTAAAAGTATAGCTAGTCGCTATATCTTAAATATAGCAGGAGCTAGATTACACTACTCATCGGTTACGCTTTGGAATCCCATTTAAAAGTAGAAAGAGCTACACTCTGGCTTCATTTCAATCTTAAGCTATGGCCTTAAGCTCAATAATAAAGTCGGCAGCAATATCCATTCGGAATAACGGCTTCTCACTATAAGTCTGACTACGCATGAGAACGTCTTCCGGAGCACTGTGATGTTTTCCAGCTTGAATTTAGAGATAAAAATAAGGCTGCTCTATGAAGCGGGAACTCTTTTGTAATTTAATACTCCATGAGCCTCTATGTACTGGCAACAAGGCTGCGATTTCATTACTACAGCGTAATCATAGCTCTTCGAAGGTAAACAGCAGTTCAACCCAGAATGATTTTAAGCGATTTGGCTAAGCGATACGCAAAGAAAGTATGTAGGCTGGGTTCCCTTGAAATATTCCGGGAAACATCATAGCAAACGAGCTGGAAAGAAAACGAACTAATCTGCACTTGATCAATTCTGCCCAAAATGTCGACAAGCATACTACTAATGTTCAACCAAAATATGGATCAGATCAGTTTTTATTGAACAAGACAACCACAGGTGAACTAGGGAGCTCGTTGCGTATGAGTTTCTAGTTCTCGTTGATCATCTCTCAATTAGCTCAATGGTTCGTCTTATAAACGGACACTGTTAAAATGGAATACACGGAGAGCGTAAAGGCTTCCCCGCCAATGTCTTCCCGATCGACTCAGATATGATCGGAGATGGGATAAAAACTAGGCTTTGTATAATCTGCGGCAAGAGCGTAAACACAAAACTAGGAGTAAAATGGAGAGGAAGCATGTGAAAAAAAGAAAAAAATATTAAAAAATATAAAAAAAGGAGATAAAGTTTTAACCCATGGTCAACAAGTTAGCAGTCGAACACGCATCCATTCGGCTACAGTAACTGTGAATAGAACATGGAAGAAATATATATTTCAATTTCTTTTCAATATTTTTGTTTTGCTCTTTCCTTAAACCTACACACTTCGTAAATGTTTTTGTATTTTGACACCTGCAAGTTTCTGCTAGTGAAATTTTTACTTTGAAAAATTTGTAGCTCTCCCGTGTTGTTACGCTCTGGTTTTGGCTTTATCTTGTAGATTTTTTTGTGTTCTTTACCTTATTCTAGTAAAAACTTGCAATTTGCAGTAGAAGACATCAACAATTTTTGGATATTGCACAAACCTAATGCAGCTGTCCGAGGACTCGAGCCCCGGGAGACCTTTGGAGCACCGCGAGCAAAATGACATATATAAATATCGCACGTTTACGGACACTGTGCGACAAAAACAAACAAACTCAAAACACACGAAGCAATCGGTATACTCACGAAACAATATGCCAAATCATGGTGAAATAAATATAAGGTGATGTCACTTACATAACTTTTTCTGCATGCCAATTCGCGCCATGCATTTTGGGGTAGTAGAAAAAGGGCGAAAAGATTAGGGTTATTTTTACTACTTTTTGGGTACTATTTCCAATACATACATATGTCAGTGGACCCCACATTAGTTAAATGAAGCTTGCATCAATGAAATATTTTTTCTGTCAACCAGTGTAATTACAGTTTTATTTTTTGGCTCAAAAGAAATTATTCTTACTTAATTTTTATTTTTTTTCGATCAAATATATTGATTTTAATAATTATTATTCAGTTATATTTTTCTACCTTAAAATTATTATTTGTAAAACTTCAAGGCCACACGGTCGTACCACATACATATGATGATGGTTAATACTTAAAAAAATAAGGACTATTTTCCGTCTTTCATTTAAATATATTAAAGGAAATGAAATTATACCGTTTTCTTTATTTAATTATTCTTAAGTTCTACTAAAAATAACATATTAGCCCGCATGGAATTTTATTTGTATTTTTTCCTTAAGTTTTTTCTTTATTTTATTTTATTTTTATTTTTTATGAAACGAAAAACCCGACACCATGGGTCTTCGCTCAGAAATGTATTTTTTGTGGTTTTAAATAGTGTTTCAACCTATTTAAAAAGTTAAATTCAATTTTGTTGTTTTAACGCCATGCGGGTTCACTAGTAGTATATATTTTACTAAAAATTTACTTACAAAATCACAATTATGGGAAATTATCGCTCAAATTTTCCAATGAATTTGAAACGAAAAGTCAAAGCGAAAGAGAAACAAAGAAACAGTTACTATGTTTATACGTAAGCTATTTGCAAATAAAAAAATTTGCAAATACCATCTCACTGTTTATTTGGTGGTGAAAAATTCTTTTTTAATATTGCCTGATTATAAAAAGGTAATAATATGACGATCGAAAAAGAAAATAAAGTTAAAAATGATCTTGGTCTTGATTATTAAAAGGCCCATCGAAAAAGAAAACAAACTTAAGAATGGCGGCGTCATGCGCTTATTTGCAAATAGTACCACTAATCACTACTTATTTGCGTGATTTAGTTATTTGCAAATAAAGAATTAACTCAGCGTTTATACGGCAAAGTTTACCATTTTGCAAATTGTTATTTGCAAATAATACGTGCGTATAAACGTAGTAAATGATACCAACGCATACTTTTTTCAAAAAATTGTCTGCTCCATTTTTGTTCCATTTTGCCCAGAAATGAAATTGGAATGAATAGAGTAGGCATTAATGTAATGCTGGTATGCGGAAACTGCCAAAATTACAACAACCACCCCCTAAGTGACAACACCTTATTATTATTTCACCATGGTGCCAAATATAGTAAAACTGCGTTTTTAATTTTTCACTCTGACATCAGGATTTTTTTAAGTAACTTTGAAAATTATAACAAATGATTAATTAAAAATAATATTAAAAAATCAGTGCAATGTACGATAATAATATGGGTACCAAATGAAAGCGAAAGTTTTCTAGAATTTGAAAAACATTAAAGCTTTTTGGTTTACAAGGACAAATAAGTATTGAAAACGCGTTTAAGTGATTTTATTTTTTTAAGGCAATAAAGTTAGAAGTACGAAATTTGAGAATGTGGTCGTGTGTCCTTAATATATAATTTTCTCAAAAAAAAATATTGAAAATTTTCAAGGATATTCAAGGATAATATTTTTAAAGAAATTTTTTATACCCATTCGTCCTTATGCACCAAAAAATTTAATATGTTTTAATTCTGCATGATTTTCTCTTTTATTTGATGCACACATTGTTATAATTTTTAAGAGCTTGGTAACTTTTTTTTTAAAAAAAACGCATAAAATTTGCAAAATCTCATCGGTTCTTTATTTGAAACGTTAGATTGGTCCATGACATTTACTTTTTGAAGATAATTTCATTTAAATGTTGACCGCGGCTGCGTCTTAGGTGGTCCATTCGGAAAGTCCAATTTTGGGCAACTTTTTCGAGCATTTCGGCCGGAATAGCCCGAATTTCTTCGGAAATGTTGTCTTCCAAAGCTGGAATAGTTGCTGGCTTATTTCTGTAGACTTTAGACTTGACGTAGCCCCACAAAAAATAGTCTAAAGGCGTCAAATCGCATGATCTTGGTGGCCAACTTACCGGTCCATTTCTTGAGATGAATTGTTCTCCGAAGTTTTCCCTCAAAATGGCCATAGAATCGCGAGCTGTGTGGCATGTAGCGCCATCTTGTTGAAACCACATGTCAACCAAGTTCAGTTCTTCCATTTTTGGCAACAAAAAGTTTGTTAGCATCGAACGATAGCGATCGCCATTCACCGTAACGTTGCGTCCAACAGCATCTTTGAAAAAATACGGTCCAATGATTCCACCAGCGTACAAACCACACCAAACAGTGCATTTTTCGGGATGCATGGGCAGTTCTTGAACGGCTTCTGGTTGCTCTTCACTCCAAATGCGGCAATTTTGCTTATTTACGAAGCCATTCAACCAGAAATGAGCCTCATCGCTGAACAAAATTTGCGCGCGAAACACATTTCGAACCGAACACTGATTTTGGTAATAAAATTCAATGATTTGCAAGCGTTGCTCGTTAGTAAGTCTATTCATGATGAAATGTCAAAGCATATTGAGCATCTTTCTCTTTGACACCATGTCTGAAATCCCACGTGATCTGTCAAATACTAATGCATGAAAATCCTAACCTCAAAAAAATCACCCGTTATTACATTACACTGAAATTTTTTAATAATACCCTGACGTCGGAGTGAAAAATTAAAACTTCAGCCATACATATTTTCGTGAATATATTAATTTTTGTGTGTGTAAAATTCAATGAACATACTCTTATCACGCTTATTAATTTTATGATGAAATCTCCATATTATCTCTATATTATTAAACATGCGATATATGCTATCATTGTCTGTCTCAGTTTATTATCACCACATAATTTATTTATTTTTTTTAGTTCGTCTATGAAAGAAGTTCTTACAGACTACACATAACAATAGAAACTTGGTGATCTTTTTGCTACCTTATCTTACTGAATACCCAAGGCGTCTCATGTTCTCATGTCACAAAGAGAGTCACTTATTTATAATCTCAAATTTAGTGGCTAGACAGGGTTATCGGCCCGAAATCGCGGATGGAATTGGCGTTGGGACAAATAGTAAAACGTTAAATTGACACAGAAGTGTAAGTGAAGACACTTTTATTTTCACTATATTTATAATGTAACATCATACATAGCCTCAATAAATAGATTTTAAAAATTAATTTTTTATAAGCATATAGTTATGCGTAATTTGATGATTTTTCGAACTCCCCCCTTCAGAAACATGTGCATATTTTTTATTTCAGTTAAAGGAAAAACTACGTCAATTTGATTTTTTTCTCACTACAAATGCCTGCCAATAGTATATGAATGAATGCCAATATTTATTTAAAAGTGACAATATTTACGAGTAAGTACCCTGCAAACCAAAGTTCCCGAAATCTTAAGGAAATCGTTAGGAGTGTCTCATTTCTGTAACGATTTTTTTACGAATTTTCAAAGAAAATTATATGAAGGGGTTGACACATTTTCTTCCGAAATTTCGTAAAAGAATGAAAGTGTGCGTAATTTAATTCATTTTAGAAAATTCGGCAAAAAATCGAATAAAATCTCAACGAATTCTTTAAAATTTCTTTACAATGCAGAATACTCTGAAAAAATGGTTTGCAGGGTACATACACATCTACATACAAAAATAAGTACATACGTACACATGTATTTGCCAAACATGAAGTTGCATCACTGAACAAATGTTTATGACACTTAAATTTACGATCTGTTGACGTTCTAAATTTTTCAGTTGCTGGTCGATTTGTAGTGGCATTGTACTTTGAGTGCTGAGTGCTGAATGCGATGATTTTCGTGAAGATTTTGCCTTAAAGAAGTGTCACAAGTGTTGATTTAATGTTTTCATAACACAAGCCGTAAAATTTTTTCAGCGATTAACATAATTGTTAGTGAACACTATTTTTATTACCTTAGACATGTAACAACAACCACAAAAATTATGTGATTATACATACTTATGTATGTACATACATTGCCTATGCATATTTTTTGATGCTCTGTTAAAAATTTAAAACTTTTATTTATTTTTTTGAAGTTTTTAATTCTTATTCGAAAACATAGAGATACAGACATACTTACATATGCACATACGTATGTATAATCTATCACGAAAAATTTTGGTTGAAAACTTATCTATTGAGTTCTTTCGATAAATAACAAGAATAACCTATTTTTCGTATTAAAAATTTGAAAAACAGAAATGTCTAGCAATGACAATTAAATCTGTTTTAAAAAGGTTGCTTACGCATACGTACGTCAGTTCACCCACACACGCGTTTTCGTTTTGTTACTGCTGCTTCCCCCTTACTAAATCGGCTGGTTACCGCACAAACTTTTTATGAATGAAAAGCTTCAGCGGCGACAAAGTAAAGAGGAAACTGCGCGGTTGCTTGTTCACGGCGTAGTGCAGGGGTGCGGGGGCGAAAGAAATGTGCGCCCACTGTGCGTTGTTTCATCTTACACAATGACAATGGATACAAGCATACAAACCAAACTGAATGCCTCATTTCAGAGTAATGCAGTGATAGTGGAAAAAGAGGTGTGGCATCGCACGTGTTTCAGCAGAGCAGACAACATCGAACATGTCGCGAGCGTTGCTATGCAGTAATAATACAAAGTGGAGCAGAATTAGAAAAAACAAGTAAGAGCAGCGCTGTCTTCGGCTATGCCGAAGGCTTCATACCTTTCATGAACATCTGCAAATTTTACTTTGACAGATTACTGCTTTTGAATACATCTGCATACATCGATAGAGGAGTTACATACTTATATAAAAAATCGCATCTAAACAATCAGAGGTATGGAAGATATACTTTATATGGCACCAATCTAAGTGATTTTCACTGCTATGTGATCGGTATGTAAACCGGTAACACAATTTATTGGGTTTAGTTTCCTACATAAAGGAGATATATGGCAAAAACTGGTATCTGAACAATCAGTGCTATAGGAGATAAAGCTTATACAGCATAGATTTTGATGATTTTCTCAGTAGACTTTGTATTATTATTTATAAAATATCTTACGAAATTTATCGGTTTTAGCTATTCAAATAAAGGAGTTTTACCGTAAAATCCCATATCTGAACAATCAGATGTATGGAAGATATATGTTGTAGTCATCCGATCCTTGTTATTTTCACTGTAAGTATTCTGTAAATAATGAGTGAAAGTGGTGCGAAATTTCATGTTCCTAGCTGCATAAATGGAGGAGTTATGATAAAAGACCTCATATCTGAACAATCAGTTGTATGGGGTCTGCAGGTTATAGTGACCCGACCTTTGTTATTTTCACTGTAAGTCTTCTGTTGATAATGACTGAAAACAGCGCGAAATTTCATGGTCCTAGCTACATAAATGGATGAATTATAACGAAAAATCTCATATCTGAACAATCAGTTGTATGGGAGCTATAGGTTATAGTTACCCGATCTTTTTAATTTTCACTGTAAGTTTTCTGTTGATAACTATTGAAAACAGTGCGGAATTTCATGTTCCTAGCGATATAAATGGAGGAGTTATAACGAAAAATTTTATATCTGAACAATCAGTTGTATGGGGTCTATAGGTTATAGTGACCCGATCTTTGTAATTTTCACTGTAAGTATTCTGTTGATAATGGGCGCAAGTACTGCAAAATTTCATGTTCGTAGCTGCATAAATGGAGAAGTTACAACGAAAAATCCCATATCTGAACAATCAGTTGTATGGGAGCTATAGGTTATAGTGACCCGATCTTTGTAATTTTCACTGTAAGCATTCTGTTGATAATGGGTGCAAGTGCTGCGAAATTTCATGTT
>NW_023458560.1:15370242-15374926 GCF_013731165.1 Rhagoletis pomonella
TAAATAATTGTGATTTTAAAAGCTTTAAATATTATGAGAAAAGAAACCATAATTTGAACAAGCTGATACAATAAAAGTACAAAATCTTTAGGTGAATGAATAGCATAAGGCTTTGTTACCTTACTTTTTGTACCAGAAGTGGCCTACCACAGGGTTTAGTTCTTATATAATTCCCAATGAGAACGTTCTCGCCAGTTTTGTTCTCATTTTGGTTTTGGTTTTGACGCGTTCTTGGGAACAAAACTACGACAATGGCATTTAGTTTCGATCATACATTTCGTTCTCAGTCCCTGTTTTAAAATATTAATATTTAATATTCTTTAAAATATACATACATACATACATATGTACACATGCATGTATGTATATGCATTTACAAAAATTAGAAGTTTGAATTTAAGTACAGAAACTAATGTTTTAATTTACTTTTCTTGTCTCCGTCTACTCAGGCAAGCGGTTAGGGGTACATAGTCGCGTACACTCTAGACATAAAAAAATAATTATAAAAAAAAATTTTCTCACTGAAAAAATATTTATCCTCACCAAAAAGATTATACAAGAAGCTTTATGTCGCATTACCCGGGTGTTTTTCGTTTAACCGGCACCAACATATGTATATTACCCGGGTACCCGGGCAAATCGGGTAATACCCGATAAAAGCCCCGGGTAATACCCGGGTAATCGGGTACCCGGGTATCATCAGCCCTAGTACGTACATACCTATATGTATATTAAAAAAAAAAGAACATAATAATCCGCAGTGGAAAAAAGTTAAATTTGGCAAGCCTGTATAATTAATAGTACGTTATTGCCTGTGAAAGGAAATTTTAGTGCATGCGAGTCTGTCAGTCTTTTGACAGATGAATAAAACAAAGAATTAACAACTAACAAATAAGTCCGGACGAATAATTAAACTTTTAATAACTTGTAAAACACTCAAGAGCGAGTTATGCATACTTGCACTGCTATACCATTTTTACGTAAAAATCAAAATCCAACAGAATTCTACATGTTAAGTGCTATGCGTTGGGTAACCGCTCACACACAAAGCCCATTTAACAGATTCTTATGTGACAACTCTCATGCAAAGCTAAGTATGCATAACTGGGCTATGACGCCGCCACTGCATTTCAGCACAAGTTAGTCCGAAAGTTCAGGTCGCCAAAAGAGATCGTCACGCTAGAAATCGTTAATTAAATCCATGGAGTAATACTGGACGATCGGATAATGAAAGTGCGTGAGGTGGCTGAGTCTGCAAGCATATGAACTGAGTGGGTACATCATATTTTACATGAATATTTGAATAAGAAAACGCTATCCGCGCGATGGGTGCTGCGATTGACTATAAACGCAACCGTATGACCACTTAAAAGAAGTGTTTGGTGATGTTTAGCCTCTGTTATAACAAGTTTTTGCACCATTTCTTAATATGTAGTTGTTGAAACATGAAATCATCAAAATACTCCAGAGACTAAAGAACATTCAAGAAGTGCACCAAAGGAGGTCAATTAGGTCATGACCACAGTTTTTTGGGATGTACGCAGTGTCATTCAAGGGCAAAAAGATCATTGGGGAATATCATTCAGAGATTTTGGATAGATTTCTGAGAGCATTTTTACGGAAATGAGGTAATATCGCGTTCACGATACATGGTGTCGATCCACACGATTTCAGGGGGATCTATGACTCTTTGGACCAATAAATTCAAGATAGATTCATGAATAGTATTATCAAAAGCCCCTTCAATGCTTTTGAGCCAACTAACCAAGTAATGTGGGGCGGAATTTACTGATTTCCCTTTGACACATGCAAAATCAGTATGGGGAAAGGGAGCATAAAGTCTCAGTAATTATATCCCTAATATGTAAGTATAACACTCTTTCGGTGGTATAAAGATTGAATAAAGGTAAACTAATAGGTACGCCTTAGTAAGGAGGGCCAGCGGTCTCGTCGTCTGTACTAGAAATAAATATGATGGATACTTTCCCTCCAAGGGATCGATAGTTTGAATAAAATTTCTATGTCGCCCACGAAGAAAACAAAACAAATTGTGTTCCCCTTTTATTTATTACACAATTTCTTATATTAATGTACAAGTATATGTGGAATTGCATAAGATGACCTATAAAACAATTTGACAAGTCATTAAATGCATTTCCTCAACTAAGAAATTTAGAAACGCATACGCGCATGAATACTCTAATAAGAATTTTTAAAATATTCCTCAACATGTACATAAGTATGTAGTAAGTTATTGCCTTGTGCGTGCCCAGATTCAGATAATAAAAAAAAAATAAAAGGCATAAACAGACCAAGCAGACGAGTGAAACTCATGCAGCGCTGGCGCTGGTGCCAGACGAAAACAAATCTAAACCAATTATGAAAGCTGTGATTTTGTGTTGTGCATTTTCAATGTTATTTTTCACAAGAGTACATATCGTCGGTCCCTACGAAGAGTAGCACATTTCACTATTCGCATGGAAGACTAGCACATTTCACTATTAGCGTGGAAGACTAGCACATTTCATTATTCGCGTCGAAAAGTAGCACATTTCAGATTTTTGCGTGGAATAGTAGCACATTTCATTATTTGCGTGGAAGAGTAGCACATTTCAGAATTTTGTGTGGAAGAGTAGCACATTTCAGATTTTTGCGTGGAAGAGTAGCACATTTCACTATTTGCGTGGAAGAGTAGCACATTTCAGATTTTTGCGTGAAAGACTAGCACATTTCAGATTTTTGTGTGGAAAAGTAGCACATTTCACTATTTGTGTGGAAGAGTAGCACATTTAGGGTTTAAACTAAATCATATAATAATATATAATTTATATTGGAAATTCAAGTGCTTATTTTATATTTCTATAATTCTATTATAAAATTCATGAAATTCAGACGGTATATAGCGTTTAGTGATCATTGGCTGGAGATCATCTACTTTTCCTTTTTTTTTTAAGGCATTTTTCCCCTTTAAGCTTTATGCAATTCATATTGTTTTATGGTTAACCATTGAAATTTTGTTTTCAGTATGTTCAATTTGAATTAAAATAAAGTTCATTTAAAAAAACCATGTAAAAAATCAACAAATTTTCATTAAAATTTCAAATTTATTTACTCAGAAGTGTTACAATTTTTATGAGTATGAAGCTTTATAGCCGATTAAATTTTAGTGTGATAATGTGCAAGTTTCAAGAGCCTTAAAACCTTTGATTCTTTTTGTCGCATTCGCTACCATATAACGAATAAACACAATTTATTTTTATATGGAAGAAAACCGTAACAACGGAAATTTTTAGCCACTTGAAACTTGAACATTATTGCAATAAAATTGAAAGGGCTTTAAATCTATATACTCAAAAAATTCTGGGAAAATAATTTTGAGATTTGGATGAACATTTTTGGATTTTTTTAGTTTTCTACAGAGTTTTAATTTCGGATTTATATGGACTTCTTCAGAGAATGAACTTTATTTTAATGAAAATTCTTAAAAATAAATAAATGAACATAAGTGGAAAACATTATCACTTTGAAATGAGGTGCTCTTGATATGACTCCATGTACATTAGGGTGGTCCAAAACAGTAAAGTCGGAATTGTAATTCCCTCACCCCCTAGGATTGTTCTATATAGAAAAAAGTGTACCCCTATTTTTTTATTTTAAAATCAATAAATATTTAGAGGCCGCTCAAAGCGCTCAAAGTTTTCCATGTATTTTTATATGGGGAAAAACAACTTTTCGTAGAAATGGTATAGAATTCTTGAAAATCAATATTTTTCGATCGGAAAACTCTGGTTCTCTTCAGGAGATTTACAGTAATAATACCCAAGTATTTATTTAACCATTTTTTAATACTAACGATTTTTTATTTGTCCCCCCATTCCATTTTTCGGGGTTTTTGTGGGTTTTTGGCGGACCTACAAATTATAGTTGCGATGAAAAAATGGTTAAATAAACAATTGGGTATTATTATTGGGAATCCTGCAGATAAAAACAGTTTTCCGATAGAAAAATATTCGTTTTTTTGAATTCCAAACCATTTACTCCATTAAACTCTCAGCTTAGTCGAGGAGAAATAATTATAACATACATGTATGTTTGGTTTTTGTACGGCTGCTAGTACCACTTTATATGAATTCGCTACTCTTCTACGCGAGAATCTGAAATGTGCTACTCTTCCACGCAAAAATCTGAAATGTGCTAGTCTTCCACGCAAATAGTGAAATGTGCTACTCTTCCACGTAAAAATCTGAAATGTGCTAGTCTTCCACGCAAATAGTTAAATGTGCTACTCTTCCACGCAAAAATCTGAACTGTGCTACTCTTCCACGCAAAATTCTGAAATGTACTACTCTTCCAAGCGAATAGTGAAATGAGCTAGTCTTCCACGCGAAAATCTGAAATGTGCTACTTTTCGACGCGAATAATGAAATGTGCTAGTCTTCGACGCGAATAGTTAAACGTGCTAGTCTTCCACGGTAATTTGAGATGTGCTACTCTTCATTGGGAGCGACGATATGTAGATATATGCATATGCATACATATATGTATGTACGTATGTATTTACATATGCATACAAACTTCCATGCATCATTTAGTCGGATATATGTATGTGTACACAAAATGTATGTAAATGCTTGTATGTAGAGTTGTGAAATTTAGTTCATTTGAGTGAACCGTTCACTTGCAG
>NW_023458560.1:15375026-15378582 GCF_013731165.1 Rhagoletis pomonella
TTTTATTTTTTGCTCAGAAAATAAAACTTAATTTTTGCGTATGCGTATGCGCTTTTTTGAACTTTTTCTTTAGAAATGTGGTTCTCTTTGTTTCTGCCCTGGTATCTTTATTTTCATTACCCACTCCACAGTGGCGTTAAAGGTGCAATGCAGCCGCCCCCTGTCTATTCACGCATGCGCATACGCATACGCAAAAATTAAGTTTTATTTTCTGAGCAAAAAATAAAAGTCAAGAAATAACGATTATAAAATAGCAAAAAATAGAACTTAAAACGTAACCATTATTTTCCGAGCAAAAAATAAAACTTAAAACGTAACGATTATTTTCCGAGCAAAAAATAAAACTCAAAACAACCATTATTTTCTGAGTAAAAAATAAAACTCAAAATATAATGATTAAACTTGATTTTTATAAGTAAAAATTAAAAAATAAAAATCAGTGCCGCTGAAGGTACTCCGAGTAATAAGAAATATATTGGTTTACTCCTTATGCACGTAGCATTTCTCTTTCCGCGTGATTTTTTGAGTTGAAATTTCAAAGGATAATCGTTATTTGCGGTCCCTGATATAAATATATTAAGAGATTTCGTAACATATATATATTTCTATCTGAAGATTGTGTACTTCTTTACTAAATATCTACCACCATTTTAAATTTTTGTTTCAGTCGAAATATGTAATTTATTTTTCTCCTAACTCTTATTTCTAACCGACTTAAAAATAAGGTCATCAATTCGTCGCAATTTTTTTATGCATGTTACCGCATAACTTTGAACCACCTTAACCGATTTCTATAATTCTTTTCTTAAAGGCAAGGTGATACCTCAGAGGTGGTCCCGTACTAACTTGATTTAGATCCGATCATTGGATTGCGAAGAAATTAACTGTACTCTTAAATTTTTATATGAGAACTAGCAGACCCGGCGAACTTCCTCCCGCTCAAAATAATTTTTTTGTACACGGTCAAAAATTTGGGTTTAATTTTTAAACCGCGCTGGGACTACTGCCTTTTTAATTTTTTATAGTCTCTTTTTTAAACCAGCCAATAGTTTTAAGCAATTTTTAATATATTGTGGTTTAAATTTTAGTCCAAAAAGTTCGTGATTTAAAAATCAAACCAAAATGTTTTAATTCTAGTTTCTAGGTTTCATATATAGAAAATCTGGTTTAAAATCTAAACCGAAATAGAAAATTTTTGCGCACAGCGAAATGCGGTGCTGATTCAAACTCAACATATGAAAGCACATTTACATGCATGGCTGTAGCTGAGTGTGCAAAGCTGCTTGATACAATTGGTTGCTACTAAGGCTGTCCGGGTTTAATCCTCATCAGACGGAGCATGAAATTTTATTTTTTATTTTTAATTATGAAAATGTTTGGGTTTAAAAGGTAAACCGAACTGTTTAAATTCTTAACCCAACATATGTGCCCTGTTTTTTTAAATTTAGAAGGTTTGTATTTGAAACTGAATTTATGTAGTTTGGTCATATATGTAGTCCAAAGAGTTTAAAATTAAAACCGAAATTTGTAACTGTGTATTGAGACACTTTGGTCCAACATTTTCACCAAGAGTTCAGGTTCATGATTTTTTGTGACGCATTTGTCTTCTAATATTACGGGACGGTGGTTGTCAGAAGGCATATTTGCCGTCTTAAATAACTTAGCAAAACTGTACATGCATACAAAGATACGTAATAGTTTCAGTGCGTTTGAAAGGCACCACGTCTCCTTTTCAAATAACCCAAATTTTCTCTAAGAGCATGGGATTGATTTCATATATCTCTATACCATTTTCGAGTAATTCACCATGGGAGGTGCCACGTCACTTTTTCCAATAGCCCCAACTTTTCTTCATGACCAGTCGCGTTGTATATATCTTGTACATACTAAGTTCCAGTACTCTTCCATGAACACATTCAGAGATATGCAGTATGAAAAATTCGATGTGTATGGGAAGTGCCACGCCTCCTTTTCCGATAACCACAATTTATCTCCATGAGTATGCGATTGCTTTCATATATCTCCATACCAAGTTCGAGACCTCTTCCATGAACATTTTCGGAGATATGCAGTATGAAAAAATCGGTTTGTTTGGGAGGTGCCACGTAACTTTTTCCAATAACCGCAATTTTTAACCATGAATATTCAAATATTTTCATATATCACGATACCATATTCGAGTAGTCTACCATGAACACTTCCAGAGATGTGTAATATGAAAAATTACGTTTGTGTGGGAGGTGCCACGCCCCCTGTACCTAGCGGTATGAAATATACTCTACATCCGATTCTCATACCTACCATATATAACACAAAAAATTTCATAAAGATCGGTAGAGCCGTTTAGGAAGAGTTCGATTATTATAAGCTTCTCGCAAGCATAGAAAAAATTTCGATGAAAACAAAATATTTTTTCTGGGGTTCACAACAATCCTTTTAAGTTGGAACCAACAATACACACGCACAAAATTTCATTGAAATCGGTTAAGCGGTTTAGGAGATTAGAGTAAACGAACACAGCGACACGGGATATTTATATATTAAGATACCCTACTATAAGCACCTACCATAGATACGTTTGCATACCAAATTTCAATTTCATTTGACTTATGGTTCTGAAATTATAGCTGATATATAGTAGATATATCCCTCTCTTAGCGTAAAATAATTTTTGGGGCTGTCACGGCCACAGGGCCACCTATCGTGTAAGTTTCAAGTCCAAATATTTATTTTAAATTGGCTAAATTGTTTTCCAAATATGAGCCAAATCAGGAAGTAAATGCAATTTTTATGAATATTCAGACCCCAGCGCCACCTAGCGATTAAATTTTTTAGTCGAAATATTTCCCTTCAAGGTGCTGACATATGTTTCAAATATGAACGAAATCGATCCAGCCGTTTAGTAGTTTAGTGACATTCAATATACGGAAAACTCTATGAAATTGTGAAATCGTGACGTCTCAGCTTTCCTAATTTTTCGGCAACAACAACAAATGATTTCAAATTTTTTTAAATCAAAGAACCTTCCACACAGAAGGTCCAAAATAGTACTTTTTACACAATTGAAATCGGTTCAGCCGTTTGGTCAGGCATCGCCGTCATACGGAAAACATTTCATTTTAATATATATAGATTAAAGTCGGTTTTGGCTTTTTTTCTTAATATGTATGTATGTAAATAGTTTCAAAGAAATTTTTCGAAAAGAAATGTCTTTCTCTTTCAGGAATCGAGTGATTTTTGTATTGTTTTTCATAAAGTTATAAACGTTATTTTTTGTTCGATATTTTTTCAATCAAAGATTACAGTTAAAATCTGACTTCTGTTTTTTCGGTCAAAAATAATAATTATAATCTGGCATATATTTTTTTCGGTTCCTTTAATGTCTTGTAAGCAGCAACGCCGTCAACGAGCGCCCAACAAAAAAAAAAATAAAAAATTAAATCTTTTGTTGGCTGCCAGCCGATTCTGCCAAGCTTTTCAAATATTCATTGTCTGAAGTTCTTCTGATATTTATACCTTTCATGAGCATGAAATGGTATTATAACTTTGGTCCGAT
>NW_023458560.1:15378682-15387774 GCF_013731165.1 Rhagoletis pomonella
TAATTGAATAAGAAAACTTCCCAGAAAATAAGAGGTGGGAAATACTTAAAAAGTAGCGGTATTTATTTCAAAGCGTTTTTGACTCATTTTATGCAAAACATAAGAAACTTTTGCGCCGTAATTGTTAAATTTGAGTATGAAACTTTGGCGATTACGACAAACGAAAAATATTTGTTTGACTAAGTAAGTATACAAATTTTGTGTAAAAAGAACACTACGCATATCTAGGACTTCTGCTTGCAATACATTCTGTTGTGTATGGAAATGTACAAATAAGAAGTTTTTACACAAAATGATACATGTATACATATGTACATATGTGGAGGTCCACTCCAAAAATATACATTTACGTAAATTGAGAAAGTTGTATTTACCATTGATCCCTTAAACAAGCTTAAATTTTTACATTTGGTAAATTTCTAAAATTTCTCTTAATAAGAATATAACTATGGGGCTATTTTTATTTTCAATTAGTTGCTTGTTTTAAGCCATTACAAGCTATTTAGAAAGAAACATTATACAAATTTCACGTTTTACAATTTAAAATTTTTCTGCCCTTTACCCACAAATTTTATTCTGAAAGGTGGTTTGGAGGGCAGATAAATTTTTCATGTTACTTGAGAAAACAGCCCTAAGAGTACAATCGCAGCAATTGCATATGGGTGTTTCCAGCGGAAGGTCCACCACGACAAAAAAATAAAAGTTGTATATCTAACGTATTTACGGGCCGATTTGTCTGCTTTTTAAAGTATATACTGGCAATGTAAGTAGAATCATGTTTGCATAAAATGGTCTTCCTAGGTGGTGCCAAGGTCGAGATATTTCGAAAAACCGTATTTATGGTCCGATTTGGTTCGAATTTGGCGTATGTGGTTGAAACATAATAAATCATAGATTTCTAATAAATTGACCCTGAATTGGCGCTGAAGTCAAAATATAAAGTGTATTCTACACAAAATACATGTTTTATTTGCGTTGAAAATTCATTTAAAAGCAATATTAACAAAAATATAATGATGGAAATTTATGTCACGTGACGCCACGTCACGTTTCACACTCGGGGTTGTAAAAGAGAATTGAAACAATTTGCATTGATTCAAAAAACTCTAAAAACAACTAGGATTGCTCCAAATCATATTAAAATAAGTTTCATGAAAATAGCCATCCACAATTCGCAGAGTTTTTCGATTTTGTAAGAAAAGAAAAAATTAACTTCCATTTTTTGTCACGTAACGACACTCTGTTTAAATGCTTATATTTCAGGACCAAGCAGTTCGATTGATTTCATTTTTGGGTTAAATATAGAGCTAATTATGTGCTATACAATGGCTCAAAAAAGTTAAAGAAAACAAATCGTATTCCTTTTTTGTATCACATTGAAATCGTACGACTGCCACGTGCGCCACCATGCTAGAAGCACCATGCGCCCATATTTGCTAGAAGCACTGCTAAAGGGTCAATATTTGAATACCTTAAAATAAGAAAGAAGTTGCATCAAATACACATATACATTAGGCCGGACCGATTTGTGTGTGTGTGTCAAAATAAGAAACTTTGCCGAAGGAACCATACCTCTAAAACGAATTCTGATGTCCCCCAATTTGGGTCGAACTTTTGGGTAGGGGCAAATTTTGAAAAATCCCACTTTGACCCATTTAGAGTGCTCCAATTGAGTCCAAATGTATGACCGACCAGCACTAACTTTGGAGGCCCGACCCACCGATGCCAGTGGCACACCCCCTGGAACCCCCCTGGGGGTTCACCATACAAACATTTCAAAAAATCGCCGGTTTTGCACTTTACATGAAAAAATCAGCGAAATGCTTATGTTTTTATTAAACGGTTTTATTTAGCTCACCCCGTTTGTTTTATTCTTGGGTCAAATTTAGTAATTCAAATTTCACCCTCTTCCTGTCAACCGATTAATCTGAAATTTTGTATACACTTTGGATTTTGGTGACAATACAATTATGTTTATTCATTATCATTATAAATTCAAGATGGCCGCCGCTACAAAATGGCGGATAATTTATGTTTTTTTTATTAATCCCATCAACATGGGTATCAAATGAAAGGGCTCAACAAGCAGAATACAATATACTATAAAAAATTGAAATCCAAGATGGCGGCCGCTACAAAATGGCGGACAACGTAGGTTTTATCAATCCCATCAACATGGGTATCAAATGAAAGGTCTCAACAAGTAGAATACAATTTACTATGCAAAATTGAAATCTAAGTTGGCCACCGCTACCAAATGGCTGATAACAATTTTTTATCAATCCCACCAATATGGGTATCAAATAAAAGGGCTTGACAAGAAGAATACAGTGCACTATACAACCTCAATATTTAAGATGGGCGCAGCCACTAAATGGCGTATAATAATAAGATTTAAATTTAGAAATTGAATCTGTAATTTAGGTATCTGATTAATCCAGCCTGAATCCACCACCCAAGTCAAGATTTTGTATCGTGTTGAGGACTGTGTGGCGGTAGGGTGGCTAAAAATGATACGTCGTTAGCGGTACACCACCCAAGTTAAGGTGAAAGGTTAAAACGCGCCGAGAACTGTATGGCATTAGGGCCTTGCCCCTTTATTGGACCTCTGGGGGGGTCGACCGTTTAAATGTCCATTACTCGTGGGAACAAAATGGTAAAAAAAATATAAAAAATAAAAACTAAAAACTAGAAAATAAAAATAGGTAAAAAAACTTTTTAAGTTAAACGGTTTTATGTTAAACATACATTGCAATGTTTAAGATAAATGTACTAAAAACCAAAAAATAATAAAATAGATACAGTCGTGGGAATTATAAACATATGCATAGACTAGACTAAAATAAAACCGGGGGGCACGTCAATTGTCTACAAATTATCGACTTAATGTGCGATAGAAGAATCGTTTAATTCGTCGTTAGGCAGTTGGCCCGCAGACGGTGAGGAATTTACTTACTATTTTCTTACTCATGGAAATTCCAATAGTTATACACTCCATGTAAATAAAAGAGATGTTTCAACTAGTTTATCGTTGGACATTCACACTGCTGGCTGGCGAGGAATCGTTTCACTGCTCGTAGTTTGTCTTTAATCGACGAAACATATGATAAAACTACTACTCGCTCACCACTATGAAACCCTAAAACTCGCTTATAATCGAGCTTGCTAGCTTGTTTCCACATTCTAGCCCTACTTATCACACGTCCATCGTTGTCGGTTGAACAACTGCCTAATTATAGTGTAACATTACAAAACAAACATTTTAATCAACGATTGTAGACAATTGACGTGCCCCACGGTTTTATTTTAGTCTAGTCTATGCATATGTTTATAATTCCCACGACTGTATCTATTTTATTATTTTTTGGTTTTTAGTACATTTATCTTAAACATTGCAATGTATGTTTAACATAAAACCGTTTAACTTAAAAAGTTTTTTTACCTATTTTTATTTCTTTTTGGAGTTTATTTTTCTCTTTAGAAATTTATTTAGTCAGAACATATGTAAATGAAAAAATGAATTTAACTTAGTAATAGAAAAGAAATTAAAAAAAAATTATTAGAAATTAGCGTTTTTACAACCCTTTTAAAACCAAGGCATCACTGTGATGCATTTGCATGTCGTAAACATAGTTGTGTGGGTTTTTTATTCAACCGTTTTAAAAAATGAAGGTATCACTGTGACACAATTGCAAATCGGAAAATTGCTTGTGTTGTTTTTTTTAAGCCACCACAAGATACAGCAGGTAGAATTGAAATTACCATTTCATTCTTATTACCTCGTCTCGTAGACCATACAGTTTTTGTGAATGCATTAAGTCGTTGTGAAGAACTCAAAGTGTGAAGTGCTAATTTCAGATAAAAAAATATTTCAAAAAAAATAATAAGTGAAGTGACCATTCCAAATCAAAAAGTTTACAATGAATCCACCATCCTCTACACCGCAAGATGAAGCAACTACATCAACAACTATCGAAAACCTAATGAGTCATATACCCAAGCATGATGTTACTGTTTTTGGTGTGTCTACTGATTTAACTGATCTTAATTTACCAACCCATCTGGATATCTTGAGATATTATTTTTACTTAAGCGAACGTGCTAAAACAGAACAAAAAAAGTTTTCCCATAAATCATTCACTATTCAAGTACAAGATAAGTTGATTGGAATTTGGGAAAAACTTGGTATGGAAATAATGCTGAAAAAAAGTGTATTTAATAAATTGAATAAATTGCTTGACAAGTATCAAGAGCAAATCAAGAGAAGAAACAACACCCAACAATTTACAGAGTATGTAAAATCTCTGGAAACAATTTTTTGCATTGGAACATGTAAATGCGATTTGAAGGCAGCTCCATGTGCATGCGGCTGGGTTCCCGAACGCCTCAAAGAGTTCATGCACGATCAACATAATCAGAGAAGACTAACAATGGATGCATTTGTGATGGAAACTGAAGAGCAAGGAGCAACGTCTATGTCATCAATGCCAACATACCAAGATCCCGATGATTCAACATACGCACCGCCACCGGTTCAAGAAGATATGGATAGAAGCACAAGTTCACAATACACAGAGAGATACGATTGTTTTAACTTTGCCTTGGTATGTGACAGATTTGGTGTGCCTGACAGAGTAGCATCAGCATTGGGAACCGCTCTTTTGCAAGATTTTAAAATTAAAGATAAGCATGGGAAACCTCTCATTATGGATAAATCGAAAGTTCGCAAAGAAAAAGAGAAATGCAGACAAGAAGTGCTTCGCAAACGGTTAGATGATACCAATTTGTTAGCGTTTTTATTCGATGGCAGAAAAGATGATACTTTAACGATAGATAAAATTGATGAGAAGTATCATACTAGGATGGTAAAAGAACCTCATCTTGTTATTTTGAGAGAACCCAATTCTGAATTGATTGGTTACGTAAGACTGGAACATGAAACCGCTGAATACAAAACAACCAAATTAAATGGTTTTTTCAACGATAAAAATATATCACTGGATGCATTAATTGGAATATGCACTGACGGTGAGCCAACAAACACTGGCCCACACGGTGGAATTATACGACGATTCGAATTGCTGTTAAAAAGACCATTGCATTGGTTCGTTTGCCTTCTACACTTCAACGAACTTCCGTTTCGGCATTTGTTTGAAGCTTTGGATAAATCAACCAGCACTGGACCAAGATCGGCAACCGGAAAACTGAGCCGTCAAATCGAAACTTGTGAAACTCTTCCGGTCAGTTATTGCTATCCCTCATTTATTATAATTGTCAACCATTTTTAATTATTTTATTATTATATATTTTCAGGTGGTGGACGGCTTCCAGAAAATTGTGTTGCAAAATATGCCCCCTGCTCCAGAAAAAATTTAATTTTCCACCGATTCGAAGTACTTATACGACATGGCCCATGCAATTTCTAGCGGCGTGGTTCCGGTGGATCTGGCTAACATCAAACCAGGGAAAATTGTACATTCTCGGTGGCACACCAAGGCCGCTGGATTATTGCGATTATATGTGACAACGGAAAATCCAGATGCAAATTTAAGAATTCTGGTTGAATTTATAATTAAATGTTATGTGCCAATGTACTTCAATATCAAGTATTACAGCTCTGTCGTGTACGGCAGTGCATTATTTTTCAAGTTCATTGGTTGGTCACGATTTCTAGAACCTCGTTTACGCAAAATTGTCAATCAAGTAATTAAAGATAATTCATATTATGCGCATTCGGAAAATATCTTGTTATCAATGTTGTTTGATGATAGCAAAGAAAAGCGCGACTGTGCCATCAAGAAAATTCTACGCTATCGAACCGATGTTGACGAGCCAATGGAACTTAGAGTTTATAAAAAACCAGATATAAACTTTAATTGCACAAGTTATACGGAAATGATCGATTTGAATGATATAAATATCGTATTTGAACCACCATTCACGCGAAGCATTCCGTACGATACATTGAAAGAATATTTAAATCAAGATGATCCACCGTTTAATGATCCAAAAATTCCATCACACATACAAGGAACGGAACGACATGTTCAATTGCTAGCTAGCGTTTCCAAACGGGTTATACCGGAAAATGTAGAGGCTGTTATGGCGACGACATTAAAGAGCCATGCGAAATTGCCCAGACTTAAAAGTAAAAAAGACTCAAACAATAATTTTTTTAGTTTCTTTTCTATAACTCACTTAAATTAATTTTTTCATTTACATATGTTCTGACTAAATAAATTTCTTAAGAGAAAAAATAGATATTATTATAGATAAATAATAAATATTATTATAAATAAATAAATAAAAATAAAGAAAAAACATAGCCATTTAGCTGATTTTTTCTTGTAAAGGCCAAAAATGGTGATTTTTTGAAATGATTGTATGGGGAACCCCCCAGGGGAGTTCCAGGGGGTGTGCCACTGGCATGGGTGGATCGGCCGTCCAAAGTTAGTGGGGGTGGGTCATACATTTGGACTCGATTGGAGCACTCTAAATGGGTCAAAGTGGGATTTTTCAAAATTTGCCCCTACCCAAAAGTTCGACCCAAATTGGGGGACATCAGAATTCGTTTTAGAGGTATGGTTCCTTCGGCAAAGTTTCTTATTTTGATCCCTAGAATACGATTTTCACAGAGCAATGAGCGATTTTTAAATCGACCCGCCGTATATTATACATATATACGAGGAGTGGCTGAAATGTTGAAGGCCCAATGTATTAAATTCGCTAAATATATAAATCAGAAATAAATGGAAGTTATTTAAGACTTATCTTCCCCGCAGATCAGACATAACTGCCATTGAAGTTAATTCATGAGATAAATTAGAAAAATTGGGTAGAAATAGCATCCTCTTTAGAGATTAGAACCGAAAGAAAACGGAATAAATTCCCGTTAAAAGCCCAGTACTGAATATATTAAATGTTTCAACGAATTTCCAACGCTATCCTTGCATATTTATTTGTGTTTACCCTTATTCACGAAGTATGTGGAGTATGATTTTATTTATAGAAAAACCTTTTATAGAAAAAATGCGTTCTTCAGACTCCGAAGGGATGTATGTATGCATGAAGCTCGTCTTCTATTGATTTTTTATTTTTCCCTGTTGTAATAACCTCGACTTACGTTGAAGATCGTGAATGTCATTTTAATTTAATTTGTTATTTTTAAGTACATGTGTAAGAAAAACTACATATATGCGTATTTACATATGCATATGTCCGCATATACTGAGTATAGACGATCACGTGCAAGGAGAAAAGGCTTCAACCTTTACAAATACCCAGTAGAAAAAAAATAAAGAGTAAAAAGCAATTACAGAAGACCTTCTCTGGAATGTAGAGGGCATTACCATCTCCATGATTTCCTTAATTATTATTTTTTATATGAAACGAGCCCAATTGCAAGGCATTGCTTTTCCGATCTCGAGAGAATAGATCAGAACAGGACACATATTTTACGCGTAACTTTTTCATTTGAATAATATTTTGCTCTGCACTTCAAATATGCGTTTTGTAATTAAGAAAAACCAATAACAACAAGTAAGGAAGTATAAGTTCAGGCGAAACCGATTTTTATATACCCGGCGCACGTATCAAATATTGTCGTTTCATCTTTCTCTAAACTAGCAGGGGTGTTTTTCCTCATTTCAAACGTTTTCGATAATATGCAGAGTTATGGTCTGATTATGCATACTTCGCATAACTTCGCACAACTTCGCATAACCTTCAAACTGTAATTTCGTATGATATTTGTATGTATCTTGTATGTATTCCATTACCCAGAAATTAGCAGAACTTTTAAAAACTTAGCAAACTGTTTAGTTTAGATTTTGCTTCACAGTTTCTTAAGTTACAATTTTATTGCACTGGTACAAATGGTTGTGCGATGTTATGCGAAGTATGCATAATCAGACCCTTATACTTAATGAAATAATTGAATCAAGTTTGGTAGAAATCGATAAAGCGGTTATCGAGATACAGCTTTATAGTCATAAAGTGGGCGGTGCCACGCCCGATTCCTAAAAGTATTTAACAGCCTTACTTATTGTTAAGAGATTGTTGTAACTAGAAACTTGGAGTAAATAAACGTCCTCAGTTAGTGAAATTTACCGTTATGCTGGTGTAATTTTAGTCCGATTTTAATAATTTTCAACGAATTTCTTTCTTGTACTAAGGTTATTGGGTGTACCGACTTTGGTAGAAATTGATGAATCGGTTACCAAGATACACATTTGTGGTCATAAGGGGGCCACGCCACGCCCATTATCCAAAAATGTATAATAATCTAATTTAATGCTAAGTGCTTATTGTAATTATCGATTTTGAGACAACTAGCTTAAGTAGTTGCTGATTGATCGCAGTTTTTGTATTTCTGTAAATTACCGTTATATGGGAGGTGGGCATGGTTATTGCCCGATTTCAAAGATTTTCAGCAGATTTCTTAGTTGGGCCCTAGGTAAGGCTCGTACAGAGTTTGGTAAGGATTGCTGGGGCGGCTACTGAGATATAGCATTTCATCATAAGTGGGCGGGATCACGCCCATTTTCCAAAAATTTCATGATAATAATATTTTGTTATTAATCTGCATCTGCATTTAATAGAATTCATTAAATGAATTCATGGTGAAATTACAAACAGGTGAAGTAATAAAACAGATTTCTCACTTCATTTTCTTGACATTCGACTATTTTACAGAAATTTTTTAAAAGCAAATTTTCATATAAGATAGTTTCAAATCTTTCTTCTCGCTTTTATTACTACGCGCGGTATAATTTCAACATGCGTTGAAACAAACTTATTTTCATATTTGTGTAGCTAATGTCAGTTTATTTGCTTAACACGTTGCCTACTCACTTCTCGACAAGTTATATTTACTGGAATGCCTTATCAAGGGAAGCCTTTCTTATACATATGTTTATACGAGTATGTATATATGAATTTTCTACAACTACGAACAGAGAAATGATAAAATGTTCGTGACACATTTCGATTGAACTCTCACCACAGGAATGATGTCTAACTTTACATACATACATACATATGTATCCCTGCAGGGAAAGCTACTAGTTGTGAACTAGAATTCTACCGGTTTG
>NW_023458560.1:15387874-15391768 GCF_013731165.1 Rhagoletis pomonella
TAATTGAATAAGAAAACTTCCCAGAAAATAAGAGGTGGGAAATACTTGAAAAGTAGCGGTATTTATTTCAAAGCGTTTTTTGACTCATTTTATGCAAAACATAAGAAACTTTTGCGCCGTAATTGTTAAATTTGAGTATGAAACTTTGGCGACTACAACAAATGAAAAATAGTTGTTTGACTAAGTAAGTATACAAATTTTGTATAAAAAGAACACTACGCATATCTAGGACTTCTGCCTGCAATACATTCTGTTGTGTATGGAAATGTACAAATAAGAAGTATTTACAAAAAATGCCACATATATACATATGTACATATGTGGAGGTCCACTCCAAAAATATACATTTACGTAAATTGAGAAAGTTTTATTTATCATTGATCCCTAAAAAAAAGTTTAAATTTTTAACTATGGGGCTATTTTTATTTTAAATTAGTAGCTTGGTTTAAGCCATTATAAGCATTTTAAAAACAAAATGTATCTTTTTGCGCGACTGATAGGTAATGTCCGTTTTTCTATGACCATTATAAAAATGTAATTTTTTACAATTTAAAATTTTTCTGCCCTTTACCCACAAATTTTATTCTGAAAGGTGGTTTGGAGGGCAGATAAATTTTTCATGTTACTTGAGAAAACAGCCCTAAGAGTACAATCGCAGCAATTGCATATTTGCTAGAAGCACTGCTAAAGGGTCAATATTTGAATACCTTAAAATAAGAAAGAAGTTGCATCAAATACACATATATATACGAGGAGTGGCTGAAAAGTTGAAGGCCCAATGTATTAAAATCGCTAAATATATAAATCAGAATTAAATGGAAGTTATTTAAGACTTAACTTCCCCACAGATCAGACCTAACTGCCATTGAAGTTAATTCATGAGATAAATAAAAATAATAATTGGGTAGAAATAGCATGCTCTTTAGAGATTAGAACCGAAAGAAAACGGAATAAATTACCGTTAATACCCAGTACTGAATATTTTAAATGTTTCAACGAATTTCCAATGTTCTCCTTACATATTTACTTGTTTTTACCCTTATTCTCGTAGTATGTGGGGCATGATTTTATTTATAGAAAAACCTTTTATAGAAAAAATGCTTTCTTCACACTCAGAAGGGATGTATGTATGCATGAAGCTAGTCTTCTGTTGATTTTTGATTTTTTCCCTGTTGTCAGTAACCTCGACTTACTTTGAAGATCGTGAATGTCACTCTTTTTCATTTAATTTGTTTTTTTTACGTACATGCTTAAGAAAAACTACATACATACATATATGCGTATTTACATATGCATATGTGCACATATACTGAGTATAGACGATCACGTGCAAGGAAAAAAGGCCTCAACCTTTATATATACCCAGTAGAAAAAAAAGAAAGAGTCAAAAGCAAAAGCAGAAGACCTTCTCTGGAATGTAGAGGGCATTACCATTTCCATGATTTCCTTAATTATTATTTTTTATATGATACGAGCCCAATTGCAAGGCATTGCTTTTACGATCTCGAGAGAATAGATCAGAGTAGGACACATCTTTTACGCGTAACTTTTTCATTTGAATAATATTTTGCACTGCAACTCAAATATGCTTTTTCGTAATTAAGAAAAACCAATAACAACAAGTACAGAAGTATAAGTTCGGGCGAAACCGATTTTTATATACACGGCGCACGTATCAAATATTGTCGTTTCAACTTTCTCTAAACTAGCAGGGGTGTTTTTCCCCATTTCAAACGTATTCGATAATATGCAGAGCTATACTTAATGAAATAATTGAACCAAGTTTGGTAGAAATCGATAAAGCGGTTATCGAGATACAGCTTTATAGTCATAAAGTGGGCGGTGCCACGCCCGATTCCTAAAAGTATTTAACAGCCTTAATTATTGTTAAGAGATTGTTGTAACTATAAACTTGGAGTAAATAAACGTCCTCAGTTAGTGAAATTTACCGTTATGCGGGTGTAATTTTAGTCCGATTTGAATAATTTTCAACGAATTTCTTTCTTGTACTAAGGTTATTGAGTGTACCGACTTTGGTAGAAATTGATGAATCGGTTACCAAGATACACATTTGTAGTCATAAGGGGGCGGCGCCACGCCCATTATCCAAAAATGTATAATAATCTAATTTAATGCTAAGTGCTTATTGTAATTATCGATTTTGAGACAACTAGCTTAAGTAGCTGCTGATTGATCGCAGTTTTTGTATTTCTGTAAATTACCGTTATATGGGAGGTGGGCATGGTTATTGCCCGATTTCAAAGATTTTCAGCAGATTTCTTAGTTGGGCCCTAGGTAAGGCTCTTACAGAGTTTGGTAAGGATTGGTGGAGCGGCTACTGAGATATAGCATTTCATCGTAAGTGGGCGGGGTCACGCCCTTTTTCCAAAAATTTCATGATAATAATATTTTGTCATTAAACTGCATCTGCATTTAATAGAATTCATTAAATGAATTCATGGTGAAATTACAAACAGGTGAAGTAATAAAACAGCTTTCTCACTTCATTTTCTTAACACTCGACTATTTTGCAGAAAATTTTAAAAGGAAATTTTCAAATAAGATAGTTTCAAATCTTTCTTCTCGCTTTTATTACTACACGCGGTATAATTTCAACATGCGTTGAAACAAACTTATTTTCATATTTGTGTAGCTCATGTCAGTTTATTTGCTTAACACGCGTGTAACGCGTTACCTACTCACTTCTCGACAAGTAATATTTACTGGAATGCCTTATCAAGGGAAGCCTTTCTTATACATATGTTTATACGAGTATGTATATATGAATTTTCTACAACTACGAACAGAGAAATGATAAAATGTTGGTGACACATTTCGATTGAACTCTCACCACAGGAATGATGTCTAACGTTACATATACATACATACATACAGTGAGTCACAGTCAAAGTGAGCCACACTATCTAGTTAGCAGAATTATGTGAAAAAATAATGAAAAACAACACCGATTGAAACAACTTTTATGTTCATTTATTGTTTGAATATTAAGCTTCAGTAATTCATCACGTACATAAAATAGTTCCTTTGTTTACTATAAAAAAATCAACAAAAACTAAAATAATTCATAAATCTATGTCACAGTGAAAGTGAGCCACCTAAACTAAAATTAACTTAAATAACAAATTAATATTTTGTTGGGCCTCCTTTCGCAGAAATTACGGCTTGTAGACGTCTTGGCATTGATTCTAGCAAACCGCAGGTATATGTTGATGGAATTGCATGCCACTCCGCTTGTAAGGCATCTAAAAAGCCCTTTTTCGACGAAATGCTATGTTTTCGCACGTTTTGGTCAAGACGAGCCCACAAGTTTTCTATTATATTTAAATCTGGAGATTGTGGGGGTACTTCCAGTACATGGGGACAATTATATAGTAGGCATTCCCGCGCAACAAAGGATTTATGCTTGGGATCATTGTCCTGGTAAAAATAAAAGTCTCCTTCGATCCCTAGTCTTTCAACACTTGGCTTAACATTTTGCTTTAAAATGTCTATATAAACATATTTATTTATAATGCCTGGAATATGTTGCAGATTTTCAGTGCCACCACCTGCCATGCAGCCCCAAACCATGACAGAGCCACCGCCGTGCTTCATACTGGGAGTAAGGTTTTGCTGCTGAAACTCGGAGTTCTTTTGCCTCCATACCATCTTCTTACCGTCTGAGCCAAATAAGTTAAATTTACTTTCGTCGGTAAATAGAACCTAAAAAAAATATTACTATAGCCTCAAAGGTGTATTCTACCGTTATATACCTTTTGCCAGAAATGCATATCTTTATGAACATATTTGCGCGCAAACTCCATCCGTTTTTTACGGTTTTTATTGTTAATAAAAGGCTTGTTTCTGGCCGTTCGTCCATTATAGCCGTGCTTT
>NW_023458560.1:15391868-15397245 GCF_013731165.1 Rhagoletis pomonella
GTAGCTGAACAGTTTTAGATCTCGACACTTAACAAACTCCTGCCTATTCGTGACTCGGCACAAAAATTTAAAATATTGGTTCCGTACGTCATGCGGACTGCGCCCCTCGTGCGGATGGGCGGGAATGGAGGGTAAAAACCGTTGGGATATTATTATTATTATTATTATTAATGCTTGGTGCTTTTGTTTTCAGTTTGAAGACACCAAATCTGTAAACCTTAAAAAACAGGGGGCAAAATTTATAGCAATCGTAAGTTGTTAAGCAACTTTACAAAATGAGCATATGCTTACCAAGAAAATATGTGGCAGTACGTTCAATCATGTCAGAATTACATTCGGTAATTCGTAATTGCTGGAACCTTAAATCGACCTTTAGTTTGGGCTAAATTTGTTATATATTTTTTCGACTATTCAAAAAAGCAGCAGCATCTCCCAACAGTAAAATTAATATCTAACAAACCTTTTGAAAAAAAGAGAATAATCGAAATCGGGTGTGATTTGAAGGGTATACAGCT
Organism: Rhagoletis pomonella; assembly: GCF_013731165.1. Taxonomy (NCBI): domain Eukaryota; kingdom Metazoa; phylum Arthropoda; class Insecta; order Diptera; family Tephritidae; genus Rhagoletis; species Rhagoletis pomonella. The sequence continues at coordinate 15,392,384 of NW_023458560.1, forward strand.
TTTATGACACAAAAATATGTTTCCCACTATGCGCAAGTAGATACGCTCAAATATGATACATTAAGAGGGGAAATCAAATTTCGTTATATTTCAGGAAATTTTCTTTCCGACCGCTTAGGAAAGACAATCTCTTTATGTTTCTTTAGTTCACAAGATCATAAGAGACTGCAGTGTAGATTTAAACTGCCACATAGTTCATGAAACTTCATTTCTAGTTTTTGTTTTCGTTTAAACAGTCAGGAAAAATTAATACATTTCTCTTACATCTAAGCGAAACGGCAAATAAGAACAAGAATCTTAACTTCACTTGGACGAAAATATTTGAATTTATAAAAAACAGACATATATGTAATACTCCTATATTGGCAGTAAGAGCTAGTACCGTCCGAAAACACTATAGTACAGATATATCAATAAACACGTACGAAAGAAAAGGCACACATATGTTTATAAATACCCTGCAAGAAATTGTGCGACTAATCTCTAAAGAGAGCATTCCGGGATTACTCTCAATCGGGTACGATTGGGCATTAATTATTCGCAACTAGTCTCATACGGGTAATAATGGAGGTCAATTAGTCTTGACTCATCCCTTATGGGTATAATTGGAGATCAATTAGTCCCCAACTCATCTCTAACGGGTACTATTAACGATTTAATGATATGTACGCAATTAGTCAATGAAATTTCATGTGCGGCGTTGGCACACAGAGAGAGTATTCGTCTCACCAAACTGAGCAACCCGGTTCGAATCTCAGCTGGCGCAAATTTTTATTTTCTAAAAGTGACTAGTCGCTTTTATACCCTTTCGGGTATAAAGCTGAACAATTAGTCTCTTCATAGGACATGCTCGAACAAAAGCGAACAGTTCATTCCATATAAAGAGATCAAAAGTGGTATTAGTCGCATGTTCCTTTGCGATTGCTCCCGGAGTCATCCCGAATTAGTCCCATTTTTTGCAGGGTCGTCTTACCCTTCCTGGTGCCACGTATGTATGTATGTATGTGTGTTGAAAATATATGTATGCGCCCACAATTCATGCACAAGTTTTATTTGACACCGTAGCCATGCATTCATATGTACATACAAACATATGTGCATACTTATATACATTCCGATGTAAGTTCACTTCAAATTCCGAAATGAGTGAATTATTTACATTGGCATGCAACGCCTGAAAAGAAAATCGATTTCATTATCTCATTAAGATCATAGCTTGTGGCCTGCGGTTAGGCGCGTACACGTTTTTATCACATTTAGGAATGCAAATTACCGCAAAAGCAGACATCAGACAAAAAATAAACACTCAATAAATTAGCAAAACAACAAATGATACTCGTATACAAAAGAGCAGCGTCTTTATATTTAGTAAAATGCTTGACTTTGAATGACTGAAAACAAAATAGGTGAATATAAAATATTGGCAATACATTTGTATGAAAAGGCAGACAAGCAGACATATTGGCAGACAGGCCATTGAACGAATATAAATGAAAGAAATAACAACAATTTTGAATAAATGATTACAAATGAAATTAGCAAAAATACTTGGTAAGTAACAGAGAACAAACAGTGAAAATGGAAAACAAATAAACAAGTAATTTTTAAGCAAAAAAAGCGACTTCAATTCTCATATAAAAATTTAACATTATCGTTAACTTCCAATGATCCAATGCTCGGATCTAAACGAAATTAGTATGGGACCACCTTTGCGAGATTTATCGGTTGACGTAGTCCAAAGTTATGAGGTAACATACATAAAAAAAAAAATAAAAAATATTCCGACGAATTGATAACTCTGCTTTTTTTGAAGTCGGTTAAAAGCGAAAAAAACTAAATAATATCTAGAGAAGCCGGAAGCAAGCAATGTGGCGCACAGTGGCCTGAATGTGGCAGAACGTGAAAGTTTTGAAATGTTTCCAAATATCCCACTTAGCACGTATATTAGGCTACCAGACCATGGCCACGAACAGTGTTGCTAGATCATTGAAGTGAGAAATCGGCAGTTTGGTTCTCGAAAATTCTCATTTGCTTGTAAAAATCGTCAACATATAAACAATTTTAATAAACATAACTAGGAAGCTCTTTTGTTTTTTTTTCAATTTATTCTAGCTTCAGTTTGATATATGTAAAAAATAAGGAGTTAAACTTTTTTAAAAAATTTTTAAATTCGCATTATAATAATAATAATAATATATTGGCGCTTACGCATATGTTGGTGTTTGGCCGAGCTTCTCCTCCGATTTGTGGCGTGCGCCTTGATGTTATCGCACGAAGGAGAGGGACCTATAGTTTTACGCCGACTCCGAATGGTGATTGCATTTTTATGAGAAGCTGTGTTTTCGCATTTCTTTTAACAAAAAAAAGTTTTAATTGCAATAAAATCACATTTTATTTTAATTTTTTCTCAAATTGCAACTTAACTATGTGCATGAAAAACTGTTCATACTTACAAGTTTTGCTAAAGAATTTATTCATGATTCCCTTTGCTTAATAAAATATGTGCCAGTACGAAACGTCACAACTCAAAAGTTACGAACTTGATCGCCTGAAACTACACAAATAGTGACGAAACCAAGAAGAAAACTACTTACCGATAACTACTAGTTATTAGTGCTGCCACATGATATAATTTCGATACGACAATTATGTATTAGAAAAAATGGCAAACTCTCAACAAGAGTTTACACTGCAATTTGTAGTTGTCTGTGTAACTATCTTAAAAGTTGAAAACCAGCCAAATTTGCACATAAGAAAAATCGTCATTGGTTCACAAAAATCTTTAAACCGTCATGACAGTAAAAAATCTTCGAAATGACAACCAAATCGTCAACCTGGCAACACTGATCACGAAGCACAACTCTATTCTATGAGATATTTAGTTGCTAATTAGTTACACAATTCCTGCTGTAAAAGATATGCGTTATCTGCCAAGGTAAGTCTTAAGCTAGCAGACCATTGCTATAACTTTGGTTCCCGATAAGATACCAGAGTTCTCCAAACGGCATATTTAGTTGCTTATTAGGTGCTAATTAGTTACACTAATCCCGTGATATGCTGGTATTACAATTTTTCTGACAGGCGGGTGACATTTGTTTACAAAAAATTATTTGATTTATATTAGGTTTTAAATTTTCAAGACGAAAGACATTAATTTTAGAAGGGTTGTATGTCCTCTCCCTACGTTTAAAAATTTATCGCAATTCCAATTTGTATTTTCAGAGAAAAAAATAATTTCCGTACCATTGTAAAAATATTCAAATGCTCATAAAAAACCTAAATTTGAAAATTTTTCAATGAAATTTACGGAGTGTATTTCAGATGAGCGAAAAATCCCCTCGAAGTTCGAACGTCGGTAAGTTTTCAAAAAAACATTTTTATTCATTAAAAACTCCATTTTTGAGGTATTTTTAAATCAGTCCAGCTCACTTAAATCTTAATATTTTGCCACAATATTTTGGTGGAGGTCCCAAAATATAATACATTGTAATCCCGGCGGCAACTTTTTTGGGGATGCAGTCTAATTTACAAGCGTGTTTTTCGTGAAGCCTCTTTACCGAATTGTTTAGGAATATTCTAGTCGTATTACATATAAAATTGGCAATTTCATTTGCTTTTTACATAAATTTTAATTTTCTATGATGCTCTCATATACTTTTTTTACTTTACTATTTATGCTCACTGCAAACTGGCCACATATGTACATATTTATAATGTTTGCGCAATATTTTCAAGATTATTAAAAAACTAAACCTGAGTATCCGGCAAACAAAAAATATTTCTAAACGCTATTGGCTATTTCGCTCGATGCTACTTTTTGAACAGAAAATATGTCATATTTCATTCTCATGCTCAATCGAAACAAAATTTATCTGGTTAATGTAGAAGTAGTTATGCGGTTCCATAATTTTCTTTTCTCTGATGACACATAAAGTAAGCGTATTTCTTTTTTCAGCTCCCCTCGTAATCCACATGCTATTGAGATGCTCATTTTCATATTTATTCGCATGGCACATCATTGCCGTCAATTATGTCAGCTGTGCAGGGTTTTTATTTTTCCTTGCAAACCAAAGATGATGGTGCGCTGCACTCAAAGGAGCGCGCCATGACAGTAGTCAGTGCAAGTAAAAGGGGTTCGATTGTATGTTGTTACTGAACTAACTTTTGCCACTTGCAGACCTCATCAATATGAACGATAACGCTGCCAGAAGTTCTGGTAACTGTATACTGCCGACACTCTCTCCTTCCTTTTTTCAGGCAAACTATAGTTGCATTTTCGTGTGCTGCATATCACTGCAGGGAAAGCTACTAGTTGTGAACTAGAATTCTACCGGTTTGCGTTTCAGCCGAACTAGTTCACGTTCTTTCCTTTTTCAATGTTAACGACTGGTATTTTTAACATTGCGATGTCCTACGAGATGTCAATTGTCAGGCTATGCATCAGCATCTACTAGTATAAATACTAGTAGCATCATACCAGTTGATGAGATAGTCTGCCAATTCATCCCCTATGAAAAGCATTAGTATGCCTTTTTGCTCGCGGCGCTCCAGCAGTCATAATGGCCGACAGAGCAAAGCACTCGCGTGGTAAGCCTGAGGTCCCAGGTTCAAATCCTGGCGCAGAAAAAATTTTTTTATTTTCTATTTTTTATTTTATTTTTATTTTTTATAAATCAATTTTTTTGTTTAGGCTGTTTATTGTAACTTTTAAATTTAATAAAAAAAATATTTTTGTTTACTTTCTTTGTTTTTATAGCACAAACATTTCTTCCTAAATGTTTTTTTGCAATGCAATTAGAATTTCAAATTTGTTGTTTATTTATAAATTGAATAAATTATTTTTACTTACATTTATTTAACTT
>NW_023458560.1:15397345-15409177 GCF_013731165.1 Rhagoletis pomonella
TTTTTTTTGCTCTCCCTCTGCTTGTTTACTATTCTTCCCCCTCTAATAAAGCGATGTATGATGTGCTGGACAGTTCCTCGACTTTTATTCACATATTCTGCAATATCTCTTTGAGATTTTCCCTTTTCGTGAAGTTCAATTATTAACTCTCTAATTTCAATACTTGTTTGTCGACCCATCTTCACTTACTGCTTGTTAATACACAACTAATGAACCAACAATAAGATGCGAGCAAAAATTTATATCCGAAAATAGATATACCGTTATTTTAAAAGAAACAACATTAGGTGGCTCACTTTGAGTGTGACGCGAGTTGCCCCACTTGTTTTTGTTTTTTTTTTATTACTCCTACTTCGATTGCGAGCAAAAACAAAAAATACCGTTAGAATGCAAGCAAACATACTTACTTTTAAAACTAAATAAGAAATAAAGGGTGTAAGGGAGTTTTTACAAAGGTTATTTTAACAAATATTTTCAAATAAGTGGTGGCTTACTTTCACTGTGACTCACTGTATGTATATCGCACATCAAACTACATATAATATATTGCAGCACACGCAAATGCAAATATAGTTTGCCTGAAAAAAGGAAGGATAGAGTGTCGGCAGTATACAGTTACCAGAACTTCTGGCAGCGTTATCGTTCATATTGATGAAGCCTGCAAGTGGCAAGAATTTTGTTCAGTAACAACATACAATCGAACCCCTTCTACTTGCACTGACTACTAGCATGGCGCGCTCCCTTCAGAGCAGCGCACCATCATCTTTGGTTTGCAAGGAAAAATGAAAATCCCGCACAGCTGAGATAATTGACGGCAATGATGTGCCATGCGAATAAATATGAAAATGAGCATCTCAATAGCATGTGGATTACGAGGGGAGCTGAAAAAAGAAATACGCGTACTTTATGTGTCATCAGAGAAAAGAAAATTATGGAACCGCATAACTACTTCTACCTTAACCAGATAAATTTTGTTTCGATTGAGCATGAGAATGAAATATGACATATTTTCTGTTCAAAAAGTAGCTTCGAGCGAAATAGCCAATAGCGTTTAGAAATATTTTTTTTTTGCCGGATACTCAGGTTTATTTTTTTAATAATCTTGAAAATATTGCGCAAACATTATAAATATATACATAAGTGGCCAGTTTGCAGTGAGCATAAATAGTAAAGCTTCGTATATGAGAGCTTCATAGAAAATTAAAATTTATGTAAAAAGCAAATGAAATTGCCAATTTTATATGTAATACGACCAGAATATTCCTACACAATTCGGTAAAAAGGCTTCACGAAATATACGCTTGTAAATTAGACTGCATCCTCAAAAAAGTTGCCGCCGGGATTACAATGTATATTTTGGGACGTCCACCAAAATATTGTGGAAAAATATTAAGATTTAAGTGAGCTGGACCGATTTAAAAATACCTCAAAAATGGAGTTTTTAATGAATATAAAAGTTTTTTTGAAAATTTACCGACGTTTGAACCTTGATAAAAATATAGTAAGGTAGAACCGCTGAGAGTAACTTTTAAAATTCTTGACGTTTTCAAACAATTTAATTTTTAAATTTACTCACAAACTCACACACACATTTTCATTTTCAATCTCAAGCAACAACAACTTCGAACAATTTTAATTTTTCTTTTCACTTTTATATGATTTTAAAATGTTGGCAAACTTCAAAAAAAAGTCATGGCCGACAAATTGAGAGAACGGTTCTACCTTGCTATGTTTTTATCATGGTTCGAACTTCGAGGGGATTTTTCGCTCAATTGAAGTTCTACTCATCTCAAATACACTCCGTAAATCATGATAAAAAATAGGAAGGTAGAACCGCTGAGAGGAATTTTTCATATTCTTGACGTTAGCAAGCATTTTAGTTTTAAAATTTTACATACAAGCTCACACACACATTCTTATTTTCAATCTCAAACAAAAACAACTTTGAACAATTCCTTTTTTCTACTCTCAATTTTATATGATTTTAAAATGTTGGAAAACTTCAAAAAAAAAAATCATGGCCGACGAATTGAGAGAACGGTTTTACCTTACTATGCTTTTATCATGCCGTAAATTTCATTGAAAAATTTTAAAATTTAGGGTTTTATGAGCATTTGAATATTTTTACAATGGTACGGAATTTATTTGAATACTGAGAATACAAATTGGAATGCGATAACTTTTTAAACATAGGGAGAGGACATACAACCGTACTAAAATTAATTTTTTTCGTCTTGAAAATTTAAAATTTAATATAAATAAAATTTTTTTTTTAGCAAATAAAAATTTAAACAATTTCTCCGCCTGTCAGAAAAAATGTAATACCACCATATCACGGGATTAGTGTAACTAATTAGCACCTAATTAGAAATTAAATATGCCGTTTGCAGAACTCTGGTAACTTATCGGGAACCAAAGTTATAGCAATGGTCTGCTAGCTTAAGACTTACCTTGGCAGATAACGCGTATCTTTTACAGCAGGAATTGTGTAACTAATTAGCAACTAAATATCCAATAGAATAGAGTTGTGCTTCGTGACCAGTGATGCCAGGTTGACGATTTGGTCGTCCTTTTGAAGAATTTTTACTGCCATGACGGTTTGACGATTTTGCGAACCAACGACGATTTTTCTTATGTGCAAATTTGGCTGGTTCTCAACTTTGAAGATAGTTACACAAACAACTAAAAATTGCAGTGCGAAGGCTTGTTGAGAGTTTACCATTTTTCTAATACATAATTGTCGTATCGAAATTATACCATGTGGCAGCAACTAGTAGTTATCGGTAAAAAGTTTTCTTCTTTGTTTCGTCACTATTTGTGTAGTTTCAGGCGGTCAAATGGTGACAGGTAATAAGGTCAATGGAAATAAGGTCAATTGACTTTATTTCCCACCCTGGTGCGAAATAACGTCAATTGACACTATTAACTTTTCAAACGCGAAATAAAGTCAACAAAAATTTGGAAATAAAGTCATTGACGCTATTTCCTCATTCAAATGAAAATAGCGTCAACAATGCTTCGAAGTATGTCGATTCATAGAAAAAATGTTGTTCTTACAATAAACATTGCCCCGTAAGTGTTGTTTTTTAATATTAAATTTTAAGGTTATTGCCAAATCCTCAGTGTTTTGATATTAATCCACACACAATCATGAACTACCACCAATTGATTTTATTAAACAAAATTAAATTACGAATTTGTAAAAACACGATGCGAAAAACTAAACGCCTGCGCACAGCTGGAATATGAGAAATATTTGAAGAAAGAGTGTAGAAATGATCCATAACTTGCAAAACATGTTTCGTTTCCACAAAAATAAAGCGAACACTATTAAATTCAAGAAACAGTCCATGTCCAAAAACCCCGGAGGAACACTGAAAGAATTCTGTGTTTTAAATTAGCATATTTTGAACGAATTCAGAATGTCTAAGGTGGAAAAGAAAGCAACCTTTCTATAAAAAAACAATTATAGAAAAAGAATTTTCTTACACTGTATTCATGTCTACGCTAGCAATTTGTGACGACATCATTTAAAAGCAGCTAAAGAAAATGACGACACTATTTATTAGATGGCACATTCAACGAGCCAATGTGCCAAAATGCGGGTATAAACAATTATTGATTATTTAATATCGTAACCGAGATCATATAATGTTAATTGATTGGTTTTCACACACTTTTGAAACACAAATTATATGCTTTTTTACTGCAGACAAGTTGTTGCCCCAAAACACAGCATAAATTTTCCAATCAGGGCTGCCAACTATCCTTAGTTATGAGGTGCCATATTGAGGGTAAAAAAGTGCCAGAATGTGCCAAAGAGAAAAATAAAAGTGCCAAAAAATGTGTCATTCCTTTTAATCATTCACATTTAGCAATAAAATAAAGCTACATTTTCCAAACAAAAGTGCAATGATAAAATAAGATAAACCAGTTGAATAGCCTTTATAAATTAGAAAATTTTAGTTGAGAAAAAGGAGTGCACGCAAAGGATATCACAAAAATGTATTGAAATGTTATTTTTTTTTTTTACAAACGTGCCATTTTGGCATTTTGTGCCAAATTGAAAAATTAATTGCCATTTGAAGTAAAATAGGGACAAATGGCACGGTTTGAGCCAAGCCCTGCTTCCAATAACTTACAAATATAAAAAGGTGAAATATCGAGGGCTTGAATTCATTAATACCCTCTATCTGCAATTTGCACAAAAACTAATTTGTGATTTTAGAAACCATCTGGGACTTATTACCTGTCGTTATACAAGTCTCATTAATATCACTGATGATAGTTAAAGCTTAGGTGAATTTTTATATCAGAATCTCATCTTTGTGAAAAATTTGCAGATAGAGGGTATTATTGAATATAAGCCCTCGATGTTTAAAATGTATACAAATTTTATTTCAACGTATACAAAAAATAAATCTACCTGCGTTACAGCACGGCGGGAGACGGGGAAGGGGGGCCGCGGCGTAGCGTGACGTGGTGTGCGCGCCGGACGCGCGGTATACGCGGGGCGCGAGCGCGAGCGTGAACGCGGCGCGCGCGGTGTGGCGCACTAACGCGGGCCGCCGCGAAGCTAGGCAAATTTAATGTTTGAAAGAGAAATAATGTCAATGGATTTTATTTCGTTTTTAAAAAGGTAATAATGTCAATTAACTTTATTTCGCGCCAGGGTGAGAAATAAAGTCAATTGACCTTATTTCCGTTGATCTTATTACCAGTCACCGGTCAAATTCGTAATTTTTGAGTTGTGACGTTTCGTACTGGTACATATTTTATTAGGCAAAGGGAATCATGAATAAGTTCTTTAGCAAAACTTGTAAGTATAAACAGTTTTTAATGCACATAGTTAAGTTGCAGTTTGAAAAAAAAATTAAAATGAAATGTGATTTTATTGCAATTATAACTTTTTTTGTTAAAAGAAATGCGAAAACACAGCTTCTCATAAAAATGCAATCACCATTCGGAGTCGGCGTAAAACTATAGGTCCCTCTCCTTCGTGTGACAACATCAAGGCGCACGGCACAAATCGGAGGAGAAGCGCGGCCAAACACCAACATATGCGTAAGCGCCAATATATTATTATTATTATTATAATGCGAATTTAAAAATTTTTTAAAAAAGTTTAACTCCTTATTTTTTACATATAGCAAACCGAAGCTAGAATAAATTGCAAAAAAAAACAAAAGAGCTTCCTAGTTATGTTTATTAAAATTGTTTATATGTTGACGATTTTTACAAGCAATTGAGAATTTTCGAGAACCAAACTGCCGATTTCTCACTTCAATGATCTAGCAACACTGTTGGTGACCATGGTCTGCTAGCCTAATATACGTACCTATTTAGTTGGATATTTGGAAACATTTCAAAACTTTGACGTTCTGCCACATTCAGGCCACTGTGCGCCACATTGCTTGCTTCCGGCTTCTCCAGATATTATTTAGTTTTTTTTCTTTTTTAACCGACTTCAAAAAAAGCAGAAGGTTATCAATTCGTCGGAATATTTTTTATTTTTTTTTTTATGTATGTTACCTCATAACTTTGGACTACGTCAACCGATAAATCTCGCAAAGGTAGTGTCTCACAGGCGGTCCCATACTAATTTCGTTTAGATCCGAGCATTGGATCATTGGAAGCTAACGATAATGTTAAATTTTTATATGAGAATTGAAGTCGCTTTTTTTGCTTAAAAATTACTTGTTTATTTGTTTTCCATTTTCATTGTTTGTTCTCTGTTACTTACCAAGTATTTTTGCTAATTTCATTTGTAATCATTTATTCAATATTGTTGTTATTTCATTTATATTCGTTCAATGGCCTGTCTGCCAATATGTCTGCTTGTCTGCCTTTTCATACAGATGTATTGCCAATATTTTCTATTCACTTATTTTGTTTTCAGTCATTCAAAGTCAAGCATTTTACTACATATAAAGACGCTGCTCTTTTGTATACGAGTATCATTTGTTGTTTTGCTAATTTATTGAGTGTTTATTTTTTGTCTGATGTCTGCTTTTGCGGTAATTTGCATTCCTAAATGTGATAAAAACGTGTACGCGCCTAACCGCAGGCCACAAGCTATGATCTTAATGAGATAATGAAATCGATTTTCTTTTCAGGCGTTGCATGGCAATGTAAATAATTCACTCATTTCGGAATTTGAAGTGAACTTAATCACCACCGGAATGTATATAAGTATGCACATATGTTTGTATGTACATATGAATGCATGACCACGGTGTCATTGGTGGTTTTATTTGTTCATGAATTGTGTGCGCATACATATATTTTCAACACACATACATACATACATACGTGGCACCATGAAGGGTAAGACGAGAAAGACATAAAGCTTGTATGTAATTAAAATCTAATCAGTACAAATGAATGAGGGTTTATGACTTTTTAATGAACACATGTACTAGAACAAACTGAAAATAAACAACTATGCACATACATACAGTGACGAACAAAAGTATTGGCACAGTGAATTTTTCACCATATATGCAAAGTTTTTTGTTCTAATTTATTTTCGATCATTTTTTATAAAAATATAGTTCATTTTACACCAGAAAACGTAATAATAAAATCTCTAAACTTTGTGCAAAACTCAGGAAAATTCTTTAAATTTGCACACTAATTTGCAACTTTTTATTCAGATTTTAAAAAAAAATTCAAAGTATGCAATTTTATAGCCCATTCAAATGTAGTATAACAAAGTCCAAGTTTAAAGTTGCTAGAAAATCGCGTTGGTTTTTGGCAATTTTTTTAGTGGAAGGTGTTGCTCATTTTCTCCATACAAAAAATAATTGTCGAATTACTTTGTATGGAAGAACTTGCGTGAAAAAAAATTACCAAAAATGAAAGCGATTTTCTAGCGACTTCAAACTTGCACTTTGTTATACTAAATTTGAATGGGCTATAAAACTGCATACTTAGAATTTTTCGAGAAAATCTGAATAAAAAGTTTCAAAATAGTGTGCAAATTTGATGAATTTTCCTGAGTTTTGCACAAAGTTTAGGGCTTTTATTATTATGTTTTCTGGTGTAGAATGAACAATATTTTTATAAAAAAATATCGAAAATAAATTAGAATAAAGAACTTTGCATATATTGCGAAAAATTGCCTGTGCCAATACTTCTGTTCGGCACTGTATGTATCATGAACCAACGACTACAGATCACCTAATCAGCCATCGTTGTATTTGTAATCGATTTTCAGAAAATGAGTTTTCGTAGCGTTTTTGACGTTTTTCGGTTTTGTTTACACCGTCTTCTACCTCTTCGTAGTGATTTTTTAGCGATTGAATGTGTTTTCTGCAGCGATTTTAATTATGAATTTTAATTTATTACATATTTATGACATAAAATGAAGTGCTGTGTGATTGAAACAAGTTTGTGCGTATGTTTGGTTTGCCGAAAGGCGTAAATTTGCGTGAAAAGTGGGTGCACGTTTGTGGCCAGAACGTTGCCATTGAAAAATCGTCCTGTGGTAATGATATGCCATTGTAAAACACTTTCATTCATGAAAACCATATTTTATGAACTTTTTTTGCTAATTGTCATCAAGTTTCACTTTGAATATTTTATAATAAATACCAGTTTAATCGCACTCAATCACCGCGCCTTTTTCGTTTTCTATCACCCCTATTCTGCAACTCTTTCGTATTCGGATTTTGCTGCGAATCGTAGAAATAGTACGCTGCAATCTGAATCGTATTTTCGAACTTTCGAAATTCGTAACAATGGCATGCCTAAAAAACGAACGAGTACGCTTTTTTGCGTAATTTTGTACGAAAACAATTCTGTGTCGGAGGCGAGATAAAAGATGTAAATCGATATGTGTTTGCAGGAAATATTAGTGGTGTTTATTTAAACAGATAAATTTGCCTTTCGCATATACGTCTATTTTTATCCACTGCTTTATATAAACGAGTAAAAAAGAATCTTTGTTGCCCCTTATCGAGAAACTTGGGTCCGGTTTAGTTATTTGTACAATGATTTTCGGTTGTTGTTTCCAAACGCATAACCCGAATCTAGAAACATTAACATACACTTGTAACCAAAGGATTAAAATTTTTTTTAAAATAAATGTTTCAAATTTCCGAGCACTATCATATTAATAAATTCGGTTTGCACTATGCACTTTTTTGCGAATTTCGATGTGGGTTCTGCGCAATAATACTGTGGATGGCGTAGACGGAGTGATGTGCACAATAAGTGTTGTATACCTTTGACATGCGCAAGCCCTTCTTCTTCGGCAACACAGAAAGGAGAATTCTACTTAGTAAGGGTTATTTATAATCCCTAAGCGCGGCCGAAGGCAGAAGCAAGTGCAACAGGAGGTGAACCTAACAAAGTGCATGTCTTCAATGGCTTGGAAGAAGCTGTTATTGCATTAACTGGATTGAGAACCAGATCTTCAAGCATAGGACTAGTTCTGGCTTGTGGTTCAACAATTCAACCAGAAGCTGATATAGACGCGCCCATGGTTACTATGCCCGACAGCTCCGCGTATCTTTGTGAAATCATTCCCATAGCGCGCTCTTACTCCGCTGCTATAATTGCAAATGCAATAGAATCATTCGTTTCCTTAAATATGTAAAATCCAACAATTTTACTATAAATAAGCACTTCATGAGTTTTGGTTGAAAGTGGACACAAAAAACTGTGCAGCAAGGTGTGGGCATGTGAATGGGATCGTTTACAACAGTGTTTCCCAAAGTGGCCGATATCGCCTCCTAGCATGTAGCTCACAGATGGTTAGGCATTTTTAAGATGCGCAGAAAATGCAATTATGAGTCAAATAATTTTAACAACTCTTAAAAATAATACTTCTCTCATTGGACGCGCACGGACGGTGAACGAAATTAATTTGAGAACCTGTAGTTTAGACGCATTCACATACATTCTTGTGCCCACTTTAAATTGTCAATACTATTCCGCATCTTTCAAAGGCGACGAAATATATCCGCCGTCAATTTTATACATTCGATTTACAAACAACCAAAAATATACATATGTATGTGCCCGGTTTGGAAGAACGAAAAATTCATATCCAGTTCTCAATGGTCAAAATTGAACTAGTTTAGGTTGAAAATTTTGTAGCAGGCCAATCTATACATATAATAAAACTGTAATAGGCCGATGTCCGTACATTATAGATATTAAAGAAAGATTAATATGGGGGGTGGTTATTAGAGCAACAGAAGCCAAATCAACAATTTTTAGAATCTTTGTCTGTCTGTCTGTCCGTCTATCTGCCTGTATGTTTGTACGCGCATCACTCGAACACTAATGCATCAATTTGAATGCAGCTTTCACCGATGTATTGCTAGAGGTATAACTTAATATACAGAAAGAAAAAAAATAGATAGTGGCCACCTGTTTGTAAATTGCAGTTTAAGCAAATTTATAAGATAAACTAAATATTACAATATTGCTGTCAAAAGAAAGGAGTTTAAGAAGGCTTACAGTCGAAATAAGTTTTGGGGAAGTTGCCACATATTTGAAAATTTTAATTGAATTCAATTGATAAGATAAATTAAATAAAGCAATATGGGTATCAAAATGAAGAGCTTTTTTTGGAAATTTTACAACCGGAAAAATTGAGGAGGGTTACCACCTGTTTGAAAGATTGTATTTAATTAAATTTATAAAATAAATGAAATATTAAAATACGGGCATCCAACACCACAAAAATACTTTCAAGGCGCAATGAAACACGCCGGGTATTTGCTGAATATGAATATTATTACAAAAGTAGAACTATAAAATTATATTTCGGTGCGCAATAAATATATTCACATTAGGTCGGGTCAATTTTTTCGACATCGTCAGTAACAGATTCGGATTCCACATAAAGTTCTAAGAAAAAAAGTCCCCGAATTTTAAAAGTAGCTTTCTTTAATTAATATTAAGTTGATATTTCTGAAGAGGGTTGCCAGCTATTTGAAAAGTCGAATTTAATTTAATTATACACAAGTTATATGAAATATAAAAATATGGGTGTCAAACAAAAGAGTGTAAAAAAAACTTTAGTTTAAACATTTCGAATATTTTTGAGGTGTTTGAATTTAACTTTGAAACAGGTGGCACCCCTCTTCAAAAATATAACAACCTTATTGCACATCAACAGTTTAAGCCTTTAAATTCGGCACCTCATATCAAAATATCAAAAATACTTAAATTCTTCGTAGAAAAAACCATCAAGTACCAGTTTTTGTATTTTTATTTGACATCAGGATTTCTTTTGTGAGGACTTTGACATTTCCAAAATATGATTACTTCAAAAATTAATTAAAAATGTCTAATGTAGAATAACGATATGGGTGCCAAATAAAACAAATTCTAGTTTTGTGCTTCCAACCCCCTTTAATTAATTTAAATTTTTGAAGCTAATAATTGAATTGAAGGATGAACCTCGAGGATGTGGCCGTTTATATATCGTCCTTAACCTATAATGCTTTCAATAAGAAATATTGAAAATTTTCAAGGATCTTTTTAAAATTTCAGCCGCTCGAAATAGGTTTTGGAGCTTAGTTCCAATGGACTTGCCAAAAACGCGGTCAGGCGGCAAAAATGAAGGCCCTATAATAGGCAAAATTAGAGTTACTTTCCTAATATGATCTGGAGCTTTTGTTTTTAGCCAATTCATTCCCATTACTATTGTATTCTTGTTTTGCCCTGAGCAGCCGTCGCAAAATAATCTCACATTTCTTATATTTTTTCCAAAGTTTGTGTTAGTCAGCCAATGAAAAATTGCTGAAGCGATCTGATTTGACTCTTTCGGAGGTAAGATGATTTATTTTGGAACGAATTTCCCTTGTCAAGTTTGGTTTGCAGACTTGTTCCAAACAAATCATATATAAAAGTATTTGTGTGATCTTTTCGTGCATGTGATGTTCCCTGACAAATTGTAAAATTATAAGCATACTGTTGGCGACTGAAATATGCACTTTGGTCTGGTGCCTTAGGCAGAACCAAATTCTTTTGACAGTCAAAAGAAAAAGTCATCTCGTCATCATTTTGTCATCCAAGCGCAGTGTAAAAACATTTTGCTACATTTTATGGACACGTATTTGCGCCATCAATTGTTGTCTTTTACCTTGGTCACGTTCTCTTTTAATCATTTCTTTTAACTCAATGTATTTTGAACAAGCATCGGTAGTTGGAATTTTAAAGCTAAAAAAAAAAAATAAAAATCATATTTTACATGAGCATCGTGTATTGTATTATAGAATTTGTGTAATTTTCGAATATTTAAACCACTGCTTAGTTATTGCACAGTAGATCTTCCTCTAACATAGTGCAATTCCTCAGATAATCAGATAGATATAAATAATATCACCGAATTTTCTTTCTGAGTACTTATTTGACCTTCTATCTCCTCCTCTTCGCTCCATTGGTAATGACATTGTAGTAAGATGGTGTTTACATATTCTCTGTATTCTATCCCTAGATATTCCAAGAATAGTCGTCATAGCTTTTTGACACACTTTCTTCAAAATTATACCACGTTTTCCACTACTGAACCTAACCTTCACCGGTATATAAATAATAACAAATTGTTTTTAATTTCCTTTTACCTCCTTTGTAGTGCAATATTTCAAAAAAACGTATCCTGGGTAACTTTACTTGAAGCTTAATAAAATTGTTCATGAAATTTAAGATAACTTTTCGAAGTTATTTCTTTACATTTGTAATTGCTAGATATCCTATGCACGCAAGACGGCATGGTTGGTGGTTATTTGCCATATGCCTAAAAAAATCAAATATCATCATCTGAAAACTTCATAACACTTCCATGTTAATGCAACATTACTTTAGAAATTT
>NW_023458560.1:15409277-15444764 GCF_013731165.1 Rhagoletis pomonella
AAAAAGATGTTCATTTGCAGAGATGTGCAAAACTCGACTTTAACATTGTCTTATCGCACTATTTTAATCGAGTTGTGCGCTGTGTTTATAATAGGTCGGTTTCACACTAGAACATTTCTGCCACCAGAACAACTCTGTTTGTTGGCGATGGGCTGAGGAAAAGTTTGTCAAAAAGTTGTTCCAGCTTCTACCTCGCATTAAAGTGGCAGTTCTCATTCTAGTGTGAAACCGTTAATATTTGTGAACACAAACTAGGAGCTGTGTTTCATTAACACTACAGTAATTTTATATATACATATACATACGAAAAATATTGCAAATTTGTAGGCACAGAATAAATTTTGTGCACTAAAAAATATTCATATTACAAAACCGGCCAAAATTTGTTCTAGCCGCCCAACCGGCCAAAGTGAATTAATCCGACCAGATTTGGCCGGAAACGCCCAAGTTCGGCAACGCTGTCTATATCAGTGATGCACACGGGAGTCTCCGAGAGCTACTCGGCTTTCACATACAAGTCGTGTGTGCGCAGCTACCGAACTTATGCGCCGCTAGCAGCCGGTCAGTTTGCGTTTGTACTTCATGCTGTAAGCATTGCATGTACGAGCTGTTTTGCTGAGTACACACATACAGATACAAAAAAATTGCGCTTGTGTTGGTAGCTCTGCCAACGCTGAGCACCACTGATCTGTAGATACCCTGTGGGGAAAATCTCTAGTTCTGAACTGGTGCGCTTCTAGTATATTTAGACCCAGTACTGGTTCGCGATAAATCTCTTTTGCATGCAAGCAACTGGAGAATTTAACATGGCGATGTCCTAGGAAGTGTCAATTGCCCCCCGCTGCATCCCTTTTTCGATAGTTCCGAACTAGTCCTAAATTCTATAGTTCGGTACCAGTTCTAAAATCGACAGACGAAAGAAAAAAGTATCATGATTTTTCAATCTTTTTGGTTCTTCCGTGTGTGCGATTTTAAGTTATTTTGGAAGAAATGTGTTTTAAATTTGAAATTAAATTTCTTTGAATGATTGTAAGAAATGTACATTTACATACCTTTAGCTGTAGCTGAGTTTGCAGAGGTGCTCGCTGTTATTTCTTAGATTCCAGACGGTCCCAAGATGTTGAAATGTTAACACAAATTTTAGTTTTGTATTACCAAGCTATGAAAAATCATCTGCGAAGCGCAGAATAGAAGCGTATTTGAACGAAAAAGCCGCCGAACACATATCTATGTTAAGTAAACAAGCCCCCCGCTGCAGCCCTTATTCGATAGTTCCGAATTAGTTCTAAATTCGACAAATAAGATCTAGTTCGTTCTGCATCCCTTTTTCTATAGTTCCGAACCATTTCTAAATTCGTCACTTTAGATATAGATTTCTAGTGACAAAAACTGAAAAAATTTGTCTCTTAAAAGTACCACTTTTCGCCGATTTTCGACTGGTGGGGATCTAGTTCCTATCGGGCTAATTCGTTTTTGGCGATAAAGACCTAGTACAGAACTAGAAATTTGATTCACTAGTCCGAGGTTTCCCTACAGGGTATAATACGCGAAGGGATTTTTTGTGCAGGTCATGATATCTGCACCGTTTGTTCGATTTTCAAAAATGGGGTGTCAATCTAAAGCGCTTGGCCTGCAGATGTGCAATGAGATTTTACTTTTTCGAAGGAGTTGCCACCTGTAGAACAATTGAATATAAACTATATAATAAGCAATGCCGTCATAAAAGCACCGTTCATTTGATTTACCAAAATAAGGTGTCAAATTAAAACTCTTGGACTACAGATATGCAATAAGGTTATACTTTTTTGAAAAGAGTTGCCACCTTTCAAAAAATTTCATTCAAATTATCTAAAAAAATCAATTATTACAAAATGGGTATCAGTAGAAAGGGTTTTAAAAATATTTGTTTCCTAAACAAAACCAGTTTTTGCTGTTAAATAAATGACTATAAGAGACCATCAAGTCAAGGAGCAGGAAAGGTATATCCAGGAATATTAACCGAGAGATATAGCTTTAATTTAGGGCTATGTGAAAGGTTCTATCACCTTTTGCTTCTTTACTAGAGCTACTAAAATATTGGGCCGTATGCATAAAAACTAAGCAAATGCTTTCTCTTAAAATTTCATACCTTTCACTTAAATTTATTTGAACAAATGGAGTAAAAGGTATGAACTTTTAAGAAAAAGCGTTCTCTTAGGTTTTATGCATACAGCGCATTGACCTCGTTTTTTTCAAATTCTGGAGCTGATGAAAACTTTATACTTACGAACTCGTAATCAGTACAAAAACATATATCAAAAACAGCTTTAACATTTGCCGCACCATTTTTTTTATATTTTTGTTGTCATCTACGTTTCTAAGTAAATGTTTTGAGAGAAAAGAGCGAAAAATATCAAATAAATGATAAATACCTTCACGTGAGTAATCCATGACACTTAAACCATTGTTTACAGATGAAAAATAAACACTTGCTTTTATAGGTTCAGCTGCCAAGGCAACTCAACTGATTAGTCGATACCGTGCCGATTCTAGTATTTTCTTTTTTGGAAATGTACCGCACGTATATAGGAGAGGGAGTTGGATAAGATGATAAGAAATTAAGTTTTTTGACTTTTAAGTTTTCATCTCTAAGCCCAATGCTTTTTCCCACCTGCCTCCATATAGTCGAAACACTGAGCGGCGCTCGTAAAATATTACTCCTTTTGGAGTGAGATTTTAATTATTAACGAATAAAGAAATGAAGTACCGAATCAAGCATTTTTGATTGAAAATACCATTGAAAGCATTTAGTTGACTTTTTTGTTAAATTTACCTTACTTTAGACTGAGAGTACCCTAGTCTGCTTAGCCATTAAAGGTCTTTAAAACAGAGGGACCATATAATAGCTTAAATGCGAGTTGATGTGTACAAAAGTACGCAGTAGGGCTGTTTCAAATGTCATATTTTTCACACTCGCGAATGCGAATTTTCGGATTGCGAGTGTGCGAATGCGAATGATAGGACTAACATTAAAAAAGCTATACTCAACTTAAGTCATCGCTTTTATTACTTACTTAAAAATTTTGTAAATTATTAGAACCTTTAACGAGTACTTAAACTATACAATGTTTTAATCTAGTAGTCAAAGTTCAAAAGGTGCATATTGTATTTAAAAAAAAAAGAAGTAATTTTGCTGCCGTTTCTCCCACGAGGCGATTTCTTAGAGGCTCGTATATAAGGCCGACTGCACTGAACAATTGCTCATTTGGAACGGTGGCTGGTGGAGCGCTCAAATATTTGCGGGCCAGATCTGTCAATTTGACATACTTTAGTTTAGTTTAGCTCCTTTTCTTCAATTGAGCTTTAATCTAATTTTTTAATGTCTCCAGATTCCACATCCGAGCCTTCACTTTCGCTGTAAGAATCTAAAATTATTTCTAGGTTGTTTATAAGACTTTTAGCAATACTTGTTGAAGGCCCATCAATTATGCTTGATATACTACTTAACCGTTTAGCGCCTGAAGCTAAAAGCCGGTTGTTGCCGCCACTGTCTAAAATATATTAAGTATATTATATTAGAATAATCTAGTACTTTCAGTTTTATCGATAAATTAAAATGACCTCTGTCACGAGTCGTAAGACCAGTTCTATAATTGCGCCAATATTGCATAAAAAAGCTCTAAAGCAATTAATCAAAATCTCGTCATACGTCCTGGTTTTCATACCTTAAAGTATGTATCTATAATTTAGCGATCTCATATTCCGAAAATTGATTTAATTTAAGTTTATATCCATAATAGGAATAATTAGGCAAATCAGGGCGCTTTCGTTCCGTTGAGAAACTGTTTCAACACCGGTATGTCTGCACCCTGGTAAGACAGACTTAGAGCCATTTGAACAATATTAGAGTGGACTCTCTACCCATGTACACATTCGCATTCGCAAAACATACGCCTCATTTCATGCGAATGTAAAGTCGAATGTGAATGTGTAAAATGATGGGAATCATTCGCATAACGAATGCGAATGCAAATATTCGCAACATCCCTGGTACGCAGCAACAAATTGAAAAGTGGAACCCAAAGCACAGCAAGGGGCGTCACGCTTGGTGCCAAACAACATCAAAGTATTAAATAGCAACTAGCGCATGAAAATTTGTCGGACGACAGAGTAAGTTTTTTTACCGCGCAGTAATAAAATTGCAATAAATTAACTAATAATTGTCATGAAACCATTTCAAGAAAAACAAAAGTCGCATTAATTCATTTGCGTTGTAATAGAAATTATAATTTCAACAAAAAATATGGGATACATATTAAAGAAGCACGGAAACGCGATTTTCCGTCAGCGTAGGATTCCATGAGATGTGGAGGGTGGGAGTCCAACAGTAAAAACTGTACACAAGTAGTTTATAAATATGTCCTGTCGTTTATGTTTTTCGCGTCTAATAGTCCGTTGACACATTTGTTGGAATGAAATACGTTGCCTTTTTGTAGACATCATTAACTTTAGGCGCTTGACACACGCGCAACATGGAAAAGTGAATAAATTTACATTTATTAATTTATGCTGTAACGCTATTAAACAATTTTAGGAATTTTTTTTTTGGCCTCAACGATATTATGCCCAAACGATACTATAGTAATCGTACGTAATTTTCAAAGAGTAAGGTGGTTGTGCTCCACCTCATAAACATTTATTTATTGTATGAAACTTTACATGGGCCTTAACGGGTTTGGCGACGACAAACACCGAAGATGATAGAATAAGCGGCTGTATGAGCTTTACAACGTTGTGAAATATGAATTAACAGCTACACTGACTTAGTCATGTCATATGTATGTATGTGTATGCAAATAAACCCAAACGTTGCAGCCGTTAAAGTACTCAACTCGGAATATGCTAGTGGTAGTAGTAGGATTGATGAAAATACCAGGCTGAGAAGAATAGGACTTTACATGACATGTTCAACTGGTGCCAGTTGTTGCAGAAGGACACGAGTAACATACCTTAGTGTACTTAGCTAAAGACGAATTTACCTTCTATTACATTATACTATGTAAGTCTTTAGAGGCTAGAGATTAGTATCAATTTAGGCAAATTATCGTTTAACCGTTTAGTGATTAAATTATTAAACAAAGCGTGTAAACTTTACTCCAGTAGGTCAAATTAGTCCAAAACAGCACGCTAGTCGCTTCCCTTCTGTGCCAACTGAAGCCAATTGAAAATGCCAAGTGAAACCTAGTCCTTATACACCTGGTATTTCTAACGCGGAGGAGGCTTTCGACTTCCTCTGTTACCAGCCTCGCGACCCTTATTGAATACTTTTAGAACTGGAGCGTCGGTGTCCAGTCGTACGACATGGCGGAGCCGCTGTATTTTAATTCGCTGCACTATTAATATCCATGTCGTTGTAAAGCCCATATAGCTCATCGTTAAATAATCTGCGGTACTCCGAGAGCCGCATTATCACATGATTTTACTGTCCATGCCTCCACGCCATACGCCAGCATGGGCATAATGACTGACTTATTTAGTGTGATTCTTGTACGATAAGAGAGAAATTTACGTCTCAATTGCATAAGGCTGACATTATTATTGGTGTCAATGCTGGTTCCCAAATAAACGAAGTCGTCTACTTTTTCAAACTTGTAGCTGCCAACAGTGACGTAGGTTCCAAAACGCGTATGCTCTGACTGTTTGTGTGATGACAGGATATACTTCGTTTTTTCCTCATTCACCACCAGAACCATTCGCTTTGCTTCTCTATCTACGACGGCAGAACAGACATAGCTCTCGTTTTCACCGATAATGTCAATATCGTCGGCATATGTCAGCAATTGTATGGTTTTGTAAAGTATTGTGCCCGAGTGGTTCAGTTCGGCGGCTCTTATTATCTTCTACAACATCAGATTACAGAAATCACATGAAAGGGAGCCACTTTTCCGGGAACCTCGTTTGGTATCAAAAGGCTCGGAGAGGTCCTTACCAATTCTGGAGGAATTGCTGGAGGTATTGCTCAACGTAATTTAACACAGCCGTATTAGTTTCGCGGGGATACCAAATTCAGACAGCGCAGCGTAAAGACAACTCCTTTTCGTGATGTCGAAAACGGCTTTTAATACAAAACTCCACAGCAAATAAGTGCATACAAGGCTAGGAGATTAGGTGAATTGAAGGAACAAATAAAGGTATACGAAAAGTCGCGGTCACTTAAGCATACATATTCGAAAACAAATCTTGTGCAGCCATCGTCCTTAAACATGGCTGCTGCAAGCTCGAGTCTAGTTGCGAACAATTGCCTTAACTATGGTGATTTCTCACTTTTTGCACGAAACTGCTCGCGGAGGCGTACAAGCCTCACATGTTTCAAATGCGGTCACTTAGGACATCGCGCCGCACGATTGCGAAGGAATGGTGCTTGATTTTCAAAGACATAAAATAAGCAGCCGAAGTAGAGGTTGACCTGACGCATTTATGTAACTCGAACGCAGATGCCATATGAAACCTGATAAAAGCATACAAACCTAGAGACAACGTTCCGGCCCCTATTGAAATGAAAATCTTTCGAAAAGATGATAACCAGTGTGACCGCGGGCTTGTGAAAAATTGTAGCAGAGAAGAGACTTAAATTGTATCAATATGTATCACTTTTTTATTTTAGTCTTCAAAGTATTAATAAATTAAACGAACAATATTTATGAAAAACTATTTTCCAAAACAATTTATTGATTGCAAAAAAGGTACGCGTATCAGTTGTACTTGGTACTAGTATAATAAAAATAACGAAAATGTCTTACATACATTGCCTTCAATGCAATCTTTTTTATTATCAAATTTCAAAAGTGGCCATTGTATACAAATTTTCTCTTTGTCGCATTCTTTGTACAAGTTATGAAAATTGTTTAAAACTGTTAAAAATGTCGAATTAGTGCTTTCTTTATATGACAGTGGATCAATACATGCGAGGCCTTTCAAAACTTTACTGTTAAAATCATATTTATTTTTTATTTGCAAACAAAGGTTAGTAAAATATTGCTGAATTTTCTATTTATTTATTTTTTTTTAATTTGGACTTCACTTAAATGTGCTGTTGATATATATGTACGTCTCTGCGGCATAGGTAATACATATATACTTCCTTAATATGTATATGATAATCTGGGTTACAAACGTCTATATCAGATGGATTACTTGGCATACAGCAATTGTTATATAACTCATGATACAAAAAAGAAGGTAGTTTCAATAAACAACTTTTTGATTAAAAAGCGGATTTTTGACAATTGCTCAATTGTGAAAAATTCGAAACGACGTTACCCAATTGTAAGTTTTTTGGTGTGGGAGATTTTATATCCTAAATTTGGGACTATGAATAAAATGGTTGTGTTAATATTTACCTTTTAAAAATAATTAATATCTTATCTTAAAAACGTTTAAATTTTATATTAAATTCGATAACAACTTGCCAAATCATTATTTTAATATTAATACAATTTCAGTGAACATATTTTAAAATTTTTTTAGTGTCCTCATGTCATCTGATTATTTCACAATGTAGTTTTCTATATCGGATACGATGATTCTGATATATTTCAGACACTGAAATTATACATTTCGATGTGTTATTTAATACATATTGTCTTTGTCCATTTAACAACAAATGGAATTTACTTTGGGACCTATGGGCCGTGAAATTTTTTCAGCAACACATATTGTTTTCACATGAAATTTTGACACACCCAAAAGTGAAGTATAAAATAAATAGATAAAAACAAATTTTCAATCAAACTGATTTGTGTGGTTCAGGGGCTTCTTTTGGTAAATGTTCTGCAGGCTGTTTTAATATATCCTATCTTATTATATATTTCTTAGCTTTTCTACATTCTGAGAAGTTGAGAGAATGAAGTCTAATGTTCTTTTTTGGTCAACTACGACGTTTGATTTCATTTTTTGCAATCATGAGTTCATTTCCCTTGAGGAGTCGCAATGCCCATACAGGCTATACCGATTTTTTTGAAATTTCGGACACAAATTTTCCAAGAATGGTTATAGGCTTAAACAAAACCGATATCTAAAGGGGGTGCGGAACCTCCCATACAAATCGAATTTTTCGTAGTGCATATCTCTGGAAGTATTTATGGTAGAGTCCTGGAACTTGGTATATGTATGTATATGAAGTCAATCTCAAGCTCATGGAAAAATATGGGTTTATTGGAAAATGCAGCGTGCCACCGTAGAAATCGTATATGAAAGAAGCTAGCGGTATAAGCGATATAAACTAAAATTCTGGTGACGCATAGATACCTCTGGAAACATTTACCTAGAATAATGAGATGAGGCATTTTTTGACGCATATATACCTCTGGAAACATTTACCTAGAATAATGAGATGAGGCATTTTTCCAATGGAAATATGTACAGAAAAACGGGCGCGACGCCTTTTGGAAAGTAACATGATCACAGGGTGTATCCCTAGAATCGTGTTAAGCTAAACCATGAGGGATTACATTCTTGCCAAGACCGACAGGAATAAGCTGAAATTGCGTCGCAAGTTTTACGATCGGCTTGGGTAAGGTTTAACCATTTAAACCCCCTTTGTTTTCGCCGCTACTGAATTCACACAATTTAAAATGTACACGTGTTTTTAAAAATGTCACAAAAATTGTGTTGCTAGCTTCATGTTGCAAGCTTTTTCACAGCGTGAACAGAATACTAATTTGCCGAGGAAATTTTGTGGAATTTCACACTTATTTCACAGAAACAAATTTTATATGCAATTTAACAGCTTTTTCACGTGAAACAGGAATAAAATACTATGCTTAAGAACAAAGATTTTTAAATCAACAAAAAATTAATAATCTGCTTAATTGTCAGGTTGTTAATATGGCGACGAAAAAGTGACAATGAAACTACCTTGTTTTTTTGTATCATGATATAACTTATGCAATCTGTACGATTAGCTTTGAAATTCTATGTTCATTCGTTGACAATACCCAAAATATTTAACAAAAAAAAATATTAAAGTTTTTCTGTTGCGGAATAAGTTTTTTCGGCCATAGATCGAGCTTGGTTCACACCGTTATCGAAACGAGATATGAAAAATAATTGCAACGCGCTTCACTGGGACATTAAAAGATCAACAGTTTGCTTCAGCGATAACCAACGAACGTTTAACTTTCGAAAAATTATATGTATGATTTTTAACACCAACGTGGTAGTTTTGAAACTCGGCCAATTCATCCACCCTTTTGTCACCATGTGCGAAGAAATTGTAAAGATCTCTGGCAAGTTTTTCTACTTCTACGGGAATTTTTTTAAACGATTGGAAAAGTATCAAAATTTACAAAGAAGTATCTCTCCAAAATTCATCGAAAAATGTATCACTTTTGATCCACTTGGATCAATACGGTCACACTGATGATAACCCTGTTTATGAAAGTCCAAGATGTATGTCCCACGCAGACCGGTTTGTGGTGGAAAGGCAAATAGCAGAGTGGCTCGAGGAAGGCATCATCCAGCCTAGCAGTTAAGATTATGCGTCATCTGTGTTGTGACTCTCCAAAAACGATGGAAGAAGAAGTCTTTGCTGCGATTACCGACGACTAAACGAAAAGATTATACGCGATCATTTCCCGATGCCTATGATGGGCGATCTCATCGAACAGCTGCAAGGGTTCGCTGTTTTTATGGCCCTCGGTCTTATGAATGGCTGTTTCCATGTTCCAGTCACGGCTTGCTCAAGGAAGTACACTGCATTCGTGATCCATAATGGACAGTACGAGTTCCTATACATATGTACCATTTCTGATATCTATTTCGCCAGTGGTCTTCTCCAGACTTATCCTTGCAGTGCAAAGAGAGCTGATAAATAACGGGGCGTTGGTTGCGTATATAGATGATCTGACGATTCCCTCCAAGGATGACACCGAAGGTATCCGGAAGGTGGAGTTAATGTTGAAGACGGCAGTGTCGAGTGGCCTGCGGATTAATTGGAGTAAGTGCCAGTTCTTGAGTATAAGGATTCCTTTTCTCGGATATGTCATCGCGGACGGTTCAATAAAGCCATCAGATGCAAAGACGATTGCTATCCATAATTTCCCCTTACCGAATGACCGCAAGGCAAAACAAAGTTTCCTAGGACTGACGTTGTATTTTAAATTGTTTGCCGAAAACTATGCCGTAATTGCGAAACCACAATCCGTCCTGCTAAGGAAAAATGTCAACATGAAATTGGAGTAAGAGCATTCGGCAGCATTTCAAGAGCTGAAGTGAGCTATAGTAAACGCGCCAGTTCTGAAACTCTACAATCTTAAAGCGGCGACCAAATTGCACAGAGATGCTTGCATGTACGGCTTTTTGACAGTAATGCAACATAGGGATAGCGACGACAAACTGTTCCATCCCGTTCAGTAGGTACATGACATGATTCAATAATTAAAGGTTTGCTCATTATTGACATTCGAGTTTTGACACTCCCTTAGCTCCCTTACAAAAGCTTTGCACACACACACGAACCCACACACAATGCTTTGCTAAGGGAGCCGATTTTGTCAAGAGGGAGCGAGAAAACTGCTTTTTGAGCAAACCTTTTATTATTGAATCATGGTACATGAGCCGCAGAGCCAAGTATACAGAGGAGAAATATTAATCTTAAGAGCGAGAGGTTTTAGCGATCGTAGATGCGCTCGGTGTAGTGGTAAGCAGTGCGCGCTTCCACTCCGCAGCACCTGGGTTCAAGCCCTGGTCAAAGCAACATCGCAAAAAATTTTGAAAAAACGTTTTTTCTTAACAGCGATCGTCCCTCGGCAGGCAATGGAAAACCTCCGAGTGTATTTCTGCCATGAAAAACAACTTCTCATAAAAATACAATCGCTGTTCGGAGTAGGCGTAAAACTGTAGGTCGCTCCGCTTTGTGTGACAACAACAAGGTGCACGCCACAAGTGGGAGCAGAAGCTCGGCCAAACACTAACATATGTGTAAGCGCCAATCTATTATTATTATTATTATTATTATTATAATAATTATTATTATTATTATTATTATTATTATTATTAGATGCGCTCAAAAAGTTTAGATTCTCTCTTATGGGAAGAAAATTTAAAACAGTTCCTGAGTGCAACGGATTCGCAATGACGTTGAAAAAGCGAGACGTCCGACGGAAGTAACGAAGAAATCGCATAATTACGTTTTCCAAATTTGTGTGGCACCATCCCACTAAAAATACTGGCGCGGCAGTAGGAGTCGATCGGTTGAAGAAATAGACCGCTCTCTTTGGGAAGGCCGTAATACATATCGAGCCCTAACCGCCAAAATAACGTAAGCGACATTTTTTTCAAAATTTTCTTTTTGATGCAGAAATGCATCTAGATGCTCTAGGAACATTTGTGCATCAAAAAGAAAATTTTGAAAAAAATGTCGCTTACGTTATTTTGGCGGTTAGGGCTCGATATGTATTTATATGTACAAATAGAAAACTTTGTATAAAAAAGAGTGCCTTGAATTTAACAACACTGATATTGAAAATACTCTTATACAGGTATTGAAGGAAATTTCAGAGAATGCTAGAAAAATTTAGGATAATAAGCTTTTCACGCGATATAATTGTTTCTCATCCCATTATATTGATATTAAATACCAAGCATGTGAGCATATAAGTTGTAAGTTGTGGGTGCATAATAATAACTTGCATAATTTTGTATATGCCATTGTTAGAAAGTGCCTTAAGGTTAGCACAGAGATGGTTTTACTGCAAATGCCCTACCAGAAAGCGTTTATGTAGAAATACTCCTCATTTTTCAGACTTTAGACAATTATTATAGCTAGACGCGTGGGTCCTAGGCAGTGTTACTGCTGAAAAATTTTTCGAAAGTTGCAAAAAAAGCGTCACAGCCGAAAAAAGTGTCTTGAAGTAATTCAAATCTTTTATACCACGTACTATATAAAGACTTTCACAATTTTTCCTCTCGAAACTTATTGGGGCATATTCATAGTTGAAATAAAATCGACTTTTAGCCAGTTATATCTTTTGACATAATTTTCAATGGAAAATCTGTCAAAAAAGCTGCACCTACCATTAGATTCGACTTTATTTCATCTACGAATATGACCCATTATTTTTGATAAATTGCTAATGGGGATCATTTTCTGCCAAAAATTCTTTTTTCTCTTAAAATAAAAACCGATTGATGAGGGATATAGTATCTATTAAAAATACGCAATATGCATAATTTGCATTTATTATGAAAACAAAATTGCAGTTGAAAAAGTACTGACATCAATATAATACAAGAGCAACATTAGTAGATAACAATTATTACTACAAAGTTTAGCCTTTTAAGCTTGTATATAAATTATCGCCGATTATATGTTTGTACCGGGAGCCACGAAAATGAATGACGAGGCATAATAAAATGGTTGAAGTCAGTCAAAATCTTGCCAGAGATGTAAATTTTAAACGCCCTTGAAAAGTAATATTTTAAGAAGAAATTGCCGAAATGTGCATATATAATTTTTAATCAAAGAAAAGGGGCAAAAGTATCATGATTTTTAAGAAAAATTTCAAAATAAGCCTATTTCTTAAAAGTCGGTGTCCGGGGGCATCGATTTCCAAAAAGTTTCAATTTGACATTTTAGTCGCACAACGGTAACACTTGTCCTAGTTATACATCAGTTTTCTTATTGTGATGCTATAGTTAAGTCACTTTTATTCATTACAAGGTATTAAATGAAAAGAAAGATGCTTTATTGGACTCTGGCCCTGTCTTGTTTTGCTATTAAATTTGCTCTGTTTTGGTTCCACAGATTTTTCTAAAAGGTAAAAATGTCATAACCCTAATATATACTTAAGTATGTACATACGTATGTATGCATTAACCGTGAGCAAGCGGCAATGTAGCCATTACACGTGCGACAATAAGCATCGAAATTACTAGTCATTTAAGCGTGAACTCATGCATGACAATACAACAGACAAGCCAATGCCAGTAGCACGCTATTACACTCATATAAAACAAATAAAATACAAATAAAAATTTCATAAATAAAATTAGAAATCCATAAAAGCTATAAGGCAGCGAGCAAGCTGACGCATTGGTTGTTTAGTCAAATGAAGAAGACATGTAGAAGACGAATATGAGTCGAATGTGTGCCACATCCGACAAGCAAACATACTGACAATTTGTCGTATTTATTTTTGTTGGCGAATGCCGGCAACAAATTACGACAGCAGAAACCAAAAATATTGATATTGCAGGAGTATTTGCAGTTCGCAGATAACTGATTGATATAATTTGCACGAGATCATTTGCACTATCTAATCCCATGTAGAATTAAAAGGTTTTTGAGAAAACCAACAAGAGTCAGAAATCGGAATACATATGTAACTAAAACTAGGAGTATTTGTTGAATTATATAAATTAAAAAGAAACTATATTAAAAGTAATTAAATTATTTTGCTCGAATTGCTCACATCAACACGCCATATCCCCAAAAAAGCAACTTTGCACGTGCCTCACCTGAAAATGCGCCCCAGCAGTCATTGTTATTCCCTCTATGCTCGTTTTCTTAATTTGGCTCTTTTCGTGCATACTTTTGCTATTGCCATCGAAAATTCACCTCCTCACTCAACAGCTGCGGTGGCAGTTCAAGAAGGCACGAAATTTGCTGCTTTGTTGAAGTGTTCGCTGCTTAAACTTTTGAGTACATGCTCGAGCGCTTGAGTGTAGGCAACGTTGCAGATGTGCTATCAGTTCATGTGCGCAATTGAATAAAACGCTATGCTCATTCACAAAAAATGCACACACAAAACTGTTTAACTTTATTATTACGGCTTTCCGAGGAAAAAGTTAACTAATTGTGTTAAGCGAAAGTTGTAATTTCATTAATATTTTGATACACATGTACATACTTATTTATGTAGTCGTTGCCAAAAGTTTGGCAGGTAAAAGAAATGTCTATCAAAAATATGTTTGCTCGATTTAGTATATTATAAATTTTCGCATACATTTCTATTTCCGAGTGGCATGGTTTCCACCATAGCCTAGCATAAATTAAACTAATGCGTGCATATATCTACCAAGTTGTAACTTGGCATCTTAATAGTGGCATGTCGATGGCCCCGAAATACTTTATTCCAACAAGTCGGTAGACGTCAATCTATCCTACCTTTAACGCTGTGCAAACGACTATCTTAACTCGATGAATTATCCTAATTTTGTACCGTTTGTGCAATATGTCAAGCTCAATTAATAGGCTCTGAGTTTGCACAGTTTGTCTGGAGCACATTCCGAATAATTTGATAAAAATATGTAGTATATAGGTACAGAGGTTACCTTTCAACGAACTAATAACTTAGTTTAATTTGACTTTTGATATAGGTATATATAATAGTTTTCTGGAAGCTTTCTTTAAGTTCTTTCTTTTGACGCCGGTATGACAAGGTTTCATTTAACATCTCATTAAAATGAACCTGATTTTTTTTATATCAAAATCAAATATACTTTATAAACAAAGCTTGCATATTTAGGCTTATCACTTTAAAAGTATTCTACAAATAAAAAAATGTACTTTCTTTTTTGATACCGATATCAAAATATTTGATTTTAGATATCAAATAAACTTATTTGGAATTACTAAAGAGGTGACTGCGCTTGTCATAAATATAACCTTATTAAAATATTTCTTTTAACTTGTTAATTAGTTTGATTTAAACTTTTTGAACTGGTGGAAACCTTTTTCAAAAATATTTGAATGAAATTGAGCATTTTTAAACTCTTTTGGGTTGGCATTTTATATGCACACATTTTGAAAGGCCTCAATTAACTTGTTAATAAAACTAATTTAAATCTTTTAGCATCAAAAATGTGTATGTCAGAAATAAGGTTTACTGAAACGTTCCTCGCTTAACACCCATATTATTTAACGTATTTCATTTACTTTTCTAATGCAGTTGATTTTGAGTTAGCAAACAGGTAGCAACCCTCTTCAAAAATATTTTTGGATTGAAGCTGTTTAAGAGTCTGTCGTTTGATACCCATATTAAGATATTTAAAACAACAAGTTAATTATATTATGTTAAAATTTTTGAACAGGTGGCAGCCCTATTAGAAAATATTTTCGAAATAAGTCGATTAGTATTTTAAGTAACGGTTATGACCTCTTTTTACGTCAAATCTCTTAAAAATACTCCCAGCCGTTTTAGCGTGGAAGAGCGACAACCAGACGTACTCTCTCACAAACTCTCATATTTACTTACATACATACATACATATAGGTATATCTTCATACCTAAAATTTTTCCAAAAAATTTGTAACAACAAGTTTAAAATTGTTGGGTGTAATTGTTAAAGTTTGTTGAATTTTTATAATTTTTGTAAGAAGTTTGAAATTTGGAATTAAGTGGTGATAGTTATGTAATGTGCTAGACTTTTAAAAAAATTATTAACGTTAAACAAACAAAGGAAAAATAACCAAAATTGGTCAAAATGTCAGTTAACTTAATCAGCTAACCACAAGTGTATGTATACGAATATCAGAGGGATTTTAACGAATTTAATATCACACGAAAACCACAACACATCATACTCCTATCCTTCCGGAAACACAACGAAAAAAGAGTTAACGAAATAAGAGGTAGACACAAAACTCAAATACACGGAGCACGGAAATGATGTAATACTCATTCGCCACTTTCACAAAGGTCAAAAAATTGGTATGTTAATAGATTTCATTCTATATACCTACGTACATGCATATACAATATGTTTTGTAAAAAATTGCAATAAAATAAAGTTTGTTATATTAGGAAGTGGTTACCATGTTTGGCAGGTTTAAATAGGTTAATAAGGCTAAAACAGGTTAGAACCGAGTTAGTTAAATTTCTTTAAATGGTTTTTAAAATACATATTTATATATTCGTGGACAGTGCCACATCCATTATCGTCCACCAGATGGGCGTTTAATTGTATCGTATATCTAACTCGCCAATTTAAGCCCATGTCCTATCATTAGCTTTGATAGGCGTCCTGGACTTTTGAATATGTAACTTTACGTAGGTGCGGATTTTTTGAGAACTTTTCTTTCAGGATAACTTCCTGGTATTTGGGTATTATTTTCAGCGCATACCTTAGGAGGTTTAATATAGTTGGAGTGCTACGATGGACCGTAATAGAAGGAAGTTCGTTCCTTATGTGGTCATCTTTTTCAATGGAACCGACTTTATCTTACTAGAATGAATGTTAGTCATCGCACATGCATATGTATATATCTTTTTTTCTTCTTTAAAACCCTTATGATTAAAAAAATAAACTCTTTTAGTTAAGTGTGCAGTAATAGCCGTGGTCTCTTCTTTCGAGCCTATACAAACTTAACAACGATATAAGTGAGGTGTGTCTTATGAGATGGAAATACTTATTTTTTACAACTTTAATAATTTCCACTTTGTTTAGCAACTACAAAATAAAAAAAATAAAAAATTTGTTTGCCCAAAAGAAGGTAAGTAAATAAGTTGGTTTTGATTGTTGATTGAAGTATTTAAAAACTTTAATGGCCTTTATATCGAATTTTTGGTTTTGGAAGTGATGTATGACGTTCTTTCAGCAATTGAGAAATGTACGTATGTATTTGGAATGGAGCCCAGAAAAACATCAAGTGTAGTGCAGACCGGACGTCAATTTTTAGCAGTCAGTCGAGAAAACGGCCCTTAGGATCGAAAATTTTTCAATGTAATATTACGGTTGAAATATGTAGTTTTAAGTGATTTGGAAGATACAATAAGCGCTAATTCAATGGGCTTTAAAATATTTTGGTGTACAAACATACATACATATATGTGTAGTTAAAGCAACATTAAACGTTGACCACTTTTACGACTTCAACACATTACGATGCTTAAGACTCCTTGGGCATACCATAAATAATAAAATGTACGGAAAACTATTAAAAAATCTAAAGGTTACATCCTCTTAAATCTTAACATGCGCCAGGTTACTCATACGTCGTGTGCTACTGTTACAATTAATTTACTGCAGCCTGGCCTGCCGGTTGCCCCCATACATTTAACATCACTAGCTACTGCCAAGGCACTGACCAATTACCCACGATTGAATGGGGCTGACCAGATGCACGGTTTATAGCAGCAACTGTAAATAACCAAGTTCACTTACATATGTACAGTAAGCTTTACAAATGGAGCGTGATTTCGGAAGGGCATGAAAAGTTATGCTTTTTTACGTTCGATTTTTTGTTTCCACTTTTCAGCACTCAGTGGTACACAGCTAGAGTTATTGATCTATTTTTGAGTGAGTTGATAGGCCGTAAAATTTATTAATACTATTAACTGCGTATGATTGCTTTCCAACCATGCAACTACGTAGCCATTCAAATATGCTTACAATCATATGCATATGTATGTAAAATCAAATAAAAAATACATGTTTTCACTGAAATATGTTTGCATTTTTATTGAACACAAATTGGTATTGAAAAAGCCCTCTTAATTATTTTTATTATTTTAAGCTAATAATTCTAGAAAGACGAAATACGAGCATGTGGTCATATTTTTTTCGTAACTTAGTACTAAAATCAAAAACTAGTTAGTTTAAAATAAAATTTTTATTTACAAAAATAGAAGTATTAAAAATTCCCGTACAGACTAAGTAAATCGGAAAAACTTACAAAAATTCGAGTTTATAGCTAGCAGGTAATTCGCGGTAGGTTGGGTTAAGTTAGATTAGTTGTGATACCACTGGCCGAAGTCATTTGCTTCTTTCCCTTTTTCTTTGTTTTATATAGCACAAAAATTCGAAGACGTTCGCCGAGCTCAAGTCGGCTAAACAATCTAGAAAGTACTTGTTGAAGAATTGGTTGCGCGTGTTGGCCAGGGCGGGAAAATGGCACAGCTAGTGTTCTCCACCTCCTCCTCGTCCCTGCAACTAGAGTAATTCGCGGTAACATTAAGAAAAATTAAAAAAGTTATTTACTGGGAGAATTTACGAAAATTAAAAAAAAAAGCTATGAGTTTTGTGGCAAACCCTAGGCCTCGAGTTTCAATCGGAAGCCCCTGAATTTTTGGGTGAAAAACCCTGAGCTTTATTCGTTGCTTACTGTCAAGAATCCTAACTGACTGGATATCCCGAAAATTGTCACATATATGGTGACTTGAGATGAGACTGACTTACTAAATACCAGCATTAGTCTTAAAAAAATCTTTATCTCAACCTCAGCCCTAATATCAATGTCAATATTAATTTAATGTAGATCTAAATCTTAATGTCAATCGTAATGTTACTTTTAATATTAATCTTAATTTTATTTGTGCGCAACCACCACCTTTCTTCTTCTGTCGCTTTTTCGTTTCATTGGAGTTTAGAAATAGAGCCCAACGATTGTGTTGCTTTTTCGTTACACATTTGTTTGCGTTTACGGCCATCCGTGCACCAAAAGTTTCAGTTCAAATATTCCGAATAAAACTAAAATTTACACTTTACACATTCTACAGGTAATATTAAGAACTCACCGGAGTACACGTTAGAAGGTTTGATAAAATATTTTGCCGACTGCACATCCCCAGTGTTTCTTTTAAATATTATTTCATATCATTTTCAGGTCTATTTTATTGCTAATAAAATCGGTAAGGTGCAGAATATATCGTTTTCCGGATGATAAAACCAAAGACACGTCCCATCGAACTAAATAAAAATATCCAAAGCTATGCGAAGTGAATGTTAAGCACAGGCAAGAAAAGAGAATGAATTGAGAACGAAACTGACAGCTTCTAAATGAAAAACTTAGTAGTGTTCATCAGGTCATCTGGTTATGTACTTATTTTTTTATTTGATTTACAACAATAAAATACACTACACAATAATAATTTTTAACCAGATATTCAGGCAAGTGTGAATACACACATTGTTTTTCATTTCCGTCTTCAGTATTTATTAAAGTTGAATGCAGTTCAATAAAACTTACAAGCTCTCCATGAAAAGTGCAATTGCTGTATTAATTTTCCCATTGTAATGACGATTTATTTTTTTCCGTTTTTATGAGAGCAAAATTTCATTTCCTTCAATTTCTTCAGCAATTGTCATCAAATTACAATCACAGCAATGGTGGAGATATCCTTCAGTATACATATACTGATATTTTTTTTTACTCTTACATGCAGTTTTAAGTGCAGTTAAGTTATGTGAAGCTTGTGAGAGCCAAATACTACTTTTGCACTTTTTACTTGGAGGTGACTGCATTGGCCCTGTCATTGTAATCTCGCGTTGATATAATTTTTACGACCGGTATTTTAATTAACTTGAAGGCACTTTTTCACAAAGATACTGACTTTCATTTACATATACATACATATATGTGTATGTGTGAAATTATATTATACATGTGCCTTGAAAAGATTCTCAGAAAAATAGCACACTGCAATAAAAAAACTGTGGGATCATTTTTCAGGCACATTATTGTGTCTAGTGATTGGTTACGTATATGCCTCGTTGGCTGCGGAGAACAAGTGCAACAAACTTAAATTTTGTAGCTTAAGGGCAGACCTACATACAAACATACATATGTGTAAATGTCTTAATTTTTCAGACGTCTAAATAAAGTTTTCAGCAAAGATCTCTTCAAGAAGAGCTTCTTTATAGAAGCGGTATTACAAGATCTTCTAATAACAACGTATACTAAAGTGGCTAAAAAGGCTAAACGTGGGTACCATTGAACTATAATTGGTTTTATTTATGTAAATATTTTGCAGACTTCACTTGCTCAAAAGAATTTCCGGGGATAGATAATAAAAAATACTCCTACAGTTCAGTAGCTTAAGTGTGTATAAGCATGTGCACCGTATTCTGCTATCTTTACGTCAAGGACTTACTTAAAGGGCAATAACATTGAACGATGTGGGTGACAGCGATACACTCGTACATACTATATGTTCAAAGTCAATAAAATAGCAGTAGTTGCTGGAATTGAGCGGTCATTGCACATATACTGAGAGAACTCTCCTTCGCCAATGGCATCGACGTGCATATGCCGGCGAGAAAGTGTTTGTCTGTGCATGGCGGCATGCATAAATAGGGTATCTATGCTAGTATGTGTATGTATTACAGGTACACTTTGTTAAGAAAGTTCAATGACTATGCAAAATCTCGTATAAGATGTAGAGTTTTAGCCTTTTTATATTCTACATACACAGGTATTTTGTGTTTGTTAATATCACTTGGTCTTACCAGTATTGGATTATTATTTTTCCAACTTTTTCACCTAAATACACATGCGTACTTTGGAGCTGAACAGTTTTATTGCCCATACACTTCCACTGGTTTATGCTTAAGCCACGCCATTTAATTTTGTTGTACTTGTCCTCAGCAGCCAACGGGGCGTATACGTAACCAAGCGCTAGACACAGCATTGTGCCTGAAAAATTATCACAATTTTTTTTTTGCAGTTTGCTATTTTTTCTGAGAATCATTTTGAAAGTATATACTTACATTCGTAGGTAGTATAATTTAACAAATACATACACCTCCGTTCAAAAAAAAAAAAATTTTAAAGTTAATTGAAATACCGATCGTAAAAGTTATATCACCGTGAAATTACAATGACAGAGTCAACGCCCTCATTTTCAAGTAAGCGCTGCATAAGCAGTATTAGGCACTCTCAAGCTTCACTTCAACCGTATTGTTGATGCTGTAGATTTAAGTACAGAAGAAATTGGGAAAGTGAAGAAAACCAAATGAAATCATTATTACGTAAAAACGGAAGAAATAAAGTGATGATAACAATGGGAAAGTGAACAATGCAGTTTGCACTTTTCATGCTGAACAATTAATTTCTTTTGAATTGTTGTAGAAGCTGTTGGTTTCCTTTTAAATTAAATTGTCTTGTTTTTGCTGCTGCTCAGCTTTCACTTCGCCTAGTTTTGAACTGATATAAGTAAATAACTAAGTGAAATATTTGACACGGAATGAGATGACTAGAATGATAACTATTATAAGGAAAAGGAAAGTTTGAAAATAATTTGGTAAAATTGTGAGAAAATTGCACTAGCGTCTCTGTTCCATTTCCCGATTTCGAGCAAATTTCTCAGCTTTTCAGGCTTTTAGAAGTCGTGTAATTTTTTTGCTTCAGTTCTATTACCACTATCGTGCAAATAAATTAATGTTAATCATACCATTACCAGAATACCGAAATCCAAATTGGAAAAGTTCAACTGTAAATTTATTTCAGAAAATTTGTGAAAACCGGAACAGTCTTTTAAATATATAAGCAGCAATATATTGTGGAAAATTTTTTGTCATTCTTTGTCAATTTTGGTTCAGAAACAAACAGGTTTCGGCGTAGTTCCATCTTCTCGGAAAATTTCCGCGCTATATTTTTGGTATAAATAGTCTACGCTTTTCTATCAAGTAAAAGTCTATAAGTGCTTCCATGACAGGTAGTGTACAGCACTATGGACGTTCTTTTATAATACAGAACAAACCTATGTATTCCGAATAGTGGCCACCGTCTGAAAAAGGTTTCCTTTGATAGTAGTCGTCCCTTGGCAGGCGATGGCACCTTCGAGTATCTTGAGAATATAAGCGCCAACCTTAATAAACCTTTAAACATTTTTCTGAGTGCTCAGAATTTTTAGTCTAAAATGAGTCTTTACTTCGTCATAAATCTGATTCTGGGACCAGTCAACAAGACTAAATAATTTCGAACTCCTCTGGTATTATAAAATCTGAGTTGAACAAAAGTAGCAAAGTTCACGTAGAAGTAAAAGTTTATTAACATTCAGAATTATAAAAAATATTTGTTTTTACGACTCAGAAAGAGTCATATTTCAGAATCTAATATGACTCCTAACTTCAACTCATATTAGCGTGCCCTTCTAAAAAGAGAAATATGTGCACTCTGACTCTTTTTTGAGCTCATAATTAGGGATACAACTCAGAATTCTCAGACTAAATCCCAGCAAACATTTGGAGTCATAAATGAGTCTTTAAGGAGTCCTATTTCGGAGCTATTACGCTCATAATGAGCTCATTTAAGAGTCCGATATGAGTGTGTTTCCCTTCCTACGAATGTCGACTTATATGAGCTTAAATTCATACATCAAATGAGCCTCAATATGAGCCATATTGGACTCTTATTGGCCTCATATACGGCTCATTTTGGACTCTTTTAAAACAAGTTTTGGCCTCATATATGACTCTTATCGGTCTCATAAATTGCTACATTCGGACTCTTATTTTAGATTGCTCTTTGAGTCTTATTCAACTCACTATATTTGCAAAGGCATTCCGCAAAAAGTCCTTGCAAATAACATACATACATACTTACATGCATATACACATTCCAACATGCATTCAATAGCAGCAGCTGAAGCTAAATTTTGTTCATTTTTTGTTTTCTAATTATTTTCAATTTCTGTATAAACAAGTTTAGATATAAATTTCAAATCTTTATTGTTTTTATATTGGCACAGGGTCTGGCTCATAACTTGGCTCATATATGAATCCTAAAAGATTCATATAAGAGTAAAAAATTTTTTATTTTTGAAACTCATATTTCTTACCTACCTAGGACACCTTTCGGACTCATATATTCTGAACGCTCAGAATATGTTTGTGGGATATGGAAATTCTTTTGAGTGTATGTACATATTTCCGCTATGAAAAAGCTTCTCATAAAAAACAACGTGTCGTAAAACTGTAGATTCTCTATTAATGTGACTAGATTAAAGCGAATACCGCGAATTGGAGGAAAAGCTAGGCCAAGTGTTAAATCAAAATATGTGGAGTAACAATTCCGTTCAGAGTAAATTAACTTTTTTGCATATTTTTATTAGAAAGAATTATTAAAAAATATTTAAATATTCCTAGAGTTTAGCAAGTTTTCTACACAAATAAAACGTTTTTAAACTATTCTCCTCAAGTATAAGTTCAAAGTTCAATGTACTTTTGGTTAGGTTAAGTTAGATAATATAATCTTGCTCAGTGGTTCACATTGTTGTCCAGGAAAGGACGGTTTCACTAGATGTATCCCTACTTATCTCGCAATCCCATGCTGATATTATGGTAAGTCCAGAAAGCCCATCCGGTGAAAGTCTTCAAATTGGTGAATACCCCTTATATTTTAACCAAATTATATGCTCCTTTGCAAAGAAAGGAGGCTATTGGAAAAACCGTTGAATTGCCTTTGAAAATAACAGAACATTTAGCTTGCCAAGTAGAGCATAGAGTTGTAGCAAAGTTCTCGATCTAGTTGCGTTGGGCTGTGTACACGGCGACAAAAAACTCGCTAAATAATGCCCACGTAAACTGTGTAGGTAAGTCTCAGGTAGACATCTGTGGAGTCTCGCGATTTTTCTCTGCCGTGTACACTTAGCTTAAGAGAAAAATTGAGGTATATAAAACCAAATAAATTGCTGAAGAGATAAAAATAAAGCAATATAAAAAATTTCGCTGCCATAAATAGTTGAACACTATGCCACAATTCAGCTGCTGCACTTTTGACGGTGAACTTGTAAACTTTTGGAATTGCATTGCAATTTGGTAAATAGAACAGCACTGAAGAAGAAAGAAGCGAAGAACAGCTATCTAATTTTCAGTATGATTGAGAGAAAACAACAAAACTATTGACGTGTATAATACTGCGGCATCACAATGGTAACGGTATTTGTATGTAAATACGTGCATGCTGTTTGCTCCGTTTGCTTCCTCGAGAGAGAGGAGTTTGCAGGGAGACGCAAAACGTCCGTGTCGAATAGTTGTGAACTTTTTGTGGATGGGTGTAGCGTGCTGTGGATTTATCGATAGATGGAAGTTGATACCAGAGAAATAAAATGATATATGTACATAAATATGTATGAGAAATGAGCCGAAATAATTGAAGACATGAACAAACGAAAAGCAGGAAATAACTTTTCGACAAATGGATACAACTTTATTATGTTCGATGGAAGTTGGGAAATATTTGGAAATGGTTTTTTAATTGATTTGTTTATCCTAAAGTAAAGCTGTGGTTTTTGAATTTACATTTTTTAAAGCATTCTGGTATGCAAACTTATAAAAAATCTTGTTCTGATGTGTTTCTCTATTTATTGAATAGGAATAGCCGATAAGGTAAGCATCAAAGTTGACATGGATACCATCATTGTGGGATGTGTACGTCATATTATTCCGAATATCACACGTGTGCTCGGAAGCAATGGATATGAAAGCGCTGTGAAACAAAACTAAGAGTTTGCTTGCAATGCCAGTAAAGTAGATGACGAAATCCTAGATGAGATGTAAGGTGTCATCAACATTAATGAGTATTGGCTTTCATGTACAGTGTTTTTGATTGGAATGATTACAACCAACAAGGATAAATGATGGGCATCGCATTTAGAGACTAAGACATTGAGCTTATTTATCATTTTCATATCTCATATGAGGCATTTCATCTCACCGCGGCCACCTCTGTGCGCGACCTCTTAGGATTTGGATGAAAGTTGAAGAGATTGAAGGTCCAGGTGACATGAATATACGTGCAGCATATTTTGCCGATATGACGTAGGGTTGCCTATTTACACGGGACTTAAATTTTAAGAAAACGTCATACAAACCTTTTTTAAAGTGTTGTATCCAGTGTTGCCGTTTTAGC
The DNA here is from genome assembly GCF_013731165.1 of Rhagoletis pomonella. Lineage (NCBI taxonomy): Eukaryota > Metazoa > Arthropoda > Insecta > Diptera > Tephritidae > Rhagoletis > Rhagoletis pomonella. Next base: position 15,433,891 of record NW_023458560.1, read on the forward strand.
CCTTTGGTGGCTAGATTTAGCTACCACATACTTTTTTTGGCCACATAAATTTAAAATTGCCCCTAGCCCTTTTTTTAGCCTTTTTTAGAATTTACTCATACTTGGCATGAAAAACTTGTATATGCTTAATTTGATCTAAAATTTTTTATTCATCTATGTAAGAGATGAATTTTTAAACTAATTCTGGATTTCCACTAGGCATTAAATGGCAAAAATGACAAATGACAAAGTCGGTCATTAAAAATTAATCGTGTCATTACATTAAAAAAATAATAATTATTAAGAGCATTTCCACATGGCATTTTTTTAAATGGCAGACATTTTATGTCATTTCAATGCCTAGTGGAAATTCGGTATAAGCATGACTGATATATGTATATACATATATGAATTGTATGTTCCTTACGTTTTTATACTACTATAGTTTAAAGTAGATAAGTTTACGGCCCTTAATATGTGTATGTTCTTGTGGTGTGATTGTACCAGCTGCTGGTGTGACTTCAAATACTATTTGAAAATTTGATGATTGTACCAGCATGCTGGTGTCGTGAGTGGTAAAATTAGCTAAATTTTCTAAGTAAAAAGTATTTTGGCGGAAATTTCTTACCCAATATGGGTCAAAGCCGTGTTTGTGGAAGATTAAGTTCACGATATTGCAGTTGTGAATTAAAAAAGCAATGCTTAACAAAATGGTAGAAAAAATTATGAAATTTCGGCTCCAATCATTTCGATCTTTTCTCGACCTCATTTGTAAAGAAATAAATATTGTACCAGCATGCTGGTAAGTTATATGCTTCGAGCCTGATGGTACAATCACTTGGTGGAGCCAGCAAGCTGGTGTCATATATTTCCCCTTTTATACAAAAAGGTTTTTGGTTGGATAAAATCTGTGTTCGTATGGAAAAGTAGCTTATGTCGAAAGGTTGGCTTTAGTATAAATCGGCATTCGCAGCATACGATTGCGAATGACTCACCGGCTCTAAGCCGTTGAAAATCTTTTGGCAAATAAACGTGCAAGAAATAGTTCCGATACTAGCAAGTCAATATTCTTGTTAAGTCTCATCCAAAAATTCCTTGTTGTTTAAAGACTAAAGGGAATGCCGTATTATACTAAAGCCAGCCTTTCGACATAAGCTACTTTTCCAAACGAACACAGAAATATTAGCTTTTCTCCACACTTCATTGTTTTTCTATACCATTACTTATTGAAAATATTTGCATGTATACTTATATATGTATATGTAAGTAAAAAATTTGGCTACCATTTTTAGCCACAACAACTTTTTTTGCTCTTTTTTAGCCCTTTTTTTAAAGGAATTTGGCTATCGCTAAAAAGGATTCGCGGCAACACTGGTTGTATCTTGAAAACCTTTTAACGAAACTTAATGAAAAAAAAATATATATTTCTTCCGTCTTATTATAGGCTTTAATTATAATTTTTTTACATTAATGTGCAACGTATTAAAAACAAAAAAAAGATTAAGTAAACATTTTTCTTTTTGATTATAGAATTTTAAAAAATTTTTATTTTTACATAAGAACATTCTCTATAATGTCAACTTTAAGTACCCAAATGGGCGTAATGGGATACTTAGGCGTATGGACTCTAGATCGTCTAACGCTCGAGCAATATGATAAATAGGCATTAAAATTTTATGAAATTGTATATTTTTGATAGAGGAAAGGTGTGTAAAAAACAAAAACTACACTGAGGGAAAAAAATATTAAAATCAAATAGAAACGTAATTGATTTTACTGTAAACGTCAACGAAAGTACTGTATATTGGTAAATATTCAATTCAATTACGCGCATATTAAAATGACCTCGTTCATATTGAAAAAGCATCCGCGAAGTGAATAATAAAGACAAAAACTAAAAAAAAAAATTTAATTTGCGTGTTGGCTGCAGTGGAAGCATCTTTGCGCACTCAGCTACACCCAGGCATATAAAATTGCTTTCGAATGTTGAATATCCATCAACACCACATCACGCGATTTGTACTATGTATGTATGTGTGTGTTGTCGGCGCTCTCAGAGCGGCGCTCTGCATGCTTGGGGTGCGTATGTACACTTACATATACATACTCAGATGTGAACAGTCAAATACGTGCGTAATAGATTTTGTATGAAAATATTATTTTTAAATACGAACATTTTTAAACGATAATCAAATATAAAGTATTCATTTTTACTATGCATTATTTCCCTCAGTGTATATGTATAAATCATATTAACTTTACTAAAGGGTATTAAAAGTATTTTCTCGACGCAGTAAAAGGCCTTATTTCTGTTTACCATTTTAGCACTTTTAGTGTTTCTCGACCAAACGAATGATCTTTCAAATGATCTTTAATTGTTTCGCAAATATGTACGAGCGGGAGCTCACTGTGAATTAAAGTTTAATCTGATTTGATTTTTTTGAGTAATTTTATTCGCGACCCATTTATTGAAACGAAATTGAGTTTCCATATTTGGGTTTTCCGTAAGTAATAAAAACTCTGACTTTGAATAAAATCGGTAATTACTTAAGTGAAGGGTTTTTTCAATGAGGTGACATGTTTCGTCATATTTAATGTGTCAAGATAAAAATTATTAAATGCGTATAAATTTAATTACTGTCTTTTGTTTTGTTACTAATGTTTCAAACTCATTTATATATTATTTATTATATGGTGGGAGAGCTTGAATGTGGTATTAGATTGTAATAACGGGATCCCGAAAATCCCGGGATCGTAAAAATCTAAAAAACTAACATAAATGTGATATTTATGCACATCGAAATGGTCTGTATTTTTTTTTTTTTTACTTTTCAATGTATGAACTAAATCATATTAAAATTTCAAGCCTACTAGGAAATGTTTGTTTTAATTTTTTTTTTTTACTTTTTCAAAAATTTATATAAATATGATATGCAGTGCTGAGGGCTACCAGGCCGTGGTTTTCATGCTGACTACACAAGAGCAACCACGGTATGTTGCTTCGATCGTTGTCCCGTGTGTGGCATTGTTGCTCATAAAAATTCGCTGCCCTAAAATCAAAATACATATTTTGATATTTTGGGTTGCTTGCCATATCGGTTGCCTCGTGTTTAGTCAGCATCATACTTAACATAGGCTGACTTCCAAAACGTATCAATACAATGTTTTGGATATTGTTATACTGCGGTATTCAAACTGTTTGTATATGCAGAGTTGCGACACATGCAACTATATGCATTGCATATTTTAAGTATTCAATATAGCAATGCACAATTTTTCTGAATTTTCCATTTTTAAAGCACCAATGGTAACAAATAACAAACGAAGCATCAACTTTGTTTCTGATGCACTGATTGCTCTAGCGATGCGTTTCGATAACTTTTCGTATGCGTTTTGGAAAAGTACACTGAGGGAAATAATGCTTAGTAAAAATGAATACTTTATATTTGATTATCATTTAAAAATTTTTGAATTTAAAAATAATATTTTCATACAAAATTTATTACGCACGTATTTGACTGTTCACATTTGAGTATATATATGAGTGTACATACGCACCCCAAGCATGCAGAGCGCCGCTCTGAGAGCGGTGACAACACACATGTAGTATATGTTTATCCGTACAAATCGCGTGCTGTAGTGTTGATGGATATTCAACATTTGAAAGCAAATTTATATGCCTGGGTGTAGCTGAGTGCGCAAAGATGCATGCCACAATATGCTGATATCCAGAGATGGTCAGGGTTCGAATTCCACTGCAGGCAACATGCAAGTTAAATATATTTTTTTTTAGTTTTTGTCTTGATTATTCACTTCACGGATGCTCTTTCCGAACGAACGCGGTCATTTTAATACGCGCGTAATTGAATTGAATATTTACCAATATACAGTACTTTCGTTGACGTTTATAGTAAGATCAATTACGTTTCTATTTGATTTTAATATTTTTTTCCCTCAGAGTATACATTGCCATACCATGAATCATTACTAAACAAAACTTTAGGCATACCAAAAATCGTGAGTCGGACTGCCCGCGAGCTCTCGAACTACGTTGAGATTTGATTGTGGCAAAGTTCGAACCGTTTTAACAAAAAAAAAAAAAAACGATTTGACTCAATACATATGTTTTTCTTTCAAGCGTTCATACCTGTGTATTTATAGCGCAGTCGATAAAACCATATCCGAAAGTGAAAAAATTTTATGTTTTTAGTCGATATTTCTTTAATAATTAATTCGCGCGGTTGACAGAAATGGAAAAGAAAAATAATTCAATATTATTAAAATAATAATTTAATTTTAAAATGGGCTGAAGGTATAAAGAAAACCAGCACATTTTCAATTTGCGTTAAATTAATAACGAGAAATAAAAAACCGAATTGACAAAAAGGTGGAGTCTATACACCTTTGAATTTCAAAGCATATTGAAATTTGGTTTATGCACTCGTTATGAATCTCTTCGAACTGAGTCTAAACGCTTTATGTTTCAGTATGAACATGGTATACATATGTACATAACTATGCAAATACATTTCCTTTTTTCGTGTTATAAAAAAGTTTAAGCCGAATCAAAATTGTAAAGTCAAAAAGGTGTTATGGTAGTCCAAAAATTCATGTAGAAAAAGTTAAGTCCGAATTTGAATGCTCTTACGACCTAGGATTGTGCTATATCGAAAGTATATATGACTGATTTTTTATTTCGAGATCTTAAAAATGTTTAGAGGTCGGTCAAATCTCTCAAAGTTTTCTGTTATTTTATATGGGAAAAAAAGATTTTTCGTGGAAATGGTATAGGATTCTTGAAAATCAGTACTTTTCTATAGAAAACTCTAATTCCCTTCAGGAGACTTCCAGTAATAATACCCAACAACGATTTCTAATGGGTCCCCATATTGAATTTTTTGAGGTTTTTGGTGAATATTTAAAAAATAGTTAGTATAAAAAATGGTAAAATAAACAACTGGGTATTATTACTGGAAGTCTCCAAAAGAGAAACAAAGGTTTCCTATCGAAAAATATTGATTTTCAAGCATTCTGTACCATTTATACGAAAAATTGTTTTTTCCATATTAAATAAAAATATTTGTTGATTTCAAAATAAAAACAAAACAGGTGTAGAACAATCCTAGGGACTAAAATCATTAAAGTTCCGACTTTACTTTTTTTTGGACCACCCTAACGTACATATACCATTTATGTATTCACATTAGTTCTCCAACATTTACAAGTAACAACTCGTGTATACGCACTTGTGAATGGGAAAATCCGCAGAGGATAAATTTTACAAGTTCTTGAAGCGTGCTTACTTTTGCTCTTATTAACTATTTTTCACACGCTTGGTGTTTACTATGTCACTTCGTTTGCGACTTGAAGTTAATCATGCGGCATAAATAACATTAAAAGTCATTCTTGCGCCATAAACTCTCAAACATATGGTACTGGCGCCATAAGAACGCTGAAAAAGTTTACGCAAGTTTGTTGTAAAAGACAGTTTTTTTTTCGGTTAGGTAAGTTACTGCATCATTGGAAAATTTGTTTCCTATAAATTTCTTATAACTTTAAAGAACACAAAACTGCTTAGAGTGTTAGAGTTGGACGTAGACAAAAGAATTTATGACGATAGCAACATATAAAACCACTAGCGGAAACATAAAAGGAGATAAGTCTAAAGAGAAGAATATACGCCTATTAAAGGAAATACATAGATGTCAGAGGACAAGCAAAGTAACTGCATGTCACTCAGCACGTGGGTGTGAAAACATATGCTATTACATTAGACCGTACCACCTATCAGCATACCATATTTTTGCAAGGCAATTTCGAAAACAAAATTTGGGCCAACAGCAACCTAGGAGTCACCATTTTACATTTTTCGGTGACACCTGCATTTGGACATATACATTTTATTTATAATCGTTCTACTAACTTTGGAAGAAAAAATGTTGTCCTCAAGACAAAAACATCGATATATCATAAAAGATCCGACTGTAAATGCCGAATACCTACGTTCGGAAAAAACAATATTTTTTCGAAATTGCCTTGAAAAAATACATAAGACTCAAGGGTGGGCGGTGAATTTTTTTCTGGTACTGTCTAATGTAAAAACATATGTACATATACATATATGTATAACACATTGTTCAGGAAAAACATTGTAGCCATTCGCATGTATTAAATATTCAGCAAATTGCTGAGTTTTCTTTCGGAGTCACAACACTTGACTGTAATGTGAGCATAAAATATGTTCTAAACCGAAAATTCAGATATGTATACCTATTCAGATATATACTTAGCTGTCACTTACAGTTTACCATAAAAAAGAAATTGCACGTTTACCTGTCACGTAGAAATTTGTTCTTACTTCGCAGTGTTCATGTGACACCTACAAACTATATTTAATTTTATGGGAATTATATGTTCCCCCAGTCGTATAAAAAATAGTATTAAATTGCAAGGATTCCTTAAAAAACATTGTGCTGAACGTGGCTCAAAAACAATTTGTGTGAAAAAGCACGTTTTAATGGCAGAGAAGTGGGCCACTAAGGGGCATTTAAGCATTAACAATTGTACATATACATTTGATATAGAATTTTATTTTCAATTTTCGGGTGCCTCTAGATTTAAAAGTGATAAAAATGGAATTTGTTTGGGTTTTTGTTCAAGTACAGAAAAATCAATATCAAACTTATATATATAATACCATTTCAAATTTTTCGTAGTCAAATAGTCTGCACGAGCTCATATAAGCGAAAATAAGGGAACAGGAAGATTATTGTAACAACAAAACGAACAACCCGATGAAAACTGATGAAGATTTTTTTTAAAGCGACACTAATGCCAATATAAAGGTGAGACAAGAGGTAATAAAAGTAGAAAATTTGCGGAAAAATTAGGGCACACAATGTATTTAATGAAGAGCTTAATGTTTTGTCGCAAGGTGACATTTTACTAACCGACCAAGCGAGAAAAAAAATTTAAAAAGAGAAAATACCTAAAAAAAAAATAATAAAAATGTAAAAATAACTGCTATCTCAATTAATTCTGCATATGAGTAGTCCACTTGCAAAGTGCGCTATGTGAATTTTTTTAGATTTTTAGTTTTTGTTGGGTAACGTACCAGTTTTTAAAGTAGTTTCATGTTCACTAACAACACAGTGCAAAATCTTTCTATATTCTGAAAAAAAATAGCCTCAAATCTTAACTATCCATCCATCTGCTGATGAACTTAGAAAACTGCTTTATTATAGTATGAGCTGAGAGGGCGAATTCGTTGTTGGAATTAAAAATTTCTAAAGTAATGTTGCATTAACATGGAAGTGTTATGAAGTTTGCAGATGATGATATTTGATTTTTTCAGGCATATGGCAAATAACCACCAACCATGCCGTCTTGCGTGCATAGGATATCTAGCAATTACAAATGTAAAGCAATAACTTCGAAAAGTTATCTTAATTTTCATGAACAATTTTATTAAGCTTCAAGTAAAGTTACCCAGGATACATTTTTGTTGAAATATTGCACTACAAAGGAGGTAAAAGGAAATTAAAAACAATTCGTTATTATTTATATACCGGTGAAGGTTAGGTTCAGTAGTGGAAAACGTGGTATAATTTTTAAGAAAGTGTGTCAAAAAGCTATGACGACTATTATTGGAATATCTAGGGATAAAATACAGAGAATATGTAAACACCATCTTACTACAATGTCATTACTAATGGAGCGAAGAGGAGGAGATAGAAGGTCAAATAAGTACTCAGAAAGAAAATTCGGTGATATTATTTATAAAAAGCCTTAAGTCTGTGGAATCGCACTATGTTAGAGGAAAATCTACTGTGCAATAATTAAGCAGTGGTTTAAATATTCGAAAATTACACAAATTCTATAATACAACACACGATGCTCATGTAAAATATGATTTTTTATTTATTTTTGAGCTTCAAAATTCCAACTACCGATGCTTGTTCAAAATACATTGAGTTAAAAGAAATGATTAAAAGAGAACGTGACCAAGGTAAAAAACAACAATTGATGACGCAAATACGTGTCCATAAAGTGAAAGCTAAATGGTTTTACACTGCTCTTTGATCACAAAATGATGACGAGATGACTTTTTCTTTTGACTGTCAAAGGAATTTGGTTTTGCCTAAGGCACCAGACCAAAGTGCGTATTTCAGTCGCCAACTGTAGTTGCGTTCCATAACAAAATTAGCCAACACCAGCCAACAATCAAAATCAGGAGAGTAAGCGAAAATTCTCTCCCAAAGAGATGAAAAAGCAAAAAAGTAAACGAACAGGAAATTAGCCATTACTTGCAAAAACCGGAAGAAGAAGAAACACCAGCTGACTTTGTTTATGTTTTATTTGTAAACAAACAGAAATTCATGTTGCCTCCATAGAAGAAAAAATTAAAGTGAACGTTCAATGTTCGCCGGGAACACTTCTAGAAGTAACAAATAGTTGGCGCTATCATAAAGTCACATAGCAGGCAGCCAAAAAGCATATAAATACCAAAACTCGGAAAATGCAATTTTGTTTGTTTACAGAAATTGCAATCATATGTTTTGTGATCATATGTTTTCGTGTTGGATAATTTTTGCTGACTAAAATTTTGCCAGTACAAAATGAACGCTTCTCTTGCATCAAAATGAACGCTTGCTCTCTCAATTTTTGTGTGTTGGATAATTTTTTGTCGTTATCGAACGCCATCCAGTAAAAATTTGGAAAAACTATTACAAATTTTTGACTTGTCGAACGCACCTTGTAACTATACTTATAATTTTACAATTGTTCAGGGATCACCACATGCACGAAAAGATCACACAAATACTTTTATATATGATTTATTTTGGAACGAGTCTGCAAACCAAACTTTACAAGGGATGACGGAAATGCGTTCCAAAAGAAATCATCTTACCACCGTCGGAAAAATCAACCAACACCAACATTTTTATATATACATGGCTTGAAACGGAAGCTCCGAAAGGGTCAAATCAGATCGCTTCAGCAATTTTTCATCGGCAGACTAACAAAAACTTTGAAAAAAAAATATAAGACATGCGAGATTATTTTGCGACGGCTGCTCAGGGCAAAACAGGAATACAATAGTATTGGGAATGTTAGCAAATTGGCTAAAAACAAAAGCTCCAGATCATATTAGGAAAGTAACTCTATTTTGCCTGTTGTAGGGCATTCATTTTTGCCTCCTGACCGCGTTTTTGGCAATATAGAAAGAGATATCCGTCCAAGAGAGGCTATTGTGCAGCCCCAGGAATATTTTAATATATTTAGTAAACATGGGACGGTTATAAGGCTTGCAAGTGATTTCCATATTTATGATTGGAAATCTGTCGTAAAAAACGTTCTAAAAGCACCTGGTTCTTGGAATTTTAAACTTAGTGCTTACAAAAGATTATTTTTAACAAAAGACAAAACTTATAGAATTTCCAGGCCGATAGTCTTAGTAGGTATCCGGCTCGAAGGACCATAGGCACACGCTGGTGCGTGTGGTAATTCTCGCGCTGCTGGCTTTGCAGTGGGCGCTGGAAACGACGGCTGGTTGTTGCGGATGCAGATCCGGGTGGTGGTGGCCAGTGTTGCATGGGCTTTTCCTACCAAAACTAGTAGATTTTTTTCCATTTGGTAGGTTGGTAGGCTAGATTGGATTTTGGTAGGTTTCGCGACAATAATAGTTATTTGCGAAAAATATAAACTATGTATCTCCAAACATTTTAGCAACCTTGTTTACACGAATATTTCACCGGTTGAGTCCACCATTGTCTACCTGACAGAGGCTTCATTGCATGACTTGAGGAATATCACCAAAACTAACCTATTGATCTTTCAATATGGTAGTAGATAGGTATTCAGTTGAGGGATGCACTGCGACCAGGAGATCTATTCTGCCCTCAATATGGTAGTAAGACCCAATGTCACATATGCGGTACTGGTGACCAAAAGCTACGCATTTAAAGGCGGGTTCCACCTTTAGCAAGCCGCGCCGACTGGTCCACGTGGACTCTACAGGAGCTATGTTTTTTGTCTATTCCATTTGAAAAAGAGGCCTGCTGGACCGCCCTACGACTGCCCAATGTGTTCAGCAAGAAAATTTCAGATCTTCGGGATAATTTGGAGGTTCTAAAGCCATTCCAGAATAATCCCGAGTTATCCTTCTACAAAACCTACAAGGTCAGAACTCCTGAAAGGACCTGCAGTGAAGTGATAATAACTATGATTGACGAAAGGTCCCACGCATGGTATACCGACGGATCAAAGATGGACGACAAGAGTACCGGGGCAGGCAAATTTGGATCGAAATTCCAGAAAGTCTACCAATTTACACTTACCCAACTATATTCCAGGCGAAAATCTTCACAATCGGAGTCTGTGTAGAAAGAACAATGGGGCCAAATTAAATATTATGTCGGATAGTCAGGCAGGTTAAAGGCCTTAGACTATTTTAAAACGGCAGCAGGCTTGTGGAAATCTGTAAACTTTTTTGAACCACTTGGGAGCTCACAATAACGTAACGCTGTGGTGGGTTCCGGGACGTGAAGGGTTTGAAGGCAACGAAAGATGACTGTCTCGCAAAGCGTGGAATCCAAATGTACTTGCATGGTCCCTAGTATTTTGTGAGCTGGTGGAGGAAACCCCAGAGCATATTCTATGTGGCTGCCCACGTATCATAAATAGCAGACTGATACACTTTGGGGAACGATTGTCTTCTTCATCCAAAATCTTAAACATGGCGACCTCCAAAGTGCCTAACTTCTTAAAGAGAATAAGGCTGGAGTGATTACAATTAGGGTTAAGCACAATAGATCTTCTTAGGTCGCAGCGCGTGTATCCCCGACGTAATAATAATAATAATAATAATAATAATAATAATAATAATAATAATA
>NW_023458560.1:15444774-15452352 GCF_013731165.1 Rhagoletis pomonella
ATAATAATAATAATAATAATAATAATAATAATAATAATAATAATAATGCATACCGTACAGTGTCCGCGGACGTGGTTCTAGTTATTTCTGGCGTCATGCCAATTGAGCTACTTGCTTACGAGCGAAAAGAGATTTACAATCTCAGTGCCGAGATAGGTCGAGCAGCTACCGCGGCAAGGGCGCGCGAGCAACTGATCCAGCAGTGGCAACAAAACTGGAACGCGAGCACAAAAGGTCGATGGACGCACTCCCTGATAGCCGGCCTTCAAACATGGCTCAACAGACCACATGGGGAAGTCGATTTCTACCTGACGGAATTCCTCACCGGTCATGGTTACTTCCGAGAATCTCTTCATAGAATGGGAAGGGTGGACTCACCGTTCTGTCTACTGTGGAAACGTCGAAGATAACGTGTACCACACATTCTTCACCTGCGAACACTTCTTGACTTCGCGCAGAATGTTGGAAGAAAGACACGGAGACATACATAACTCCGAACAACATAGTTGGGGTAATGATATCCAGCGCAAAAAGTGCGAAGCAGTTGCGAGATACGTGAAATTCGTACTCCGCTGCAAACGAGAGGACGGTTGTCTACAGAGGACACCCGAATGAAACGCCCCTACAAAAGAGCAGCCCCAAGGTTCTAACAGCGCGCTCCTGCATCTGAAGACATGCAGAATTGCGGTGCCAGATGCGGGATTCTTGCGCGGGCGGTGGGAGTTTGGGTTTTAGTGGGTAGCCCAACACGCTTCGGTGGGAGTCCCACACTCGGCGAAGGTAGTATAGAGACTAGCGCCCCCGGCCAGTGCATAAAGCATTTCCCTCTCCTACGAAAAAAAAGAAAAAAAAATATATGCATGAGTAAAGAGACAAACATTTGTGTACGTCAGTACAGTAAAATGAATTGTTATACGTAGTTAATATGTTTTTATTGTCTTAGCTGTGTTTTAGTTTTTCTAAATGTTATGTTATCTACATTTTTAATAAACTTGACATTAAAAGAAATATTAAAAACTTAAAAAAAATTTTGGTAGGTTTTGGTTGATTTTGGTAGGAAGTTTTGGTAGGAAAAAAAAATTTGTCCGAGGCAACACTGGTGGTGGCGACGTAAACGGCAACGGCGAGGATGTGGCGTGAATGATATTTGGGGCTCGTCACGCTGGACACTGGCGGATGCAGATTCGCGCGATAGTGGCTTCTTGTGGTAGACGTTGAAATGCTCTTGGTGCAAGGGTCGGCTGGTAGCGCAGTGGACGATGATTGGCGAACCTGGAGTACGGCGCGATGTGGCGAACTTCTCGCGCAACCGGCAAGGGGTGCTTTTATGAAAGGTTTCCCGAAACAATATAAACGATATATGTATATTTATGCACTAACTTTAATGCAATTCAATTAGATGAAAGAACAACTGCGAATTTGGATTTTAAACCAAGGAATGAAACCGAAACCCAAACTGAAACCGTAACCGTTTAAAACCGTTTCGTTTTTCAAAACCGAAACCGAAACCGTAACCGTTATCTTAACCTGAAAAGGAACGATACCGAAACCATTTCAATCACAGGTTTCAATCGGTTTCCAGAAATTTACAAAAATTAAAAAATCAAAATTTCTTTGAAATAAATGATTTATTTAACCAAAATCAGCAATATTTTGCTAAAATTCTTGTTAAGTAGTAAATAAGTATGTCAAGGTAACTTTTCGCAAAAAGCTACTAAAATGGTGCCTAATAAATTAAATCTCGGATCTGGCATCGGTTATTTGGAAGAAGTCATTTTGATTTTCATTTTCACGTGTATAGTTGTAAAGGACACAGAAATGAAGGGGTTTCTTAATTATGTAGTAAATATATGACGAAAATAACAATTATATTTTAGTTTTCATACAGCTTTAGTTTTACAGCAAAAAGGAAACATTTAAGTGAATCTGGTGATGACGTTGTGGCTGTGTATCTGTGTAGTTTTCAGCGAAAACTGGTTTTCGTTAGACAGATTTTACATGGACGAAAACACAAGTTTTTGGTCGAAAACCAGTTTTAGCAACGAAAACATGTTTCCGATGTCGGTCAGAACATGGTATAAGTGACAAAAACAAGAACAACGTGAATCAGCTGTTTCTCGACTTGTGGGCACGAAATGTGGTTTTTGCGTTCCCGTACTTCTAGACTTTGTTCTATTTTTGAAAGAAAATGTTTCTCTAATTCTCTAATTACCAAATCCGGTCCGTATTGTTAGGGAAAGAACCTAGTGTTGATATTATCAGTGAACTGTAATTTTCAATTTTCTTTCCTTAACCTTTAAGACATTGTGATTTAAATAATATCAACAAAATATCTGTGAAAAACCGAAACCGGAACGAAACCGAAACCAAAACCGAAATAAATTTTGAAGAACGAAACCAAAACCGAAACCGAAACACTTGGCAAAACCGAAACCCAAACCGGAACGTTATTTTGAATCGGTTTCATTCCTTGTTTTAAACAATAATTTAATTAATATTCAAAGGAGTTGCGAATTTTTTATAATGAGATGACCGCTCGACTTGATGGTTGAAAATTTTGTGTATGTACATAAGTTTCCTTTTTCTTTTGTTGACAGTTTGTCAACCTAAAATGTCAGCTGCGCGCTGCTTTATCTACGCGCGTTGCCAACCACGCAAATTCATAAAATATTTCAAAGTTTACAATTCATGGTATTCATTAACTACAATGTTTTTACAAGTTAGGTAATTCAAAGGCAAAATATACAATACGTAAGGAGATACACGTTAGGTAATTCAAAAGCAAAGGATACAATATGTAGGTAGATAATAATTCTAAGGTAATTCAATTTTAAAAATAGTTCATAGTTGCGACGGTTAAACGGAATGCGTCGCTCGTTTAACCAGTCTTATCAAAGGTAATGTAATTATTTATAATTATATTTCATAAAAAAATAAATAAATAAATATAGAATTTCACTTAAAGGCGAAACCTCTTACGTGTCGGAGGGAACCAATCAAGGAAGCCTCTCCAAAAAATAGAACCAATCAGCATGTATATTGGTGCTCCTGTAAATCCTGCTAAGATACAGAATATATAGAAACTACTTGCTAAGCATTACAAATAATGAAGAGACTGCAATGGATAACGATGAAGGCATAAGGGTTCAAATGATCTTTTCTCATTTCCTGTCGTTATTTGTTCTCTTTACTATAACTATAACGATGTACAATTTCAAAACTAGCTATGTAAGAGTTACTGTTTCAAAACTCGCTATATTAAATTTTTAATTATAAAATTTGCAAAAACTACCATATATGCGATAATATACTGCGATGTTATTTTTTTAATGTTATTAGGCTCTTTTTTATCCATATTTTCAGGTAATAAAAAATATTTACAATTTAGATGTTACTTGTTGTCGTATTTGGTTTTTTGTAATTTACGACTTACTATTAATACTATCACATAACGCTGTTTCCAAGTGGACTACTCATATGTATAAGTTGATCTTTAGAGGAAGGGAAACACCCGCATATCGGACTCTTAAATGAGCTCATTATGAACGTAAGGGCTCCGAAATAGGACTCTTTAAAGACTCAATTATGACTCCAAATGTTTGCTGGGACTCGAAAATTTCATTTTCGATTCCTCGTTTGCAAGGAGCAGTTTTGGAATCTCTCCTAAATTTATGCGAATTTAGCCAATGTTTCACTCTTATGCAGCATAATGTGCCTATGAATATTTATTTTGATTTTAAATTCTAAACAAATTTTGGATTTATCGTGAAAACCAGCGCATATATCAATTCAAATGTTCTAAGTAGCTACTATTTGTTTTTTACGTCCGCCCACGTACATATGTATGTATGTATGTAATCTATTTTCGAAGCCCACATTTATACATGCATGTGTATTTATGCATGGGCTCAGCGGATCAAAACAAATCACATTGGATCACTAAAAATTAAAAAATATTTGATCACCGAACTGCTTTAAAAAATGTTATTTATTTATTTATATTTTCTTTCATCTTAATATGCGGATAGATCCGTTTCAGCATACAATTACCCTAGCGGCATATGTTTGTATGTACATTAGGGCGGGTAAACTTTTTTGACATCGTTCCTAGTGGATTGGTATTCTACATAAAACTTTAGGAAAAAAGTCCACTAGAACTAAGCTCCAAAACCAATTTCGAGCGGCCGAAATTTAACAAGATCCTTGAAAATTTTCAATACTTATTATGGAAAGTGTTATAGGTTAAGGACGATATATAAGTGACCACATCCTCGAGATTCATCCTTAAACTTTATTAGCTTCAAAAATTAAAATTAATTAAAAGGGAGTTTACATTCCTCGGTTGGAAGCACAAAACTAAAATTTTTTTCAAGGGTAAAAAACTTTTTTCTCAGATTTCGCAGTTTTGATTATATCTGGGTCATACATATTCTAAGGTATAGGACAATATATAATAAATATGAACACGAATCTCCTTCTCTCCAACATAAAAATTCACTTAATCCTGAGACACCTTGTAATTAAAAAAAATTAAAAATGCACATGAAACTAAAGGCTAGTTTATATTTAAGAACCACCACTTTTTTGCATTATACCTTGCCTCTCTTCGCTTGTCTTGTATTACTTTGAAGTTACTAAAAAAGTATTGGGCAAAAAAATCAGTGATTAGCTTTCTATATGAAAACAAAGTGGGCAGTATTTTTTTTTTTATGTAATTAACAGTCCAAAATATCAAAAAGGTTTTTGGCTCGGAACCACCAATCTAAAAAATGGGAAAATCTAATTTTATTGGAGCATTTTCGGCTTTCTTTCACAATAAAATAAAATAGTTCCTTATAGTCTTCATTATCCATGTGTTTTCGCTAGAAACTATTTGTAACGTAACGGTCTTTTAATAATTGAATTTACAGGTAGGTTTTTTTTATTTAGAGAGAGTTAGAGAGAGGGCTCATTTTGCAAGCAACAATTTATTTCGCCTATTTGTCAGTACTATTTTTATTCTTCAAAATGCACTCTCGAATGGTGATGTAAGATTTTTCGTTCAAGAGTTACGGCCACGTTAACTTTCGTGTCCTCAAATATAACATTGCCAAACCAAGCATATGCTTTCTAACTCATTACGTCATCTTCCAATGCCCATAGTTTCTGAAGGAAAAATCGTAAATCGCCACTCGAAGGCGCATTTTGAAGAGTAAGAATAGTACTATATGGCTTAGAGAAAACAAAGGTGGCCATTAAAACCGTTTTTAGGTGTACTTAACCGCGGAAAACATCAACATCTTGGCGCACTTCTAAGCTCTAGCTTGAGGCACGCAGAAATTTACTTCGGAAACGACCATCAGCTGCACAACATCAGAAACTTTCAAATCAGTATTCATAATTATCATGTTCCTAATTCCTTTGAATTACATGTCAAATCGCCAGTATACTAAATTCATGCTACTTATTGCATAATATAGACTACATATAAGCCATCTAAAAACGTAATTATAATCTTATCGCTACACGTATATCGCATAGGTAACGTAACAGTCTTTTTGTGCAACGTAACAGTCCGACTATTTTTTGCAAATAATAATAATAGATTGGGACCTCCAGTTTTATGCCGACTCCGAACGGCGATTGTATTTTAATGAGAAGCTATTTTTCATGGCAGAAATACACTCGGAGGTTTGCCATTGCCTGCCGAGGGACGACCGCTGTTAAGAAAAAACCTTTTTCTATATTTTTTGGGATGTTGCTTTGACCAGGGCTTGAACCCAGGTGCTGATGAGTGAAAGCGCGCACTGCTTACCACTACACCACAGCGGCCGATTTTTTGCAAATATTGACCTCAAAATTAATTATATCAGTCAATTAATAAGTAGTTCTTGAGTTCCATCCATAAGCTAAGAAACTGTGTACCAACTTTTGAAAACATTGTGTTAGGAGAGCAGACTTGTTCGGATAATATAAAGCAGCTTCAAAAAGTACTTCCAAAAAGTAAGAAAGCCTAAGTTCAGCCGGAGCCGAACATTAAACACCCGGCGCAAGTACTAAATATATGATTTTCACCTTTCCGAAAGTTCCGATGTTATCAATTTTGAGTAAATTAGCGTCCTTAAATTTCGAAATATTGAATTTTCAAGCATTTCCGAAATTTACCGTTATATGAAAAGCAGCCTCAATTTTAGTCCGATTTCAATAATCAATAAAATTTCAACGTTTTGCTTTTATGTGGCAAGCACAATAAGCATACCGAGTTTGCTACAAATTGGTACGACGGTTACCGAGATACATATATGTGATGATAAGTGGGCGGTGCCACGCCCATTTTCCAAAGTTTTATCATAAGCGTATTTCCTTGTAAAGAATTGTTGCAAGCATCAATTTTGAATAAATTAGCTCTAATATTTACTAATTTATACCGTTACGGTTACCGTTATAGGGGATGTGGGCGTGGTTATTGTCCGATTTAAAAAATTTTGACTATTTGATATGCTGTAGCAAGGCTAACAACTGTGCCAAGTTTGAAAGAAATTGGTGCATCGGTTTCCAAGATATACACATGTAACCATAATTGGGCGTGGCTACGCCCATTTTCCAAAAATTTATAACATTCTAATTTTTCGTCTAAAAGTTCTTGTTGATATCAATTTTGAGTGAATAATCTTCAGTAGTTACTAAAATCGTCGTTTTCGTATTTCTGAAAATTACCGTTATATGGGAAGTGGGCGTGGTTATTGTCCGATTTCGCCCATTTTCAATACCATCCGTCCTACGCCCGAAAGAAGTGTACGTACAAAGTTTCGTTAATATATCTCAATTTTTACCCGAGTTATCGTGCGGACAGACAGTCACCGCTTAATCGATTTCTCTTTTCATTCTGACCATTTATGTATACATTTGCCTATATCTATCTCGATTCATTTTGCCTGTTACAAACAATCGTTATGTGAACAAAATTATAATACCCTTGTGCACAAGTGCGCTCGGGTATAAAAATGGAAATGTAACAGTTCGCTGTTGAAACGTTTATAACTCCTAAACAACAGGAGTTACAATATATTTTAAGCATATATTAAATAATGCCACATACTTATGCTTTCAGATGCAGGAAAAAAAATTATCCGAAAATTGTATTCTAGCGAGTTTCAGCGGTTTTTGAAAAGCAGTTTGAGCCAAAATATAATCTAACAGCCGCGTTTTGGGCCATATGGTTATTTTACATTAGACATTTTTAATTAATTTTTAAAGTAATCATATTTTGGAAATTTCAAAGTCCTTACAAGAGAAATCCTGACGTCTATAAAAAAATACACAAACTTGTACTTGGGGTTTTTTTTTCTACGAAGAATTTATGTATTTTTGATATTTTGATATGAGGTGCCGAATTTAAAGGCTTGTGGCCTTATTCATAAAATATAAAGCAGGTTTAAAGCGCTTTATAAAATTACGTTTTCAAACATTTTTCAGTTTATAAACCTTTTTTAAAGCTACTTTATTTTTTATGAATAAGGTCATTAAACTGTTGATGTGTAATAAGTTTGTTACACGCAAAGTCACGATTTACCAATACAATTTATTATTCATCCGCTT
>NW_023458560.1:15452362-15461849 GCF_013731165.1 Rhagoletis pomonella
ACGAAATAACAGAAAATAAAGTTAACTAAGAGGTTGCAGCTTCAACATCCTGTCCGGTCGAGTCGGTTGACTCGAAATCCTCAGGCTCCAGTAGGAGGCACAGCTTCTGAACAGCTCGAGTCATGCATCCTCCGGAAGTTCTTAATGTGACATTGCGCACCGCTCCGTCAGCGCCCGGATGTACTTCCACGACGCGACCCATGCGCCAGTGAGTCGGAGGCAAGTTCTCATGCTTGACTAGTACGATATCGTTCACCTTGATGTTAGTGGTGCGCCGATGCCATTTGTGGCGCCGCTGCAGAGTGGTCAGGTACTCCTCACTCCACCGCTGCCAAAACACTTGTTGAATCTGCCGTACCCATTGCCATTGTTTCAGTCGGTTGTTGGGAATATGTTGGATGTCTGGCTCAGGGACCACTATCAGCGGAGCCCCAATCAGGAAATAACCGGGTGACAGCGCGAATTTATCTTCCGGGTCGTCGTACAGTGGCGTAATTGGACGTGAGTTCAGGCATGCTTCGATCCGGGTAGCCAAGGTCTGCAATTGACTATGCCACATGATTTGCGAGCCCACACAGCGGACCAAGTGATGCTTTGCCGCCTTAACGGTAGCCTCCCACAGCCCACCTTGATGCGGAGCACTGGGTGTAATGAAGTGTCAATTGGTACCCGAGCCCGCTAACAATCGCTGGTTGTTTTCACTATGCCATGCGGCGAGGTCTTCACGTAAGAGTCTGTTAGCACCAACAAAGGTAGTGCTATTATCAGTGTATAGGTCGGGGCAGGGACTTCGGCGGCTGACGAAACGGGTGAAGGCGTCAAGGAAAGCTGGTGCGGATAGATCGTCCACGACTTCGATGTGCACGACTTTGGTGACCATGCATACGAAGATGGCTAGGTACGTCTTGATGAACGTGCGTGAGCGCTTCGTGCCGACCCGCAGTGTAAAAGGGCCACAGTAGTCTACCCCGGACGAAACAAACTCGCAGTCTCGCAGGTATGATCCTCTGCCCGGGTAGCGAAGCCATTTGCTGACTGAACACCTCTCCCTTATGACGGCGGCACACTACGCACTTGTGGATAAAACTCTTGACCACCTGCCTTGCATTCAGGATCCAAAACCGGCGTCGGAGGGTATGTAGCATGAGCTGCGTTCCTCCATGTAGCGTTGCCTCATGCGCCTGACGTATTAGCAGCTGCACGAAAGGAGTTGACTTCGGCAATATGCCACCTTCGTGCGAGCTGTAACAAGTGAGATGTGCGCAACATTGCCTACGTCCACAGTTTTCGTATAGATGACGGCAGCATATGCTTGTGAGCTTGCATCGCAAAAGCCGTGCAACGTTGTCTGAACACGCTGAATCATGCCCATCCAACGGTCAATGCGGATCTTATTGAGCCCCTCTAGCTTGGAGCGGTACTTGAGCCATTCGTTGCAAAGATCGTCAGGTAACGGCGAATCCCAAGATAAACGAGCAGCCCGCATCCTCTGGATGAACACCTTCTCAGTTACAACGACAGGTGATAACAACCCAGCGGGATCAAAGAGACGCGCCACCTCGCTAAGTACTCGTCTCTTCGTGGCAGCCTCGGAGGATTGGTTTAGGTCGACTTGGAAAAATAGCTGATCCGTCACTGCGTCCCATCTTAAGCCTAATACGGAAGCCACACCAGAATGGAAAGTATAGCTGGAAAGAGACGCTTCATTAGATAAATAGCTCATCACCTAGCCATCGTTGGAGTTCCATTTTCTTAGCGTAAATTTTCCCGCGGATAAAATGGTATCTACGTTTCTAGCCAGTTCCACTGCATCGAACGCGCTCTCACAACTGGTGAGGAAATCATCTACGTAAAACGAGGTTAGAATCGCAGCTCGAGCGAGGACCGCCTGCCGCCTATCCGGAACTGAACCATAATTATCATAAACGCATTGCTGCAACGTGCGCACTGCGTTATATGAACTACATGTCATGCCATATGTAATGGTCTTCAATCGATATACGCGAATATCTTCGGCCGGGGACTCGCGCCAAATAATCCTCTGATAGTCTCGATGCTCCTGCGCCACCAACACTTGCCTGAACATTTTCTCGATGTCGGCCGTTATCGCCACTCGAAAACGTCGGAAGCGAAGAAGTATGCTACAAAGCGAGTCCTGAAGCGCTGGGCCCACCAGTTGAATATCGTTTAGGGAGACTCCCGTGCTGGGCGACGCCGAGGCATTGAACACCACACGGAATTTGGAGGTAACCGCATGATGAGGAATACAGTAGCAATTGTTATGGTGATACGGTGGTTCGACTAGCTCCATATGTCCGAGAGTTGCGTACTCCCGCATGAATGTCACATCGTTTTCTCTGAGGGCGGGATCTACTACCAAGCGACGCTCTAGTCTACCAAATTGGCGCACAGCAAGTGCATACGAGTCACCAAGCTTTGGTGCATTTTGTCGTAGAGGTAGGTGCACAATGTAACGGCCGTCCGCAGTGCGGCCATGAGTAGCTTCGAAGATCTGGGCACAGTCGTCAACGTGTTGATTGTCGGCCGCCACAATTTCATCCATCTCCCAAAACCTGTGGAGCAGTTCTTCTAAACGGACGTCGTCCTCACTCGTTAACGCGCTGAGTGTGAGCGATGATACGTTCGAAGTAAAAGACACTACTGCCGGACCAAACACTACCCAACCAAAGCGGGTACGCTGGGCGAAAGGTTCGTCTGGTCGTCCACCGATGACTTCACCCTCTAAGACTCGCCCCCACACGTCCGCGCCGATGAGAACGTCGATAATGCCAGGCGTACCAAACCGATCGTCCGCCAACTGAAGCCTTCTCAAGTACGGCCACTGGTTCACGTCAATATTCACCGCCGGAGTCTGAGAAGTAATGGACGGTAAAACCAAGGCATAAATTTGCATCTCAAATCCAGTTTTCGTTGACCTCAAAGTGAGTGTAACGCTGCCCTTCACCTGTGCATTGACGGCAGCCCCTACCCCTTCTACCAGGTCACATTTCCGTCGGTATAACTGCAAGGAGTTTGCTAGGCGATCCGTCACGAACTAACCTGCGATCCAGGATCGCATAGGATAAGAGCCACACGCTGAACCGATGCTTCTCCAAAGGCATATGCACGCGCTGTTGCTAGGAGGGTGATTGGCTGATATCTGTCCGCGTGGGCTCTCGCAGGTGCTGCTAGTCATGCAGCTGAAGTTGTTGGCGCCTTACCAGTTGCAAAATTCGATACGGGTGTCGTGGACGTCGATTCAGGCGCAGCTATGTTGACGAACCTCTCGCGGCATAAGATAGTATTGTGCTTACGGCCACAATTCCGACAACTTCCCGATGGACACTGTCTGGACGAATGGCCAGCACGTAGGCAGTTATAACACAACCTTAAACTCTTAACTGCTTCATAACGTTGTTCAATGTTCATGGCTGACAGCGCTGAACACTTAGAAATTCGATGCGGAGCACCACAATGCGCACACTGTGCCCGCTCAGCGCTAGCCACATGCGCCTTCACCGATCGCTGCTGCCGAGAGGCCACTAGAATGGCGGATGGTTCAGGTGATAGACTATGAGCACGCCTTTCCAAAAACCTCAGCAAATCATCCAGAAGTGGAATATCGGTGGTGGTACACTTCATACACCAGTCGCGCTTGGTTACAGCCGGAAGCTTGGACACAACAATAGGCACAGCTAATGCATCCCATTGACTTACAGGGACCTTTATAACCTGCAACGCTCGCAGCGACTCTTGCACTATGTCAACAATGGCCAGCAATGCTTGCGATGACTCCTGGGTAGCTACTTGTAGGTTGAGAAAACGCGACACGTGTATTTCTGCCAGCTGTTTCTTATTGTTGTAACGCTCTTTAAGAGCCTTCCATACTTCTTGATAGCCACCCGAGTATATCCCTCCAATTAATGGCACTGTGGAGGCCTTAACTGCTTGGCGAAGTTTACCCAACTTGAATGCTTCCGGGTACGCAGAGTTATGGACGAGCGTTTCAAACGCATCCGTGAACGCCAACCACTTGCACATTTCCCCGTCAAATGGGGGAATAGCCAACGGGTCAAGTTTAAGATCTACCGAACAGCCATCCAAAGTCGTGGTAGAGCGTTGCACGCACCTTCACTGACGTTGGAATCTCCCGTTGACGTCGCAATAAGGCGGTTGAGTGTGCTACATACATCACCGTAAAGCTCCTCCACACTTTCCCATAGCGAATCATGCGTAACCATTTCTGAGGGTGCAGCTTCTCCAACAAGATGGTTATGGTTATCAACGAATCGCCCAAAATGTGTCTCCATCGACTTCAGCTCTTGTTGAAGTCGGAATACATCCCGACCATCATCGCCACCATCTCTTACACGGGCATGTATGCGTTTTATTGCTTTCACAGCAGATGCGCGCAAGTTAAGTTCCGCCATGCCTCAAAAACACAAACAATAAATTTATTTGTCCTCATAGGAGGCACCAAAATGTTACTAATTAAACACGCAAAGTCACGATTTACCAATACAATTTATTATTCATCCGCTTATCTGTGCACAAGAAGAAGTTAAAAAGAGTTTCCTCGCCTTTTATAGTAAATTGAAGGAATTTAAAGTACCGTACAATGATTTTTCAACGAAACAAACAAATGTAACCACAAAACAGAAATGAATGACAAGAGTGTGAACAGGATTGCCAGACGATTACGAAATAACAGAAAATAAAGTTAACTAAGAGGTTGCAGCTTCAACAAATTACATTCGACTTTTTAAATAGCTGGCAAACCTCTTCAGAAATATCATCTTAATACTAATTAAAGGTGGCTACTTTTAAAATGCGGGGATTTTTTTTCTTAGAATTTTATGTGGAATCCGAATCTATTACTGACGATGTCGAAAAAATTGACCCGACCTAATGTGAATACATTTATTGCGCACCGAAATATAATTTTATAGTTCTACTTTTGTAATAATATTCATATTCAGCAAATACCCGGCGTGCTTCATTGCGCCTTGAAAATATTTTTGTGGTGTCGGATGCCCGTATTTTAATATTTCATTTATTTTAAAAATTTTATTAAATACAATTTTTAAAACAGGTTGTAACCCTCCTCAAAAATATTTCCGGTAGTAAAATTTCCAAAAAACTCTTCATTTTGATACCCATATTGCTATATTTACCTTATCTTATCAATTAAATTCAATTAAAATTTTCAAATATGTGGCAACTTCAACAAAACTTTTTTCGACTGTAAGCCTTCTTAAACTCCTTTCTTTTGACAGCAATATAGCAATATTTACTTTATCTTATAAATTTACTTAAACTGCAATATACAAACAGGTGGCAACTATCTATTTGTTTTCTTTCTGTATATTAAGTTATACCTCTAGCAATACTTCGGTGAAAGCTGCATTGAAATTGATGCATTAGTTTTCGAGTGATGCGCATACAAACATACAGACAGATAGACAGATAGACGGACAGACAGACAGACAAAATTGTCGATTTGGCTTCTATTGCTCTAATGAAGACCCCCCATATTAATTTTTCTTTAATATCTATAACGTACACACATCGGCCTGTTACAATTTTATTATATGTATAGATTGGACTGTTACAAAATTGTCAACCTAAACTATTTCAATTTTGACCATTGAGAACTGGATATGAATTTTTCGTTCTTCCGAACCGGGCACACATATGTATATTTTTGGTTGTTTATAAATCGAATGTATAAAATTGACGGTGGATATATTTCGTCGCCTTTGAAAGATGCAGAATAGTATTGACAATTTAAAGTGGGCACAAGAATGTATGTGAATGCGTGTAAACTACAGGATCTCAAATTAATTTCGTTCACCGCCCGTGCGCGTCCAATGAGAGAAGTATTATTTTTAAGAGTTGTTAAAACTATTTGACTCATAATAGCATTTTATGCACATCTTAAAAATGCCTAACCATCTGTGAGCTACATGCTAGGAGGCGATATCGCTTACTTTGGGAAACACTAATGTGAACGATCCCATACACATGCCCACACCTTGCTGCACAGTTTTTTGTGTCCACTTTCAACCAAAAGTCATGTCCAGTTTGTAAATTGCACAATATGTGTGCTACGTTTAAATTTTCAAAAGTACAAAAATGGAAATGCTTTCAAGCAAACAAAAAAAATATACACATACATACGCATGAACCAAAAATACTATATACAGGGGTGGGCAAGGCCGAGGCCGAAAAGAGCCACATCTAAGTTCTAAATGCTACAAAGAGCCACAAAAAAAGAACAAGAAAAACAAAAATTTTATTTTTAAATAAAATCATTATTAGAAATGAAAAACATTAATTTTATAATTATTCTATTGTACGTAAGATAGATATAAAAGAAAATTCAATAGATCCCTTTGGCGAGATTTTCAAAATCTGGTTTTAGGACAGTTAAAGCCGTTCGTAACAATTCTGTTAAATGTTGGATAGTCAATAGGTACGTTCGTTTAAAATCTCCAGTAAAAAATGTCCAAAAGCGAAATTCCGGCGAAATATCATCTGTTCTCTCACAAGAGAAAAATATCCAAAATAGTACGCGAACAGAAAATTTGCAGAAACTTGCAAGTTAGACGAACAGCTGATAGAAATTTTGTTTACAATAACAGGTCTATTCTGCACGTTACCGAAGATTTTGTGACCGGAAAATTTTATTACCACTTCTTGTCACCGCGATTCTAGGTACGTTGGTAATGCAGTGAAAATATTCAGCAACTCAGCTATGAAGATTTGTGGAAATTCCTGTATTGCATATTTCACGGGGCAATATTTTGTTACCAGATTATGAGATGGTAACTAAATTTACCGGTTACAAGAGAGCTCAGAATGCGAAAAGGGTTTAAAAATTGGTAGACACTTTAATTACCGGTTATAAAATTTATGCTACCAGCGCAGAATAGAGTATAAAATTGAAAACGTAAGGAAACAAATCCTGAATTCTTATCCTGACACAGTTCACTGACTAAACGAATAATTACTTATTTCTTACAAGTTTAATTAGTCGCATTTCACTATTTCAACTTCCAAACCATCAAATTCAATTTAGGGATTTGCGTAAATTCCAGCAAATTGCTGTGGGCTAAAATATGTATTTATATGTATAATATGTATATATGTAAAATATGTATGTATATGTGTAATATGTATGAAATATGTATTTTAAAAAGTGAAAAGAGCAAAAATGTTCTAAGCAAGGAGAAAGTAAAAAAGCCGCTCTTTGCTAAGCAAAGAGCCGCATTTGGCTCAAAGAGCCACGTTTGCTCACCGTTGGTATATAGATTTTTAATTAGATAATTGTTTAATATATTTTACTATAGTAGGAGCCTTCAAAATTCGGAAAATCTCTTCCCGTATATACAATGTAAATAATAATGCCGAATATGTTGCATGTGTTCGTTTTGTTGACATGCATATATTTGATGCATGATTTGATTTGAATTTATTCGGCAATGTCTTCATATATCACTTTCAAACATGTATAAGCGACATGAAATAAACTGGCACTTGCATGATGTGTTACATGTCGCTATGTTTTTAGTTCAGGCCTTTAGTATATATAATTGCTCAGTCATACGACTTAGTGAGGCCGATCTGTAGTAGCCACAGAATTGAGCTATATATCAAACTAAAGTGCAAGCTGCAGTAGCAGTTGACCGTGTTTGTCAAAAAAGTAAAAAGCGGCAGAAAAGTCGATAGTGAGTAATATAATCTATTAAAAAATAATAACCATATTTCCGTGGAATTGAAAAGTTAAAGTTATTAGGTATTATTCATAGTTTTAAAATATATTTCCCGAAAGCAAAAAGTAAAAATAGCGGAGATCCCTTTCTTTTTTAAACACCTGGGATATCACTGACCATTAAAAAGGACCCTGAATGACCGCAAACCTCAAAGCATTACACATTTTTGTATGTGATTTTTAAAATGAACGATATTAGCCGGTGTACATGTTTAGAATTTTTTAGAACCAGTGGTTGAATTTTTGTACTGAAAGGGTTAACCCTAAAAGTATGATCTACGTCTGCGAGGCGTATACGGAATGGGTATTTTTTTTTAATGTTAACACAAAATTTACTTTTTATTTTGTTGGTTTAAATAAATGTGGTTATAGTTTTCATTAGTAAAACTATGATTTATTATTAAATATTGTGAAAGGTATTACTATACCTTAAAGCTGATGGTTTTCTAATGGCCCACTGCACGAAGCTTATAATAGAGTAATATCTTTTAAGAACTTAAAAATTATCCTGGGTTATCTAGCAATACAAGATTAATTGTTGTCTTTCACGAATAAATTTTGAGCTAAGTACTCACCTGTATGTCGGGTGATTAATAAATTGTTAGTTTAATTTCCTATAAATTTACCTTTAGGTTTATGCATTTTAAAAATACATCGAAAATTTGTTTTAGAGAATCAATGTGAAATAATTGCAGAAACGATTAACCGATTTGCTGAGCAACCGAGACGTCTGCTTTTTAAATGATTTTTATAAAACAAATCGGCAAGTACATATCGTCCCCCGCATGCCAGAAACATGAATGTGTAAAGATGAAAATTTTGGGATTTTGTGACGCCCATGAACGCCACTAATATTTCCTGCAAACGCACATCGATTTACATCTTTTATCTCGCCTCCGACACAGAATTGTTTTCGTACAAAATTACGCAAAAAAGCTTACTCGTTCGTTTTTAGGCATGCCGAAAGTTCGAAAATACGATTCGGATTGCAGCGTGCTATTTCTACGATTCGTAGCGAAATCCGAATTCGAAAGAGTTGCAGAATAGGGGTGATAGAAAACGAAAAAGGCGCGGTGATTGAGTGCGATTAAATTGGTATTTATTATAAAATATTCAAAGGGAAAGTTGATGACAATTAGCATAAAAAAGTTCATAAAATATGGTTTTCATGATTGAAAGTGTTTTACAATCGCATATCATTACCACAGGACGATTTTTCAATGGCAACGTTTTGGCCACAAACGTGCACCCACTTTTCACGCAAATTTACGCCTTTTGGCAAACCAAACATACGCACAAACTTGTTTCAATCACACAGCACTTCATTTTATGTCATAAATATGTAATAAATTAAAATTTATAATTAAAATCGCTGCAGAAAACACATTCAATCGCTAAAAAATCACTTCGAAGAGTTAGAAGACGGTGTAAACAAAACCGAAAAACGTCAAAAACGCTACGAAAACTCATTTTCTGAAAATCGATTACAAATACAACGATGGCTGATTAGGTGATCTGTAGTCGTTGGTTCATGATACATACATATGTATGTGCATAGTTGTTTATTTTCAGTTTGTTCTACTACATGCGTCCATTAAAAAGCCATAAACCCTCATTCATTTGTACTGATTAGATTTTAATTACATACAAACTTTCCGTGTTTCTCCCCTGCAAGAAATTGTGCGACTAATCTCTAAAGAGAGCATTCCGGGA
>NW_023458560.1:15476849-15506226 GCF_013731165.1 Rhagoletis pomonella
AAGTATTTCCCACCTCTTATTTTCTGGGAAGTTTTCTTATTCAATTAATGTGTTTTATTATTTTCTTTATTTCTCTTGAAAACCTTTTGTCAACGAAAATTGTGCGACTGTGCCAAGTGGATAATGGGAAAGTCTGCGAAATATTAAATGGTAAAATAATCGTTGGAGCTAAGATATTTCAATCAGCTTGTCAGTCCATAAATTCTTTAGGCAGCATTTTTTTGAGGTAAAACTTTTTGTACCACTTTTTATTTGTAATAGGGCTGTGCGATTTTTGGATTACTCGAGCAAGTTGGTTAACCAGTTGTTCGGTTAATCAATTACTCGAGTAAACCGAGTTTCCATAAAAATTAATTAAGTTCACGAGGTTGACATGGTTACCAGGCATTTACGCGTTTAGCTGAATTTCTCTACGGTATTTATGAAAAAAAAAAATACAAAAACGTTATTTTCAAACTATCAACGGACTTCTACTTCTTTGTATGTAGAGAGTACATTGAAATTTTTAATACTTATTTTGCTCATAATAGTTAATTTGCTTCTCACAGCCATATAGTACGACTGCTAGAAAAACTAAAAAAAAAATGCCTTCAACTTTCACCGAGCATCGTTGCCTATAAAAATCCATAAAAACACAGAACTTTTAAGGGCAACAGAGTAATTTTTATAATAAATTTTATATTGTCCATTAGGCTGGGTCGATTTGTATGGGGGAAAATAAAAGGTATTTGACGGTATTGTAATTGTAATATTATGTTGTCTTAGATCTAAGCAAATAACGATTAATTTTAACATTAATTTAAAACCTATCTTTAGCCCGCGCAATTGTTTCAAACTGTATGAATTTTGAAAATGAAACTTTGGCTCGTAATATGTATGGAATGCGTTGATTGTTTTAAACAGGGCGATATATCAAATTAAAAGTTATCAAATATAGTATCTCATGCTCATATATTACTTTTCAATAAGGCTACAATCATTTGAAAAGTTAATAGTAGTTTCTAGCACATTCAATTTTACATATATTATCAAAATACAATTAGGGTGAGAAACGCCCATTTTAAGTGCATTTATGCAGTATTGAAAATTGGAGCAGAATGGTTTCATTAGTCACCGAAGAAGCACATTTTTCGCGGTTTCTAAATTTGCCGTTAAATGAAAGTAGGGGACGTGCAATAAGTGTATAAATAAAAATATTTTAGTTAATGCTATAATGTGAAAAAGTGGCTGTAATGCAATATTCTTTAACATATTCTGGGAAATCTTCTCTAATTGGCATTCAGCTTGAACGAAAAAAGTCACTCCCTGGCCCACTTTTCTGTAATCTGGGTCTTTTATTTAAAAGTTATTTATACAATTGAAGAGATTTTTTTTCTAGAAAAAACTTTAGTAAATATTACTCGATCAGCACGTAATAATTACAATAATATGGTGAAAATCATACAGATTATAAAATAATTATTTAAAAATAAAAAAATGTTGAGCAAAAATTTTTGTCAACTTCCTATATTTGCAATTTTTGTATTTTATGCATAAAGATTAGTAAACTATTTAGTGTTTCTAGTAGTTGTGCCTAATCAGTGTTTCCATACTCATTTGCATAAACATAATTTTTCCACGGTGATGAAAATAATAGATTTTCTATTAGAGCTACCGAAATTGTTTCTAAATTTGCAAAAATTCGCAAACTATAGCTAATATTAAAAAAAAAAATTGAATATTAGGAACCAGCGACCTAAATGCACCCCAGTAATATTAATGCTGTTCTTTACATCTTTTGACTATAGATAGGCCAGTGCAATTATCAAGAGAACAATTAAAGTTTTATTGAATACAGATAACTTTGAGATTAACGATAAGCTAAAGGCAGCGAGAAATGATACTTAACTTTATCTTTGCGTTATCGGATTCATTATCTAACAATATGCACCAAATCTTTTTGCTGAACCCAGAATTTTTAAAGATAA
This sequence comes from Rhagoletis pomonella, assembly GCF_013731165.1. Classification (NCBI taxonomy): domain Eukaryota; kingdom Metazoa; phylum Arthropoda; class Insecta; order Diptera; family Tephritidae; genus Rhagoletis; species Rhagoletis pomonella. The sequence continues at coordinate 15,478,817 of NW_023458560.1, forward strand.
TTGGTCTCATTCGACTAGTGTGCTGTATGGCACTTGGCGGTCGATGCCCGGGCCAATTAACAATTAAAATAAAATACTAATATTTTGCAGGCTTGCTGTTGACTTTATGATACAATATATTTTCACTATTACCAAAGGATTTGAGAAAAATTTAATTTTCGACCCGCCCTATTGTCCATACTCATGTAAATACATATTAAAATGTATTAAATTCAGGAAGACAGAGACTTCCCAATAAGCTTAATTACCCAACGGAGACCTTTAGAAGTTTCGCATTTGTTAAGAACAGTGTTACTAGTTTGGCGTATTTCTCCCTAGATTTAAGGTTATTCTGGGTTATTAAGGAGAAAATAATTGATACATATAATTTCTAAGCCAAAATAAAAACTGCATTCAATTCACATATAGACATTTAGGAGGACTGTTAATTTCTTCATGATTTAGCCCTTAATTAGCCGCATAAAGAAAATCGCACAATTAGTCGCACGGGGTCGCCAATAAAAGTGTTGAAAAAAGAGTTTTCAAAATTAAAAAACGAAGTGTGTATTATCAATAATATTAAAGTACTCTAATATCGTTAACTTAAAGAAACATATTTTCGACTTCAAATTAAAAAAAAAAATAAATAAATAAAAACTTACCTCGCCCAAAAAATGTTAGTGGTGTCATGGTATCAGCACTCAAGTTAGTAGCGACAAATATGTAAGCGACGATTTTCTAGCCGTGACTAAATAAACAAAACGAAATTTGTATTGTCATTATTACAGTTAACTTTAAGAAAGAAATGCATAACTTTGACTTCAAACTTAGATACAAAAATAAAAACTTACCTCCGCCAAAAAATGTTGCGTAAGTGTTCGTATGGGTCAGGACTTAAAAGAGTAGGGACACATGCGTACACGCCAATTTTCTGGCAGTGACTTATTTACATACCCCGAGGGGAGTTGGGAAGCTAGATAGAGCGCGAGCAAGCACTCCAAGACATTTTTTTTTCAACTTTAAATGGCCCATGCGCCTATCTAAGTATTAATTGCAATGTGCAATTACAAGTTTAATTAATTTAAATTAAACACTGCTCGATACCCGACTTTATATGTATTGACCTTTATGTTTTATTCAATTGGAAGAAATAGCACATTATATCTACATATATACATACATATTTAATAATTATAAGCTTGTTTGTTCGGTGCGCAAAAACTCGAAAACGGCTCGACCGATTTGAATATTTTTTTATTTGTTCGCTATCATACCCGGATAGTTTAAGAAGAAAAACAAATTTGGGAGCTGCCACCAGTGTGAAAATTTCAGTTAAAATAAATTAATAAGATAAAGTGAATTTTAAAAAGGGGGTGGCAAAAGAAAGAAATGTTAGAAGGCTGAGTTTTGGGAAAGGGGTGGCTACCTCTTTGAAAATTTTTATATAATTAAATTGATAAGATAAATTAAATACTATTACAATATGGGTATCAAACTTAAGAGGTATAAAAAGCCTCACAGCCGAAAATATTTTTGAAGAGGCTTTATATCTATTTTGAAAATTCAATTCAAATAAATTTACAATAATGACGGTTGAGAAATCTTTGATTTGCAAATATTCCCATTTGAATTGTCTCCGATCAAAGTAAGTAGTAAAAACTATAGTATTTAATGTAAATGAAATATTACAAGATAGGTACCACATGAAAAGTGTTTGAGGAAATTTTATTAGACAATCTTTTTGAAAATAAAATTGTTAACAACATATCAAATATCCGGGAGAATTTTTCAAACTACAATCAAATTTAGTTTTGTGTTCAAGCTTAGTTGTCAGCTCTTAAGAAAACGTTCAAGAAAAAATGCAATTTTTTCTAGTGTGGAATTTTGAGATCTGATATTTCACAGCCTGTTGCCTCACTCTTTCCTCAAGAAATAATAGAATGGGCATATATATATTTATTTTGCAAACATCGATTCACGGTTAAAAATTTCGGTTTTAATTTTAAACTTTTTGGACTACATACATATATGACCAAACTAAATTCAGTTTCAAATACAAACCTTCCAAGTATAAAAAAAGAGAGCACATATGTAGGGTTTAGAATTTAAACAGTTCGGTTTAAATTTTAAACCCAAACATTTTCATAAATAAGAATAAAAAAACTTAAACTTCATGCTCCGTCGGATGGCGATTGAACCCGGACAGCCTTGGTAGCAGCCAATTATATCAAACATCTTAGCACACTCAGCTACAGCCACACATGTAAATGTGCTTTCATATGTTGAGTTTGAATCAACACCACATTTCGCTGTGTGCAAATATTTTCTATTTCTGTTTAGATTTTAAACCAAATTTTCCACATATGAATCCTAGAAACTAGAATTAAAACATTTTGGTTTGATTTTTAAACCAAGAACTTTTTGGACTAAAATTTAAACCAGAATATATTAAAAATTGCTTAAAACTATTGACTGGTTTAAAAAGTAGACTATAAAAGATTCAAAAAGGCAGTAGTCCCAGGGCGGTTTAAAAATTAAACCCAAATTTTTGACCGTGTTGCCTTGTTCCCTTTTTTAACAAAAAACTTTAGAAAACGTTGCAAATTTCTTAAGAACCGCGTACTGCCTTAAGGAAATTTGACACACTAAAATTTCTTAGCCATTTCTTGTGCGCCATTTTATATGGAGTTTTTGCTTTTCTGGAGAGCTGGATACTAAGCTTTAGGTAAAAAAAAGCTTCCATTATTGCACTAATTGAACGCACAAACCACAAAACCGGATGAATTTAACTAAAATATTAGATTAGTAACGGTTTTTTTTTGTAAATAAAAAATTTAATGGAAACATATTCTGAAAACTTTCCATTTATTGTGTATTGCATAAAATCAAACCGAAATTCAAGTAGTAATTGAAACTTCTAAAAATATTTATCACACAAATACATACGTTTTATTCGTATATATACACGCAACCGCCATCATAGAAAATCTCCGGTTGGTATACTTTTTTTTGTGAAGAATTTTGAATGGCTTTTGAGTTTTGTGTAAAAGTGAAATGAGTCAAGAACGCAGAACTTATACTTTAACGCTGTCTATATATGCAGAATTTTGTCGATTACTGGATCCCTCAGTGTTGCTTACTACAATGGTGCCACTCATTAATGCTTTTTCATAAACTTACCTTTTCAACTAAAATTTTTTGTGCTATAATAGATGCTAGATAAATATAAACTATTTATTTTTCAACAAAAACCTTATTTGATAGTAAATTTCAAATATTTTAAATGTATTTTGAATAGGAATTTATAACTTTTTTACTATCTGCAAAACTGACGAAGTGGCAACCATCTATAGAAGGAAGAGACCAGCTGACATTGAAAAATCTAAATTCCGCAGATTTCTGCACTACGGGCTACAACTACAGAAAAATTCTGCGGTGTTGAGTTTTCATTTACATACATGGCGCTTTGGTAAGACAGATCGTGTCAGCTGACTCGGGTTTACGTACCAGTAGGTTTACGTTCATGACTATTTTCGCCTTAAGTGGTGAAAGGAGTAACAAACTAAGTTTTATTGCCACATACTTGAACAGCTGAAGTAGAAGAGCGTTTGAAATACTATACATTCCAAGCTTCACAGCGGCAGCACTTCATACTTTTCCTTACATTTGATATTTACAAACTTGGAAGAAGTAATTTTAAAGCACATATTTGGCCTTCGGCATGTACTCTGGCGTTTAATTTGTAATTTAAAGCATTCTGCTGAACTTTTGTTAATATCCACCCCGGCGTATACGCAACCAATAGATGATGTGCTAAAAACCATGGAGTAAGAACCATTTGGAATTTGTAAACGTTAGAACTTAATCGTCAATCTTGTAGCTATTTAAAAATTTCAACCGACCACCTAAGAAAATAACAGAAAAGAATTGACACATTGCGGTTACACTGAATCCACTTTGAGTATAGTTCACCAACCTAGCATAGTGCTGAGAGCATTTTTAGAATACTCCTAATATTACTTTCATTCCTTAAGCTAACAGTGAGCCATTTACGAAACAACTTGATTGGATAAGACTCCCTTCTTACAAAATAACTAGCCTTGCCTAATTTGTACTCATCTTAACTGCAGGGAAATTACAATTTCTACGGATTGGATGATTGGATCTGCGGGCGATATGCGTTATGTATGTCATTCCGCATAAATGCAATGAAATATTCCAAACACAGTGGTAAAGTTTTAATATTTTTGTACAGAAGGGTGAATTGTAACAAATGAAGACAAATCCAAAAATAGTCGAACAATAAAAAGAGTGAAAAGGGCATCACAATGCAGCAGCAGTTGGACGACGACTTACAAACTTTTTGAATTTCTTTGCAATGTGTTAAATCACTCAAGACGAGAAACAACAAAAAGAGCTTCTTATATGAAAGAGAGTACGAAACGACTATTAACGTATTACATAAAACATATTGACGCATTACAAGGGCAAAGTTGTATAACTACGAATTACTTATTCGGTTTTTTTCTTTCAGCTGGTAGCAAACTTTCGCGTCGAATATGTAGAAGTGAGCTAAATACGTGTGATTGAGTGTGGTGTGCACGTAAAGGGTGTGGTTTGTTATTGGATGCAACTACATCAGAGATTCCCAAACTTGCTTTTCTCGTAGACCCCTTTCAAAACTTTACTGGTTTCGGTGGACCCCCCGCTGCCCTTTCTAACATATTCCCAAAGCTCATCAAAAAATGTTAAGATTACGTCTAACGATGGAAATTTGCATCGTGGATGAGTTCCCAAACTAAATTCGGAGTGGCAAAAGTAAAAAATAAAATATTTTCTTGCGTGCTTTTTATTGAAATAATGTGACTCCACACTTGCAAGTTTAAAAAAAACCGAGCCTGTGAAGCCATCAAAGTACTGTCTCGCCCTGAGGAGTCATATTTCTTAAGAGCACTAAATAAACTCCTCACATGTTCGGCTCGATCCTGAATTTGCATGTGATGTATTTGTAAAACAGTTTATTTTCATTTTTTTCGCTCCGAGTTTTAAAGTGATGCGAAAAATACTCATCACTCACATTTTTAAAACACACAACTTAAAACAACAAAATCACAAAGCTTTTTACGCCAAACTTTAAATTCAAAAGATAAACAAGCAAGCAAGTAAGAAGCATAAAAAGTGTTCCACCGTCTCCCTATTCAACGCAGGATGGGCAAATGGAGTTGTCATTTGCCACGTGAAGTGACCAGTCAGCAGTCCAACAAGTTGTCTGCAGTCGCGTCTTCTCAGTGAGAGAAAAAAACTAGATAGCCCTTCTGATATTGAAGGCAACATGAGTTTTTTCCACCTGCATCCCCTCGATGGCTCTCCGTCATTGCCGAGCGAAGTTTTCAGCCAGTGGTTGCGGATCGAGGAATGCCTGGTCTACGCTAACTGTGGCCAAATGGTCACATGTCTCATTGCCAGGCACTCCCCGAGTGACCTGGTACCCAGAGCTGGTTATTTTTGCCAACATAATTTAGTCGAGACTTGCATTGTCGAACTAGTTTGAAAGCACTTAGATAGGGGGCTGGCCAATGGCTTAAGCGCAGCTTGGCTGTCACTGCAGACACGTAAACTCCACTTCCCCTCCACTTTTTTCCACCACGCAGTCTATGGCTTTGAGGGTTGCAAATACTTCAGCTGGAAGACCGAAGCATATTCCGTAAGAGAAAAATGAAGTTTATCCCCATTAACTTCGAAAAAGATCCCAGATCCTGGCCCAGGGTCAGTTTGTGTGTTCGGCTTCGGTGCTGGAATTAAACCAGCATTCCCCTTCAGGGAACTTAGCATTATAGACACAAATGCTGAAATCTCTGCCGCCAGCAATTTTCGCCTCGCCTCACTCCGTGCTATACCAACATCCGCTTCTTTTTAGTATGCAGGTGGCTTTCCCACTTATAAAGACAAAAAGTGACAATAAGTGCAGCAATGCGTCATGAGCACTATACAACACTCAAAAAAATTAAAGTTAAATAAAGAGGCTACCAAGCTACCATTTTGGTTCTTTACTATCGAAACCATATGCATTTTCGTGGACAACCACTTACAACTCGTGGACCACCATATTTTTTTTAACGCCAACGTAGACCCCCGACGAGTCTCCCGTGGACCTCTGGGGGTCCACCTGGACCACTTTGGGAATCATTGCACGAAATAAGCAGAAGTAATGAGGACCGTAAAGAAGCGTATAAGTAGCAAATAAGCTAGTGACAAATAGAGAAATCATTTTTATCTTTGTACAATGTTGGGACGCAAAATAAACTGCAAAATAATATATACCTAGTAGACGTATGTATGTATATGAAACATGCTTTTTATTAGAAATGTTTCGCTAGCATAGGGTGAAAAGTGGCTAAGTCCACTTATTTATTATTTTGATATAGGAAGCAGGGGATATTAAAAATTAGGGATGTAAAAAATAAGAGGGATATCCGATCGGATATCCAGTAGACTGTTGCCCATAATAAATTTCACAAAATTGTTGCATTCGATTTTTTTGTTTAGCGACATACATCTGTACATATGGCCATATTATCTGCTTTTTCGAGCTGAACTATCCAATGCGTAATTGCCAAAACACAATTTCTCCTCTGAAATTAAAGTTATAAAATAATCCTGTAATAAAAAGATACAACCCCGATTTATCGATTATTTTTGGTAAACAGAGGAGAAACGTCAAAGAAAAAAGATAAACAACAATGAACGCCGCTAAGAAAAAACGCATGGTTGATGTAATCTTATTTTAAAATGTGATGAAAATCTAGCTATTATCAGGGTTGGCCAAATTGCACTAAATGGAAATTTTCAATACCACTAGGACTTCAGTCACTACATGGTTACTGGTAGTGCATTTAAAATTTTACTACCACTATATGGTTAGTGGTAGTGCATTTCAAGTTTCACTACCACCGTGTGGTTAGTGAAAGTGCATTTAAAATTTCACTAGCACTATATAGTGAAATAGAATTTTCACTATCACTTTCTGGTTAGCGGTTATGGAACGAAAATTTCACTATCGCTGACTAATTACACTATTTTATAAGTTTAAGAAATTTTGGCGATCTATAATTTTAATACCCATTTCCTTAGAACAGGTTTGTTGAAAAATTTATAGCCTCTAACTAGATAGTGGTAGTGAAAAGCATTTCCAATAAGTGCATAGTGGTAATGAAACCAATTTGTCACTACCACCAGGCACTTAGTGGTAATGCATTTCAAATTTCACTACCACTAGGTGCTCAATGTTAGTGAACAAAAATGTTCCCTACCCCTGTATGATTAGCGGCAGTGACAAAATGTTTTCACTACCACTATGCACTTAGTGCCAATACATTTCAAATTTCAACACCACTACACGAATAGTGGTAATGAAGTGCTCAGTGCATTAAAAATTTAGTGCAGCGTGCCCAACCCGTCCAATCGTCCCGCTTCCCGTATCGTCCTGTAACGCTTCATTGTTGTAATATTTTGTGACCTATGTTTCAAAACTCGTTTTGTGGACATCAATAAATCAAAACTGGGTAGATGGTGAACTAATTCAAAAAAATATAAATCAGTTAACATGGAATCATATGAAAAACGCCGAACCATATCACGGAAAAGGCTAAACTCTAGTGAAAGCTTTTATTGAAGAGTGAGCTCACCAGGATATTCGCCAATGCGTTAAGGAAATCGCCAACGGCTCTGATGCTGATTCCGGTTTTTGTAGTAATGTGGATAGCCAAACGGTGGAGAAATGTTTACAGCCTCCCCTTATACCCAGACAAGAAGATCCTTTAATTTGGGGGAAGCATAGTGGCAAAAATATTCAAAATTTGCTTACACTGACAATGAAGTATCTCTGCGAACCACCTTCGGCATTTATGTTCAAAATAGAAATAGGTTGTTGACCGGTAATGCTTATCTTCATAATGAAAAACATGTACATTTTTAACTCTAATTACTAATTAGATACTATTGGATTTGATAACAAAAATACAAAAAAAAATCTGAACTAGATTTTTAATTGAATCTTTTGTATTAGAAATCCGGAAATCCGGCCGGATTTTAGCTAGTATCAGGCCGGATAGTCGGATAGCAGAAAAAACGGCCGGATAAGCCGGATTCCGGATATCTACCGGATACCCGGCATATCCCTATTAAAAATACATCGTTTCGAAAAGGATTAAGGACTTAGTTTATTTTTTATTGTTTATTTTCAATAAAAAGCAAATTTTTCAAGTCCACAAGAGGCACCGAAAATCCGATAAAACCAAAATAGTACGAAATCTATTAATAAAGATCGTACCCCTCTTATTCGTATGGAGTTTTGCTTTGCCTTAAACACGCAAAATTTTGTATTCAAAGATTTGTGAAATATTTGAAGGAAATGGCTATAAGAACTTTTTCCCCTCCTGAAAAATTAAAAAAAAAATGGACTTAGTAACCTTGACTCTAACTCTCAGAGGTATCGCCGAAACCAGGATTTCGTGTGCTGACCACGCACTTATTTCTTCAAATGAAGCCACAAGAAGAAGTTGTTGGGACCTAAGTCAGGGATATAAGGCAAATCACCCATCTATTTTATGAAATGATCTTTGAGGAGCGCGAAAAAAATTCAACTTTTTTTAATCAGCGCGAACCTGAAAAAGCCTTAGAAACCTATAGAGTGGTTCCTTTATCAGCACATTTGTAATTACATTTTTATCTACTGACTTTCGAATTATTCCAAAAAATGACAGTTTGAAATATCCTATTCCGCATTTTTAAAGTAAGTAAAAACCGTATAAACCGGTTTTATTTTACATATTTTTCTACAGCAACACTTACTGTTAGTCACTAACTGCTAAAAGTTGGTGTAATCTTAAATTTATTTAGAAATCAGTAGCATTTTGGATTGCAAGTAAAACAGAAAAAAAAGTTAGTGAAATACTCACACTTAACAAGATTACATCGCTAAAACAACAGCAATGAAAGCGATGTGTCGACTGCACTCTTTTGGTTCGGACGATCGGAGTTCTGGGCACAGAGAGTTGTTTAGAAGGTTGTCAGAGCAATGCCCCGTTGTTTTTGGCACCTAATAACAAAATGATACCTGGGGCCTGTAACACAAGCGCTACAAGTCCTACAGTTGTTCAAATAAATTAAACTAGTGTAGATATTTTGTAACACAAAGCTACTTGTAGTTCCATGTGGCGCACTTGTAATTACTGAACTTTTTTTTACAATTGTAGTCTATTTCCGTAACACAAAGAACACACTTGTACATTTGTGTTACGGGTTTTCTACAAATATAAACAATTTTCTACCTATCTCGAACGCTGAGTAGATTCAGTGAAGTGTTTTGCCATTAGCATACCATTTTGCTGTGGATATGTGGTAAAATGATTCCGAAAGTGAAAACGAAAGTGTTAGTACAGTGTATCGGTATCGAGAGAGAATGAATACTTTCTTCCTGACAGACGCAGAATTTGTGGAATGGTTCAGACTGAATTGAGAACAGTGTGAAACTATGCTTGAAGATATATGCCCAGTAATCGTGAATAAAACAATTCGATGCTAAGGTTTCTTAGAATTTCTTTGTTTTCTTTAAATTTTTGTAAATAATGCAAGTTTTTTTAGCATTATTTGTTCTGCAGCCACATTTAATTAATAATATATGTTTTATTTTTTACCGCAAGATATTTTTGCCATTCGATACCGTTACTTTTTACTCGACAGTTTTCAAACGATATTTTTTGGAATCGAGTACCAGAATCCTTGTATCGTATCGAATCGCAAAGGTGCATTACAAAGTTAATAAAATACATTGTACTTTATATTAGAAATAATTGTCTTTTATTAAATTCTTTTTGATATGCTTTAGGAAAAGTACATATGGGCATTTCCATTCTGGCGTGGCGTGACAAAATGCTAAAAAACTAGATGAATATTTGGTATCGATATTGATATTATGAACACCCGATATATTTACAGTGATACTTTAAATGAGTACTATATCGATACTCTCGGTTCGATATCGTGTTTCTACTTATTAATCGACTAACCGTTTCTCTTCGACTTTTTCAACTAAACGCTCACGAACAACTAGTCGACTATCTATTCATCTTCTAGTTTTCGACTAGTTGTTTTCTTTGAGTAAATATTTATTTATATTTTTTGAATACTTATGCTTATTGACAAAACCCAACCGCGCTAATAACAATAATTTTATGGTAGAAAACTTGTACTATTCGAGTAATTTCGGTTAGTCGATTTTCAGAACACTCGATAGCGAGCGGTTAATCGAAAGTGAACGGCTAATCGAATAATTGCTACTCAACTATCAACCGACAAAAAAAAAAAGTTGCTAATCGACTAGTCGATTAACTAAAGGCCTTCGAATCCGCCCGCACCTCTTCAAAGATAGTCCAGGAATGCAAGTTGGGGCTGAACTCGGTTACAAGGCGGAATGAGCTTGAACTTGTGTTGGTACCAGGATACTACGGTGTTCCAAGCAACGAACTGACTGATAAATTGACAAACTGAGGTTCTCTGGAGTGTCCAATTGGACCAGAACCATTTTTAGGGCCAAGCATAGCGGCAGCGATAGGGTAGATCAAGGATCTCATAAACAAAGCTCATGAGAGCCGTTGATGCGGTATTGACAGTTGCAAAATTACCAAGTGTTTCCTGAAAAATCCTGACAGGGTGGCAGCAAAATTCCTCCTAAGAAAAAGAAGGAGTGATCTACGAGCCCTAATAGGGCTAACTGCGAGGCACAATCCATGGAGACGGCCTCATCGACGACCCACTGTGTACTTCTTGGTTGGAGGATGAGGATAGTACAGAACCATTTCTGTGCTGCTGTCCGTGCTTCGCCAGATTCAGATGGGTTGAATGTACTGTGAGCGGACGAGATACATTCTCTTTCCCTATAAAAACAACTAAGATTCATAAAGTAGTTAGCTGAGTTTGCAACTGGGTGAAACTTCAATTTATTTCATCGTAAAAATGCGGTTTATTCCATATTCAAAAAGTGATGTGTTCAAAAAACCGCTTAAAAAATATTAAAGAAAAAAACGGTTCAAACCGGTTTTAAAAAACCGAATCAATCACCCCAATAGTCTAGCATAGAATTCAAAACTAGTCTACATACTACTTCATATCTACCTCGATCTATGCCCTCTGACGCTTGTGATACCACTGACCGAAGCCATTTGTTTCTTTCCCTCCCTTATTAATGGAACCATCGAATGCGTTGACGTTCGCCGAGTTCAAATCGGCTAAACAATCTAGTAAGTACTTATTGAAGAATTGGTTGCGCATGTTGGCCAGGGCGGGACAGTGGCAGAGATAGTGTTCGACGGTCTCCACCTCTTCTTCGTCTCTGCAACTGCGACGAAAATCGTTGGTGGGTATCCTAGCCGTTTCCCGTGTATGCCCATCAGGCAGTGTCCGGTGATTACCCCGACTACTAATCTGAGAGAGGAGCGGCCCAGCTGGGTAAGAGCCATGGATCGCTTTACCTTAATCCTTGGCCAAATTTTCCTGGTAGTTTGGCAGATGGTTTCCACAGCCCTCCTCAACGAGTTTCGCCTTTAGTCTATGCTTGCAGGAGATTAGAGGTATGCCCGCATTCTGAACAGAATTGACTTCAGATATTTCGATTCCCTCCTTGCCAGCTCGTCAGCTAGGCAGTTGCCAGGAAGTCGCTATGTCCAGGGACCCATACAACAGTGAAGGAGCATTTTGATGCCAGCAGGTTGAGAGTCTTCCTGCATTCTAAGCCTGCCTTGGACATTGTTCCGTTATACGGAATTACGGCATTACGCTGTGGCGAAACTGCACAACACGACACTGCTCAGCAAAGTTGACCAACTAGGAAAAAATGCCGCGCAGTTATCCTGCAATGAATTCTGATTCGAATGATAAAGAGAATAGTTTGCGAATCCCTCAGTATACTCATGAAACAGTGTATGAATGTACTCAAATTAAACACATTAACTTTACAAAAATCCGTCTAAGTATCTCAATTTACTTGCTTTATGCATATGTTCTATTTCAAACCAAGTTCAATATAAATTATTTAATCTCTTAACTTAGCATTGAATTTTTAATATTATTATCATTGTGAAATTTATTTTATCCAGGCATGTATACAGTACAACTTAAACTACAATATTACACAGTATGTGCTAAGCCAATAGCTTTGAAGAGAATCCATCGTTGAGCGCTATTGTGCACTTAAGTTATATTATCAGCACAAAAGTTCAATAGCAAAGTCAGTGAACTCATTTCCAAGTAAATAATAAAGTATATAGCAGTTACTTTGCGCTCTCAAGCATCACATACTTGCAATTCCAATTGCACAGCAAACTCCTGTCGTTCTTTTAAGCAGACGAACTACTGTGGCGGATATGCTTATGCAAGTATATATAGTTACAGTGACTCAAACAAATGACCACGTGTTTATTTTTTTTTTAATATTCGTAATGTTTTTCGAGCTTAACTTTTTAAGTTTCAAATTTTATACAAAATTTATTAAAATTCAACATATTTAAAATGTCAACTTTTAAATCTGAATCTTTAGAAAATTTCTGAGTATGCAGTTTTATAGCAATTTTAGTCTAATGAAGTGCAAGTTTCAACTGGTTTAAAAATCGCGTTGATTTTTAAATTTTTTTTTTTGGGAGACCACTTTTTCGGTTTTAATATAAAAAGTGCAATTTACAAAAACGGCTATCGATTTTTGAAATTCTGTTGCTAACGATCTCCCGCGTTTCATTTCATAAGAAATTCAAGCTTATGTGGAAAAAAATGCAAAAATCGGTCACGAAAAAAAATTCTCAAAAATAGCCGTTTTAGCCGTTTACAACTTGCACTTCATTAGACCAAAATTGTACGGGCTATAAAACTGCATACCCAAAAATGTTCTAAAGATTCAGAATAAAAATTTGTTGAATTTTCCTATGTTTAATATAAAGTTTGAAACTGTGTTTTATATGATTTTGGTTAAAACGGTATTTTTATAGAAAAATCGCTCGAAAAACATTACGATTACATTACCACTCGTGGTCATTTGTTTGAGTCACTGTATGTGTGTTTTGCTGCGGTTGAGATACGATGACGATTGCCAAAGGAAAAATAGAAGTAAATAAAAGAAATTGCTGAGGACATAAAAACTAGGACGAATTAAATTGATATGTATAAGAAAGTGAAAACACTTGCACAACGAAGATGCACTTTTGGACGGGTGTACTTAAAAACAGTAAAAATTCCATTGTGATTTGGTGACAGGGAGAATCGAAAGCGAGGAGGAAAACAAGTGAACAGTATTTAAAAAGAATGTGAGAAAACAAAAGTGCTGTCAATAGCCGGCCCATTTTGAAGTCCATTTATGATTCCATCCTCTTTACCAAAAGGAGAAACACTTTCGTGTAAATTACATAGTTATAAAATTTTTACGATTGCGTAAAATTAATGAGTGTATAAGAAATTTCTGTAAATGTTCACTAGGTAATGGGCAGAAATGGTTGTAGCCTTAAACTCAGTTTGAGAGGAGTTTCTTAGACAAAAGTTATGAGCGAAATGTTGAAAAACTGGCAGCAATCCTTTCCGTAAAAAAAAAAAACGAATGTATGTTTAGTAACAGTCGAGCTAGAAATAATCTACTGTGCCCCTTCTTTTACTTTTCCTTTTGCAATTTCAAAATATACTTGTAAAGGGTATTATTGATGTACATTTTACGTACAAACTTCGTGCAAAGATACACATGATTTGCCCACTTGTCACTAAGTTTTTTGCCACTTAACCGCTTCTCTACAGTCTTCATTATTTCTGCTCATTTCGCTCCTGAGATTTATTTTTTGTCACATCGCTACTTACACCGAACACTCAATTGCAAGCAAGTAAATACTCGCAGTTCAGCTCTATTCGACGCCATAGTTAGCTACCAGCTGAAAGAGGGACATAAAGTGAGAACGAATCTAGTTATTTATATAGCGCTGCCATCGTGATGCTCCAATACGTTTTATATAATACGTCAATAGTCGTTTTGTTTTCTGTCTTTGCTTTAAAAAGTTATTTATTTGTTTCAGTTGTTTTTCATTTTAAGCGACATTCTATTAACGACATTGCAATGGCATTCAAAAGTTTTAAGTTCGTCGTGCAGCTGACGCTTTTTATGCTTTTTTGTTGGTACGAACATTTTATTTATCATCATATTTAGAAAACTGAAACCCACTGTCCTTTTATTGCAATATTGCGATAAGAGATATCACTTAACCATGAAAGCTTTTCTTTAAAAAAGATGAGGACTAATGAAATGATAAGTAACTAGGTCATTGGTACTTAAAAAAATTAAAGCAATTTATTTACAGAAATAAGACTTTTACTAAAAATTATCTAAGTGTAATGCTCGGAAGTTAAATTTTTGAAGTAAAACGGAAATGGTTAGGACCGAAACAAGTGCTTCTTTAAGTAGAAGAAGCTTTAGTATTAATTTAATAAAAGCATGTTAATAACCGGTATAAGAATAAGACTTTGCAGAAGACGAATACAAGAATGAAAGTAAAGGTGAGTACGTACATAGATGAAGAAAAATATAAAGGCAACAGTAAAAATAAAAGCAGAAAACAAAGATGCGTAAAAATAAAGGCAAAAATTAAGATCAAGGTTAATTTAAGCACTTTACTTATATAATAGCAAAGGGGAAGGGGAATATGTAGATGAAGAAAATAATAAAATTAAAGGTAAAAATAAAGATAGATATAAAGAAAAATTTAAGGATGGAGATACCGATAAAAGTAAAGTAAGTAAGATAACATAAAGGTAATTATAAAGAAAAGGGTATAGATAGAGACAAAGAGACTCAATTTAGGAACTACTTCGGGATTTAAGAGAATTTCGGGATTCTCGGGTCTAAATCAATATTTTCAAAACTCTTTCGTTATTCTCGGGACTAAATCAGGATTTTCAAGACCATTTCGGTATTCTGCGCACTAAATCATGATGATGAAGACTATTTCAAGATGCTTGGAACAATTTCGTGTTTCTCGAGACGACTTTGGAATTTTCACTTATATTTCCCATCACTGTAGTAAAGTTTTGTTTATGAAAACGAATATGGAAGCTTCGACCTCACACGAAAAGGAAGTCATAGTTTGATATACTTTTATTACTAAAACATTTATTTTTGGTAAGTCTTTTTAATTACGTATGTATGCATCTCTAGTTTTTTCAGCACAATTATTTCTGCAATTGTATAAATAACTTAAATATATACATGTGTATGTGCATTTGTTAGCAAGCAAGGCGTATTTAACAAGGTGGTGTTGGCCGTATATAAGTAAAAAATTACACTAACAAATTATACGCTGATGTCCATACTGTCATTGGTATGAGTTACAACAAACACATCATTTTGACATAATGACCTCCACGGCGAAAAACTCAGCTGTCGCCCCAACACCACCTTGTTTAATACACCTTGTTAGCAAGACAAGAAGAGTTAAAGCGAAAATAAAATTTTTTTTTCGTTTTTCGTTTTTCAGTTCTTTGACAGTTCGCCGCCCATGATGCCATATCAAAAAAATTTAGGCCTCACTGCTTTTCATTTAGAGAATTTTGGCGATGAAAAATTTGCGTAGCGATTGTCAGAATTCCACTGCAGATCATTACTTTAAATTTGTAGATGTATGGCAAACATGTACATAAATTAATGCGTACATGCGCAATAACGAATCGCTTGCACTTCCATTTTCTGTCAACCACGCAGAATAACAGATAATACACAGTTACATTATTTAAAAATTATTTGGCATAGTTATCTCTTTCATACTTCAAATAATACAATGATGGGCAACGGACCCAAGTCCATAGTTGTTAGAAAACTTGCGTCAAGTCCACGGAACGTAGGTGTCAGTTGTTTTATTTAATTTCTGGATACAAAATTAATTATTTGTGCAATTGGTTTACATTCTGAATTTAAGAATTTAAAATTTTTCAATGTTATTGTGCATTTAACTAAACGGTCTTGTAATTACATTAAGGTTTGATGTCTGCTAATGTAATATTACTCAACTAAATTCAGTGGAGTACATTGATTGTTGAACTTGAATTTAACATGAAATATCTATTTTTGTCCAAGACTTCAATGCAAAGTTGGTGTAGCAAAATAACCATTGTCAATGACACTTAATTTTGACATTACCACGACAGTCGGCTCTACGTAACCGGAACGACCCAGATTTATATCTGGCCAACGACTGTCACTCCAGCAATTCTCCCCAAATTTTGGGTTTGTGGTTACAACAACAAGAATCCTTCATTGTGAAACCTATAATAAACGATGAATCTTAGATTATCCCTTAAAGCCTAGAAAAAAGTTCTATTGAACAGCGAGCTCACCAGGTTATCTGGAAATACTTTGAGGATATCGCCAACGTCTCTGATACTGATTCCAGTTTTTGTAGTGATGTGAATAGCCAAACGATGGTAGACAATGCAGCTACCGTACAAGAAAAAAGAAACGGAAATGAAGAAATATTTACAGGTACCCCTTATACCCAGACAAGTAGATCCTTTAATTTGGTGGAAGCATCTTCCCAAAAAATTCTCAAATTTACTTACACTGGCAGTGAAGTATCTCTGCGCACCACCTTCCTCAAAGAACTCAGAAAGAGTGTTTAGCGTATTGGGTAGCATTTATGTTGAAAATAGAAATAGGTTGTTGACCGATTATTCGGAAGTACTTCTTTTTATAACGAAAAATACAAATATTTTCAATTTTAATTACTAATTAAATACACTATTAAATTTTGATTATAAAAATACAAAAAAAATGTTTGAACTACATTTTTAAATTGAATCTTCTATAATTGAAATTCGGAAATACGGCTGGATTTTAGCCAGTATTCGGCCGGATAGTCGGATAACATAAAAACTGCCGGATAAGCCGGATTCCGGATATCTACCATATACCCGGCACATCTCTAATGAATCTCATCAGAGAATAAGAACGCAAACAAACAAAAGCAAACGTTTCGGCATCGTTTAGTTTCGCTTATAAAAGGTAACGAAACACAAGAGATTCAAATCACTTGGAAGCATTTTAAAGAGTATTACCGAATCGCGATTTACATGCCGTACCTAGATCTTTTCATTACGCATTTCGATTTCTAAACACCTTGTCGTGAACTGTTTGAGATATATATATATCCATTTTACATCATTCGGTGCCAGAAATATGGACAAGTGAAGTTTAACTTTTGAGAAAACGCATCGCTGGTATAAATATTCAAAATTCACGTTGCTTTTCTAAATGTTCATCAAGTACTTAAAGTCATAACTATTTTTCCTTATACGACTGACGCGAATGAAAGAACGTTTTCAACTTTCCGCCGCCTAACAACTTATTTCAGATCAACTATGAAAGAAGATAGTCCCAATATGCTAGTTTTTCCAAATATTCATCGCAATCTGGATGTTAATGTTAGATCAGCATTTAAAGAATTTTTATCAATACCTCGGTGAATTGAATTATTGAAAGCAGAATAATTTAGTAAATAACGCATCATGTGACTTTCCCTTGAGTTTTGCTGAATTATATCCACTGAATGCTCTAACTAAAACAATTATATTCTTGCGAATAACTGTACATACGTATCTGCTGACATTGATGTTAGGTAGTTTGACTGAAAGTTAATCCATCCCTCTGGACCAGCTGCTTTGTCAACGTACTGGATATATTTTGAGCCTGTCTGGTTGTATAGCTTTCCATGCTGTTTTCACCGCATGAAGTAGAGCCGCATATTTACATACATACACATGTATGTATAAATGTCATCGTACCTGCATTTGATAAGCATGTGTGGTTATAAATGCTTCCGCATAGCAAAAAAGAATTAATCGTCAACTTTAAGTAAAATATTGTACATTTTATGCCTCCCACAAAGTGACACCGTAAGCTTAGTTTGGCTAACATTCGGAAATAGGTTGTGGCCGCCGGCACATTCTGTTTTTGTCATTTATCTTCTGCGTACTTACATATAATTATGAGTACCTACTCATGGTGACGTGTGGTATAACTTCGAATGAACCAACAAATATTAGTATATCATAAAAACACCATTTTACTGCGAGTCTATTTATTTTCTCTATTTATTTTATTCATTCATTTCTCGATATCGGCGCAGTTTAGTGGCGGATATAGGTTTTCACTAGGGGCGAAAGGGGGTTTGGATTTTTAATTTTTACACCTATTTGATTTAAGGATAGTTTTTAAGAACTATCAAGAAGTATCTTTCGGAAGTAGTTATATGAGCTCAAGGATATGATGGAGCTCCAGCTATTAGTGCTGAATTCCACGGTCGAGCACATAGTACAATTCGATTTTCCTGTTGTGCAGTGTACTCCATATAGTTTTAACGCAGCTGTGAATACAGCTTGTGAATAATGCATTGCGGGATATTGCAGAGTTGAATGATTTTTCCAAAAGAAAAGTGAACGTATACATTGAACTTAGGCCAGAAATCTTTGAAGCTCTTGAAGAGACAGCAGCATGGAAAAACAACAAATCAGCAACTCAAACTTTCTGCTATTTCTACTTTAGAATGTTAAAAGTCTTGTAAAATAATGCAGTCATTGCACCCCATCGGTTTGCTATTGAGCTAACAACTGCAATCAGAAGCGCAAGATTTGCCCGAGGCCTTGAAATTTGCGAAGAATATTTTAAGCAGGAATTTAAGAGCCACCGCTCAATTTAGCTGCAGATGTTTTTAAGTAATTAAAACCTATTGGAAATTATCGCATCGCAGCTATTAACACTTTGGATTTGCTTCTCGTTTATCGTAAGATGCAATAAATGTCGTTTTGTAGAGAAAGAAACTCTCTAAATCATAGATGGGCACACCAATACAGTCTCATTTTGTCATGGTATTCGTGAATCGCGCTGAGTAACAGTTGCCACTTTTCTATATTGTACAAAAGTGCGTCGTTTTTTGCGCGTGTTAGAAAACGCTCTTACAAATTTATATTTAATTTGTATTATGAACATGAAACGAAAATAATAAAATATAATAAAAAAATAATGAAGAAATAATTTCAAATAATGAATTATGAAATTAATTTTTATAGGTACATATGTACGTGCATGAAAAGTTTTTTAATTTAATTTCATTAAACTAATGTTTTAAAAAATGATAGTTTATTCAACAACAAAATTCACGAATTTAAAATTTCTAAACTTTGTAAAAAACTTAGTATTCAATAAAGTATACTAAATATATTAAATTGCCGTATCGTACATACATATATACATAAAACCCATTACAAAAAACTTTAAATTGGTTTACACAGTTCGGCAGTTTGACTTTTTTACCATGACAAATAATGTCGCCTTATATTAAAAGTACGATTCCAAGTAGTCGTATTACCACATAACAAGCATTGGGTATTATTGGCTTTTCTTAAAACCGAAAACTGTAATTGGCACTCATACGCAGCCATTTTGGGCATTGTTACATATATAGGTGGCAACAACGCGCTGAAATTACGAATAAAAATATTCAACGGCGAAGCATGATGTCACTCTCATGAAAACTGAAAGCAGACTGAATTGAAATTCGCTGCGTCGTTTCGGTATACGTATAAGCGCTGCGACGCAGACGCTACTCGCGAGTAGCGTTTTGCCCATCATTGCTCTAAATATTCAAACACTTGGTTGGTTGTACATGGCGTATGAGTAATATTATTTGCTGTTAAATATTTCCTCCATCCTAGTACGATGAACTAGAAACAAACCGGCAGTGATGTTAACAACGCTACGCTTTGCCAATAGTTTTTAAATAATTAAAAATACTTCCTGTCAAATTGAGGGGTAGGAAAATTCGTTTTCTTATTAAGTATTATTTTCGGAGCAAGATGGTATGCTTTTTATCTATTAGAGCAACATTTAAGCGTACCGCTAAAAGGTATGGCAGATTGACTGGGCTATCAATGAGAATAATGCCTTTTTTATATAAAATATTCTTATATGCTGCATATGCTGCACTAAATTTTTTAAATAAAAGAGTTTCATATTTTACCATTGGCTCATCTGAAATTCGTATTTCTGTATCAGATTATCTTGAGATCTGGAAGAATCAGTCTTGGTCTTGAAACCTTTTCATTATTGTCGCATTCCTGTCTGATCTCAAGCATCTCAAGCTCTTTGCACTCACGTCTTACTGAGTCTCTTTCTTCTTTTATATGTCTCTCCTTCCTCCTCTTCTCCCTGTATCGCTCAACTTTCGGTCGCAAAGAATAACCAACTTGTGGTCTGGTTTTTTTTGCGGGATCCCTGTAACATACATCACTTATAATTAGCTACAAAAAGCTATCTTGAAACTAGTTGAAAAATAACGCAGGAGTAATGCAGACGTAATGGGGGGATTGTTTTCTTAAAACAAGTATCTATTTAAATATACTCATCAAAATTTTACTTTTAATACACTTTCTTTCTGCACTTCACAAATACTTTTTCGAGTTGAGAACAATTACAAGAAAGATTTAAATTTTATATTATCCTTTCGAAGTTATGTCTGACGAATTTCGAATATGGGGCCACCTAGAGCAGAATATGTAAACAAATGTGAAATGTAATAAAATAAAGTAATAAATAAAAAGTAAAAATAAACAAAAATATTTGTTTTTTCTTATTGATATGTTATGTTCAAAAGTAATTAGTTGCAAGTTAGTTGGCATCCAATGCTATAGGAATATAGTTAGATTTCCTAAAATAAGTTATACAGATAATAGTGATTTAGTTCCATCATAATCAGTTTCAAGTTAACTTATAGGTAGATGCATTTCCCGCAGGGCATTGGCTGCAAAAGGCTTTGTTTGGTGCGTATTTCTCTGCAGCAGTTGTCCCTGCGTGTGCGGTAGTATCCAACGACTTCCTCCGCAGTGGCAGAATGTATATATATGTATATTTGTTTGAAGAACAGTTTCCTGTTTAAGCAGAATTGCGAGCCGATTGAAAAATTCCATGACTGTCCGTTCTCGACGTCGCATTGTCTGGCGACCGTTCTTCATTTTATCTTGGCTCCTCTAATAGAACACTCGAAGCGTATCTTCCGTCTATCATACCATGATCAAATTTCTTCTTCATTCTTTGATCAGGGCCCAAGGGGCAAGTGGAGGTTTCGATGACTACCATCCTTCTCCTACGTTGGAGTGTGCGCACAAATGCGGATTTTGTACTCCACATTTGTGCACCGCGATGATGTTAGCCTTAGTTTAGTTGTATAGAGACGCCTTCGCTTTACACGATGTTACTCATACGCCCCGGGTAACACGTAGGACCAAACCAAAAAGCAAATTCATAAAAAACAAAAATAAATTATAGTGTGAGACCATTTTTCAGAAATATTCAGAAAAAAAAGCCCAACAAATATGCATGTATAGATTTAATCTGAAACACCCACACTTGCGAACATTATTCTCTTTTCTCCTTCCTTATCGTCCCAACCAAGGTGTATTAAACAAGGTGTGATTGACAACTCAGGCAGGCTCTGTTTTAAGGTACTATTATGCCAAAAATATAAACAATCGATTCAAAATTCTGAGAGCAATGTCAAATTCAATCATACTTTGTTGAATACATTTTTGTCCCAACCACATGCCGTGTATGCGGTTATGAATGAACGGTGACAATATAAGCAAACAACTGATTTATAGCGTGGCAGAAAACTAACTTATGTATACATATTAGTGTACAATCCGCATAGCACATGCCTAACAAAATACTTACTTGACTTACATGTAACTTCATACAAACCATGCAACATAGAACAAGCTGTGAGCAATGAGCGGTAACATTTAAAAAATACCTCAACATGAGACAGTAATAAAGCAAAGGAAAAAGGTTTGAAGCCGACTAATAGTTTCCTATGGCTGTTGCTCTGCTGTAGATGAGCGAACTCATATTGGCTCGGGATTATTTGTTTATTCGCTTATTGCTCGTCAGCTTTTTAAGATTACGTACGGATGCAATGAATTTTCAATGTTGTATGCAATTTTACTTCCTTTTTTTGTTAAATTTAATTATAAAGTACTCAGCAATTCTGCATTGCGATAAACTACAACTAACTACACCATGTCCCACCTGTGAATAAGAAACCCTTTGTTATCACGGACTTCTCGGGCATATCTGTGGTAGTAATGCTTTCCTTTCTTCTTTCTTACGTAGTTCGTACGAATTTAATAAAACCACCTAAGCAGATGGTTACTTACAACCTACTTCCCAGACATAAATTAATGTTTATTAATTCAATCGTTTTGAGCTTGTCTGTCGTCATGAATACAAACCCATACCTACATACATGATAAAAACATAGCAAGGTAGAACCGTTCTCTCAATTTGTCGGCCATGATTTTTTGTTGAAGTTTGCCAACATTTTATAATCATATAAAAGTGAAAATAAAAAATTGAAATTGTTCGAAATTGTTGTTGCTTGAGATAGAAAATGAAAATGTGTGTGAGTTTGTGAGTAAATTCAAAAATTAAATTGTTTGGAAACGTCAAGAATTTCAAAAGTGACTCTCAGCGGTTCTACCTTACTATATTTTTATCATGCCTACATAGATATTTACATGATACAAAAAACAAGGTAGTTCCATTGTCACTTTTTCGTCGCCATATTAACAACCTGACAATTAAGCAGATTGTGACATTTCGTGCTACCATACCCAATATCTAAAATCCTTCAAATTTTCTTATTAATTTTTTGTCGATTTAAAAATATTTTGTTCTTACATGTACATTTTGGCTACGTTTCTTTATACATTCCGGATAATCCCATATCACTACCGGAATAAACAGAATGCGTTTGAAATATACGTTAACATATCATCAGGAACGTTCTAAAGAATAAGTAAACAAAAAAGTTTATTCCAAACGTTCAGAATGAATAAAGCAATGCAGCCTTTAAGTTGTGTGAAAGCTGACAGTTTATAGAATTCACTAGCGACGAAAACAAAGGGGGGTTAAGTGGGTAAACCTTACCTAAGCCGATCATAAAACTTGCGACGAAATTTCAGCTTATGCCTATGGGTCTTGGCAAGAATGTAATCCCTGAAGGTTTAGCTTAAAATGGTTCTCGGGATACATCCTGTGATCATGTTACTTTCCAGAAGGTGTCGCGCCCGTTTTTCTGTACATATTTCCGTTGGAAAAATACCTCATCTCAGTATTCTAGGTAAATGTTTCCAGAGGTATCTATGCGTAACAAGAATTTTAGTTTAATGGCTACGAGATCGTTTTCATATATCCCCATTTTTCATAGGTTTGAGATTGATTTCAGTTTCCTCTATTCCAAGTTCTACGGTGGCACGCCGCATTTTCCAATAAATCCATACAAAGTTCCAGGATTCTATCACAAATACTTCCAGAGATATGCACTATGAAAAATTCGATTTGTGTGGGAGGTTCCACACGCCCTTTAGATATCGGTTTTATTTTAGCCTATAACCATTCTTGGAAAATTTGTGTCCGAAATTTCAAAAAAATCGGTACAGCCGGTATGGGCTGTGAGGCTATGAGGAGTCACAATCTCAAACGAAAGGAACTAATGATTGCAAAAAATGAAATCAAACATCATAGTTGACCAAAAAAGAATATTAGACTTCATTCTCTCAACTTCTCAGAATGTAGTAAAGCTAAAAAATATATAATAAGATTGGATATATTAAAACAGTCTCCAAACATTTACTAAAGACAAATCAGTTTCATTTAAAATTTATTTTTATCTATTTATTTCATACTTCATTTGTGTGTGGTTTGTCAAAATTTAATGTGAAAAGAATATGTGTTGCTGGAAAAATTTTACATGACATGAGGACACTAAAAAAATTTTAAAATATGTTCACTAAAATTGCATTTATACTTAAATAAAGATTTGGCAAGTTTTTATCGAATTTAATGTAAAATTTAAACGTTTTTAAGATAAGAGATTGATTATTTTTAAGAGGTATATATTAATACAACTATTTTCTTTATAATCCCAAATTTAGGATATAAAATCTCCCAGACCAAAGAACTTACAATTGGGTAACGCCGCTTCGAATTTTTCACAATTGAGCAATTGTCAAAAATCTCCTTTTTAATCAAAAAGTTGTTTATTGAAACTACCTTCTTTTTTGTATCATGGATATTTATGTTTGTTATGTTTTTATACCAGGGTTACCGTGTTTGTAGTTTCTATGTCAAAATAATCGATTTGCTACAGAAAGCTGTCGGTATACGTATCCCCTGGGGCATGTGAGTGACAGCCAATGTCTTCAACTTGTCTATTCGTTATCGTCAATCCTCCTTGCAAATATGTATGTAGATATGTACTGAACGTGTATAACGGCATCATCGGCGTGCTGTTCACTTGGCTGTGATTTCCTTGCTAAGTAGTTTCTTTTATTTTGAAAGAAGGGAAGAAATGTAAGCCTTTAAAGTAGTTTTATTTCAGAAGTAGGATCCAATACTCCAGTTAATTTCTCTTGCTGCATCACATATTGCCTTTTAGTTTTCTTATAACGTTTCGCATTCTAGGGGATGTCTTACTCTTATTACCTTAATAGCATTTGTCATAATCACAGTTAACCAAGGTATGGACATAGTATATATAAAATCTACATACGTCAGGACATTCATAGGATGATCACCATCAAAGATAAAAGCGAAAAGTAACGAAAAGGAACAAAGGAAGGTAAGTTGTGGCCAATAAAATTAAAGAAAAGAAAAGAAAAGAAAAGAAAAGAAAAGAAAAGAAAAGAAAAGAAAAGAAAAGAAAAGAAAAGAAAAGAAAAGAAAAGAAAAGAAGAGAAAAGAAAAATAAAGAAGTAGTAGAAGTATATAAAAAAATAGAAAGAAATAAAGGAATATAAAATAAAAGAAACTAAATGTCAATTCAAAGATAATGCTAATATATACTATAACATAAATAAAAATAAGTATATATCCCTGAAAGACAGCACACTTTATTGGTATGGCCTTATTAATAAAAAATAAAATAGGTTTAAAAACTCTATAAAGTTATATTTTCATACAAATTTTCGATGTATTAAGCAATTAGAGTCTTCTCTATGTTTGATGAGTTTGAGTGTTAACCTAATTTATATTTTTTTTTTTTATAAATATTTTTCTCAACTTAGATTCCATGTGCGCAAAGACTGATGAAAAGAAAAATCTTTATTCACAAAGAACCACAAGCCAGTTTTATGGTTGTTTGCGCAACTGAAACGGAATATAAGCAAAGGTATGATTGGAAAGTACAGTCAGAATTAACTATTCCTCACTACGTAATATTAACACGCTTCCTATCGAAAAATTGAATATTAAGAAAATTGCCTCTTCTGACATTTTCTTTTGCCATCTAATTGGGTTTTGTTTGCTTTTTGTACACAAATGACATCGCCGCCAGGACGGCGCAATCTTCTATACTATAATTGATAAGTAGCTGCCGATAAATATTACTGTGGGTGCCAAGAAAACACTCGCGACTTATGAAAGTTTCCTGAAGAAGTTGCACTTTGGGGCAATTTGCTGACTAGTTAAAATTTCTACTTTTTGACCAAAAATTTAATTTCAAGATAGGCCATTTTATGTAAAAATCGTCTTCTTAGATGATGCTTTTCTTCGAAGATCTATACTAAAATTTGACCACAAAATTTTTTTGGAATATTTTTATACCCGAGCGCACTTGTGCACAAGGGTATTATAACTTTGTTCACATAACGGTTGTTTGTAACAGCCATAACGAATCTAGATAGATATAGACAAATGTACACATAAATTATAAGAATGAAAAGAGAAGTCGATTAAGCCATGTTGGTCTGTCCGTCCGTTCATCCGTCCGTCCGTGTACACGAAACTCGAGCAAAAATGGAGATATCTCAACGAAATTTGGTATGAGATTGCTCTTTACCCAAGGTAGGTTGGTATTGAAAATTAAAAAATACGAAATCTTCGATAAATCAGTAAATACAGAAGCTAATTTATACAAAATTGATATTTACAATAATTCTTTAGCAAAAAAGCATGTTTATGATAAAATTTTGGAAAATGGGCGTGGCACCGCCCACTTATTGTCTCGGTAACCGTTCGATCAATTTGTACCAAACTTGGTATGATTATTTCGCTTACCACATAAAAATAAAAAGTTAAAAATTATTGAAAATGGACTATAATCACTCCCACTTGACAAATAACGGAAACGGACGCTAATTTACTTAAAATTGATACTTACAACAATTCCTTGACTAACTATATAAGTTTATTTCATTAAGTATAACTGAACATACTCTCGAAATTGTTAGAAATAGGGTAAAAACCACTATTCTTACTGTATACCGGTAGTTTTCAGAAAGGTGAAAAAATATATTTAATACTTGCGCCATGTATTTTATGTTCGGTTCCACCCAAACTTGGACTTTTTTACTTGTTGTTTTTATTTTTATCTTAAGAATCACTTGTTTCAGCCCCAACCAATGCCAATTTACCCCCAACCAACCGGCCCTAAAGAAGTTTAACTTAAAAAGTGCTGCCAGTCGGCGCTGGAGTCGAGTTATTACCAAAAATCGCCAAGTGAGAAAACGTGTCGTGAATGTCAAATTAAATCGACCTGTTGCACCATTGAATATATCGAACTCTTCTGTTTTACGATTCGGCCAATGTAGGTGATTTTCCAATTTTATTATGCGTTTAAGATATTTCGTCTGAAATAAGTATATGTATTTATATTGCATTTCTATAGAGCAATGATACGCACCCATTTTGAAATTGCCAACAACCATACTACAAAGCTTCTAGGACAGATTCAGTACAGAACCGGATCATTGTTGCCGCCAGGGATGGACGAGGAAAAGGTTCTTCAAATTTATTTTGTTCTGTAAATAACCGTGCTATGAAATACTGCACAATTGGAGAATCTCAAGAACTTCTTCACGGACATAACACTTCAGTTAGGTTATTTAAAGCAGCAAATAATCACGAAAACAATATTCTTAGCAGATGAATGTGCCAATGAAAATCGTGAATTGTTGGTGAAAACGCTGGACAAAAAAATTAACAAAAAAAAATATTTTTTGGTGGGGTGAAGTTCGCCGCGTCTGCTAGTACACATATAAAGCGCTTTTGAATCATTAAAACGCAGTTTATTTGTTTTCATCACAAATGTCGGCTGTTGCGTCACGTGAAGACTTCTGATTCTGAGATCGCTGTCTCGAGTCCGCTCGCAGGAGGTTAAAGTAAGGTAAGTTAATTATGTCAATTTAAGTATAAATTACAAATTTTAAAATTTATTCCACGTGGTAAAAACTTAAATACTCAAATACCATAACACTTAAATGAAATAAATTTATTTTCTTTATAAAATACAATTTAAAAATTTCAGAAA